>NC_064669.1:4474033-4779033 GCF_943734685.1 Anopheles coluzzii | reverse complement strand
GGAGGCATTTATATGAAGTCGAAAAAAATATCCTGGTCATGGCACCAAGATGGAATATTCCGAACGGTCTCAAAAAAACGGCCGCCCCGTACTTTGTAACACCCGTGTGTCACGTACAATCAGCGAAACAGGTCATAATGACACTTAATTTGCTCAATCAGTTGCGATAGTTGCTACATCGGCCCGCTGCGGACCCGGTTGGGAGGGAGCAGGGGCAGTGGGTAGACTAGTAAAATTAAAATATTTGCTCAGGGTGGTTCTATCCGCTTTTCGCTGTTGCTGCTGTAGCTGAAAATGGTCGCTCGCACTGTGCGGTAGGTTCATACTTACATTGATGACAACTCTCTCGCAGAAATCGTGATCGTGTGGTATTGGTTCAAAATGAGTATGACCTCCCCCAAAACCGTGCGCCGCCCCCCCTTCTTCATCCTGACTGCTCAACTTGGGTAGAGACCTGGAGTGCGGGAACGAAAGGGAAGAGAAAGAGAGGAAAGAGCATTAGATTTGTTGCAATGCCGGTGTGCTGATGAGGCGAGTTTGCCTTAGCGGCTTCCTCTAAGGCCGTTGATTTGTAAGCTGAACGGTACCGGGTGAGAGCTGAAATTGACTGATGCCTTAAACTATATTTAATAAAGTGTATATTGCACTGAGAAGGAAGAAAAAAAAAACAACTCCCCTCACACCCATACACTATTGCGCAAGTAAACTACACGTTCGGGTCGTTTTGGTCGTTAAGAGGCGAGTGTTTTTTTTGCCTCTAGTTCCCTATACGCAATCACGATAAATATAAACACATCGCTGTCGGTACCGAAAGGAGCGCGTAGCGGCAGGCGGAGTGAAAAAGAACCAACGAAAACTCCCCTACCCCAGGAGTGCCAATAAATCAATTATTTTACGCCACAGCCCCGCATCAAGCGGTCGGTGCGCGTGAGCGAAGCTTATGATGATTTAGCGCTGACCGGTGGGCCGTAAACAAATCAATTGGCTGGAGGTTGGAAAAATGCTCGAATAAGAAAAAAAAAACAAAAAACACAACACACACGCATATACTGTCCCGGCTCCGTCCCGACGACTTCAAAGGCGCTGGCAGACAGTTCGTCTAAAGCCCTTGCAGCCGCCAACCGCCATAGCAGCGAATGGGGCAAAGAGGCATCTTGATTGACGAGCTGCAATGGCGAGCGTCACCCACCGCGGTGAGAGTAGGCGGATGGTTGGTGTCGTTCTGGCAAGGGCGCGCGAGCGCTCGCATCACGTTCGCCGGTGCGCTCTAATGATTCTATCGTCGTAATTAGCAGCCGTCACACTTTGGCACGGCCACCTTTCCTGCCCCTGATTACCGTATTAGGGGGGGGGGGGCGGAGGAGGGAGAGCAGGATGCGCATGCTGCTGTCGGTTGATGTCGCACGCCCCAGATCGGCAATAAGTTCGGATTGATTAAGGTGAAGTTGCGTTGCTGCACATCATTCCGGCGCTCTTTCCCAGTTCTTTCCCGAATCCTCGAGAGAGAGAGAGAAAAAAAAGTTGACCAAGATAGGGATGAGCCTAAGAATAAGGTACAGGTTGGTTCAAGCCTAGCGCAGCTATAAATAGCACATCGCATCCGCAGGCGATGCGATATTCCAGTGGAAGGAAATGTGCTGAAGTACTGGGCGCCTCCATTTGCAGACCCATGATAAGGCCGTTAGCAGTGGCGGTGGTGGCGGCGATGGCAGCCGCACCGAACTGGCAGACAAGATGTCTGCCAACCGAGACGAGCCGTGTGTGTGTGTGTGTGTATTTCAAATTTGGCACAGCACGGCCGCCATTCTGACGGGAGCTAGGACGCGCGTGGAAGGCCGTAACGGCAGCAATCCGGCTCGAAGGACCAAAAACAAGGGACAAAAAGGGGCGGTGGAAATCATGCAAATGGAGTGTCCTATTTTTAAGCTTCTCCTCGACAAAAGCCTCGACCGTGGGAGAACTTTTACATTTTTGTCCAACCACCCTTCCCTCCCCCTTCGTATCCATTGTTCTCCAGTGTTTGTTCTTTCGTGTTTTTTTTTGCTCTTCACTCCGTGTGCAATTTTGAAACATTCTTTGCCGATTTGGTCGATCTGTGTCTAGCATTGTGTGTGTTTTTTTTTAATTCTCTCTTACGCTCTGACTCTCTTTCTCTCTCTGTCACCTCGCCTCCGAATAGTAGGATTGAAAAATGTGCTCGACAAGCTGCGCTCCGTCGCATATACTGTCCCCGGGGGAGGGGGGGGGGGTTGCGATTGCCAGCGGATATATTTGCGCTTCTCCCCTGCTCTCTACCCATCACTCACCCGTATTAACCTTAACAGCACCCTCTTGCACGGTGCCCTCGCGCTGCCAATGTGACACCGACAATCGAACAAACAGAACAAGAACGCCACGCCGTTTCGAACGATGCCACCAGAATGACGCAAAACGCGCGTTACGCTCACAAACACCGAGCTTTGCGGGCTCGGGGGTTTGCTTTCCTGCGCTTCGCTTCCGGTTCTGCCGCTCCGTTCCGAGTCGAGCCGTGCTTCACGGCTGAAGCTTTTCCTTTCCTCCTCCCCCCCCCACAGCTCCCTCCTCACTGTTCGCATCCTTCCACGTCGGGCAGGCAGCGACTGTGAAATGGATGGGACCAAAAATGGGGGAGCTTTGCCCACCTTTGCCCAGCGCGAGTTACAGGCCACCCCGACCGCCATGCAGATCTACATCGCCATCTTCATCGCCTACATCTTGGAGCATATTTTCGAGCCCTGTAATATCGTGCACCCCCCAACCTTATTGCTTTCCCTACTCTCCATACGCTTCACCGCTTCAGTCAACTTTTGAAGGATTTGAAGGAAACAGCCGGGGCGAGGGTTCACGCTATTTTTAGTAACCACTTCTCGGCTCCCAGCCCCCTCGTCCCTGTGCAATGCTTTTCCCGTGTACCAACACACAACACACACACACACACACGCACACAGGTTCAGGAGACTTTTTGCATCTTCTTTTCATTTCTTTTCTCCTTTTTTTGCGCTAGTTGTTCTTGCACAACACTCCTTGCTGCAACTCCCCCAAGCTTTCCCATTTCCCGTAAGCGAGGGGAAGTGAAAGAGAGCGAGAGAGAGAGAGAGAGAGAGAGAGAAAGAGAGCCTCCCTGTGTTGTTCTCCCGGTGGGGCTATAAAAGTTGGGCACTTTCTTGCAAACGGATGTGCGGATTCTATTTTAGGCCTTCTCGGCCTCTAGCGGTGCTTGTTTTTCGCCCTTTTCTGCTTTTCCCCGGTTTGCTGAAGCTGTTTTGCGGATTGAAATGAACACACACACACACACACACGGGGGGAGAAAAACAAAAGGAAAAAAAGGGAGAAAAGCCAACCGCTCTGGGAGAGATAATAATTAGTGGCGGTGGCTAGAAATCGCCCTCAGAGCGGCGCCTTTTGGATGCTTGGGTGGATTATTTTTATTTTCTTTTTTTTTTTGGAAGAATATAATGAATCCTGTGATCGCCGGTTGGTGCTTCATAATGGGAAGAGAGCAGGGCCCCGAACCAGTCCATGGTAGGGACTGGCCCGAAACGTACTTTACGTAAGCGGGGTCACCGTGTTTGCGTTTTGTTGCTGTGTTCATCCCGCTCCGGGTATTTATTTAGTTCTTTCTAATTTTAGTATCGATTTTCAATCAAGAAGATGATTTGCAATGGGGTGCAGAGCGGCGAGGGGAGCGATGGTTTTCAAGCGGGCAGGCCGTATGGCTGGCAATATCCATCACTTTGCGGCCGGGCAAATCTCCTGCCTGCTCGGACCGGAGCGAACCCGAATGCGAAAGCAGATTAATTGGCCCTGCGCCCTAAGCGGGGTGACAGCAAGGGGTGAAGTATGGAGGCTAGCATAAATATGCGATGCACTTGCCGTACCGCTTGCGCTTGCGATGCGGGAGGAGGGACAGTTTTTAATTAAATCGCTTTTGGACAATTTGGAAACCCCATGCCCAATTAAGTTGTCCGGTCTCATGGAGGGGGAATATGCAGTTGGGAGCAGGGAGAGCGATTGCATATTCGCAATTTGCATACACCACCTATGGGTGGCCGGCCGGGTTTGTAGGCAGGGCCGGGCGGTGCTTGACATACGTTGTTTAGTTACGTGCAATTTCGTTAAAACACTTCTGTTACGGCAGGGTCGTTAAGCGTCGCTTCGATAATTAGCCCCTTGATCGGGCTACCTGCGTGGGGAGGGCAGTGGGGCACTTTAATTCAATGAAATGTGGCGGAAAGGAGGTTACGAAGGGGAGGATTATGTTTTCCAAAGATTGAATCATGTAGTCTAATCTGCTTACATCGGTAAAGTTGTTTTTTTAATGAATCAATATTCATTCCAATTTGAATAATTTTGAGTACAATTAGAGCTATGATGCATTCAGAAATCATCGAGCAAAATCTGATGAGTCTGATTCAATCAATGAGGCTTTTTTCTACTAAGATTAATCAATGATCATAATAGTTCTTGCAATCACATAAGATTTTAAATACTAATTAGTAATAACGATTCAGCCCATTAGAAATGCAAGATTCATGATTCGATTCTTAAATTGAGTCATATTAGAAGCATGATTTGGTTTTATTTTCATGGTTTTCATAAAATCAAGAAAACCTGTAAACGTACACCTCCTAAGGTATGAAGTATGCCTGTCCAAAAAGGTTACATAAGCATTTGAGAACTTATTAGCAATAAAAAATCGAAAAAAAGTTTAAAAATAAATAAACCCTCAACCAACATGAGAAGCAATAGGTACACGCGCTTCCTTGAACCTATCACGTGCGCCACGTGGCTTTGGGATGTTTCGACAAAGTCCTGCAATGATTTTAGTGAAACCGTTTTATTTCCTTCTCCTCCTCTCAGCCAAACTTTAAAGTGTAAAAACGAATCCATTGCATAGCTTTAGGCGCGCGTGTGCTGCGAAATTAAACACACACACACACACATAATGGAATGTATACGTAGCGCCAGAGGTTGACCTTTGCCCAATAAGCAATAGAGTCCCCTTCCCATCATCCCATCAAACTTACTGTCTATCCCGAGGGGGGTGAGAAGTTTGGCAAGGGGGCGAGGCGATGGCGGCGAGCGAAAGTTGTCAGCCCATTGCTTCCCCTGCCACCCAACTTTGGCACTATAACTTTTTGACAGGGAGCCATTAACCCCCCCCCCCCCACCTTTCCCTTCCGCTACCCAATCATTCCGAACCCAGCAACCCGGAACAGAAGGGGAAGCATTCGATTCCTAATGAAAATTGATTTAAATACTAAGCCCACCTTCCATCCCCTCACTACAGCGCCCTGCCCCCTCTCCACCTTCTTACGTTAAAGGTAAATCACGACAATCGTTAATAATGTTGTTTGGACAGTTTTGGGGAAGCAGCGCTCGTTCACGTTCGACCAAGCAGCGCAGCGAAGTGAAGTGAACGTTGCAAGAGATGGAGGAGCAGGGGGGCACGTGGTGCGTTTGCTTCCATTTTGTGTCCTGCAGTTTTGGGTTTGCTTTGTTTTTGGCAATCGATAGCCCGGACAGCGGCACGCGGCACACCACAACGCGCAATACTAGGGTGCGATCGGTTAGGCGTCGCTTAAGCGCCCGTTAAGCGCCCGTTAAACGGCGAACGGAAAACGGCTGTATGTCTGCTGCCATCCATCATGCGCGATTGAGAACCGATGTTTAAGTCCAATCGATAGTGGCTTGCAATAATAAAATAAAGAAAACACATCTACCACGCCATGGCTGGCGCACGGCGAAGAGTTGTTTGTTCTGTTTTTTTTTGTTCCGTTTCAGGAGTTCCGTTTGCTTCCTCGCAGAAACTGGAAAGCAGTTAATGTGCTGTTGTTTAACCCCTCCTCGGGTTTCTGTTTCCCGATCGCTTGGAATGCGGCGAGGATTCCCGGGGGTTGAAAGAAGAAAGGCATGTTTAGAATATTACGCTCCTCCTTACCAGAAGCCATCGGCCAGGTCGGAACTGCATACCAGCCGGTTATCTAGTAATTTTATTGCTCACCCTCACCCCATTCATCCCATCCCCCGGCGCAAGTCGGCTAGCCATAATGGAAGCCATAATTAACTATGAAAAGTTGTGCAAAAGTGTGCTGCGCTGTAAAAAAAAAACGCCAACCACGAGCAGAGAACCTGCCGGCTGCCACTCCCGAGGCAATTGGGCCCGATGGGGGCAGCTGAAGCGCAGGCTGAAGCGATGGGAGCTGCTGGAACAGAGGCTCACACAGCTTTTATGCTGTGGGCCATCCCGGCCGTAAATCGTAATCGAAATGGTCTGTATCGGCTTCCGGTTGGGTGCGCCGGTCGCACCTTCCAGAACTGTGTGTGTGTGTGAGTGTGTGTAAGCACTCCTTACACTCCTTAGCGCCCATGCGGCCCAATCTCGTCACACGAACATGGCCGCTGTATTCTTGGGCCATGAAATGAAATGGAAATCGCTCAATCATGGCTGAAATGGAATTCCCCGAACAGGAATGGGTGGTGGGCCTGAATGGTTTGTTTTCCGAGGGCAGATTAAAGCATTTAATTTTCCATCCGTTCGACTCGGTAGAGATGTAACAGTAGTGGTAGTAGTGATGGCTCTCGAGAACGCAGCGCTTCGGAATTCCGAATTCGACTGCGCGCAGCAAAAAAGTCCATTAATTTCATTCGCCACGTCCGGCTTGCTTCGGGCGAGCACAGAAATTAGCATCGAGCTTTTCAAGATGGCTACCAGATGGGTGAGTGTCGCATGAGGCATTCGAACAACTGCCCGACCGCGGCTCTCTCGGTCTGCCAGCTCAATTGGAAGAAGTTTTTTTATGGATTTATGAACGTAGAGCAAAGCAGCCTGCGCTAAACTAAACCGTTCGTTGTTGCCATGTGGTAACGGCACACATACGCCCAACCACACAAGAAGAGCGGAAAAGGTTGCTGGCTCGAGGCAGCAATTAGTTGGCTGCAACGGTGCAACATGCCGGTCCGAACAACAACAACAACAAAAAACCCCGTCTTTTGCCGCTAGCCTTGGTACGTGTGACGCCATACACCTAGCGGGAAGTTTGGGCTGAGTGGCATAAACATTTGGGTCATTGGGTACCACCACCATCACCACCACCAACACCACCCATCGCTGATGTGGTGTGGTTTTGTCCCCGATCCGTGCAATTGCAATTTCTTTCGGTGCTTTCGGTTGCACAAATGTGCCATTTTATGTTGCCTGGTTTGGTTTTATGGGGCGCGCAAGCAAAACTAGCCAACAAAGGCACCGGAAAGAGTTCGAAAGAACTAAAATACACACACACACACACACACACACACACACACACACAAACAATGCCCTTAAAACGTATATTAGGAAAACAACGGCGAACGGAGGAAATAAGGGCAAGCATCACCACCACCAATCTTCCGGCTTGCCCAGCGTTTGTCGCAGCTGCAGCTCGGCTGACGTGTGCCAAGAAGCGACTGGCGCATCATTCCTGCACACACACACACACACACGCACACACAGATACAGCCATCAGGCAGTAGCCAAACACCAGCGACATCATTGCACACCAAGCACTAAAACAAAAAAAAAAGGAGAAAGAAACCCAAACCGTTGACCTAGATGGCTGACCACCGTCCCCATAATGATCAATTTTTAACGGTCAATTCAACGGATGCGTCCCGATCCGGCAAGGCGCTCGGCATTTGGAATTGCAAATTGCAGGCGACGCGCCACGGGACGCCACGGCGCTATAAAACTCCGCAAATCGAATTGCAGTGAGCGGCGACCGAAATAAAATGCGAATAAAACTACCCCGAGTTTTTGGTCCTTCGTGCCGGATCGCTGCGTACGATCGGGCAGTACGGACGTCGCATCATTTTGCGCGTGCAGCTTGCGACGTGCGCACGTGAGAAACGTGCACTGCGTGTGCTGTGTTGCCGATCAAGACGTTTATTTATGGGCCATTTGCTTCTAGGAGCGCTTTTAACTATCACGTCTCGGCCCCCCCCCCCCCCCCCGTGTTTTGCCAGTGGCGCCAGCCAAACCACACATCGTGCACGCAATCGCCAGTGCATTGGGCGACGAACCCCTCCCCTTCAGCTCCAAATGGTTGAAGAGTGGAGAATGATTATGCTGTCCAATTGGTCCGAGTTTTGGCACATAAAACCTAACCCAAGCTGTGGAAATACGGTAGGGAGCAGGAAGTAGGTGCTTTATGGCTCAAGTTGTTGTAAAAAAAAGAAAAGAAAAAACTGAGTACGATGCTTTGACCCAGCCTCGCTAGTGCATTCGCCGCGTGTCCTGGATAGCGTGCCATGCATCGTGTCATCTTGGCCATCCCGGAAACAGTAAAACAGAAGGAGGAAGGCAGGGACGAAGGGGTTTAATGGCGATGAAGCAAGATGTCGCGACGGCGTTGCACAAAGTGAGGACAAAGCAAAAACAGCATTGCAAATAAAATCGCTCTCGAGGAGAATAAAAAAAACAGAGCAAAAAAAATAGGAAGCAAGATGCACCAAGCGGCGAACCCCCGTTCATGTCACATGTGCACCCGGAGGTGGAGAGAGGTTTTTTTTTTGTTTTGCTTCTGCTGGTGCATGTGGCTTCCGGACTGTTTTTCGGGATGGTAAATTTCCCTCCTCGTCCTGCCAGGTTTAATGCTTTCCGAGCTAATCGGATTTTGGGGACGCATCCGAAAGCGCAGCAGCTTCGTGACGGATGGCAAACACACATTACCCGCACCGGTAGCTTTCGCATTCACAGTTTTACGTTTCTGTCCATTCGAAATTGGAACCGAACCAGTGCGCAGTAAAAAAAAAACTGCGCTGGAGTGTCCTGCGACAGTTGAATTGGGCGATGTGTAATGCATTTTGCCTGTGGTGCTGCAACACTTGGATCTCTTGGACGCGAAGTTTTAGCGAATCGAATTACAAAACCGGACGAGAAACAATAAACGACAGCGACACTGTCGCCAGTGACGTGCGAACCTCTGGATGACCGCAGTACGCACTGGGTTTGGTGAATCGAATGTTCTCTTGCTACCACCTAGCGCTTATGCTGTGCAAATTACCTGTCCGCAAGAAGAGGGGGCTGCCCGCTCGTCTGACTTTCACCGCAACTGACTGGCTCTTGTCTGGGCCCAAGTACTGGCGTCAGGCCCCATTTCTCAACAAAATCTATCGGAGAAATGGTTGATGCCGAATTACACGGCGTTTTTTCGTTATCTTTGCGATAGATTATGGCTTTGCATTTAAATCCGCACCAATCGCTCAACAATTCGGGGCGGCCGCGGTTGTTCCGAATGTTGCCGCACTGCGAGCACCGGAACCGAAGGCGTGTTTTGGGTGTGCCCGCGAATGGGGTGGGGGGAGTGGGGGGGGGGGGGGAACAAGGATGAGTCGGGCCTTCGATGGGGATAGAGGGATAGACCCGTCCGGTTGCTCTAGGATCGGGGAATGTAGGCAGGGCTGGGAGGAGCCGGAGAGAAGGATTAGCACTGGTTGGAAGGACTTATCCGGCCACACTGTACACCACTGCGCGGTTCGTTGCTGTTGGCGTGCTTTGCTTTGCTTTGTGTGCCGCTGGACGTACGAGGAGTAGAGGGGCCACACACACACGCGCGCACGCACTCCGTTTGGCGATCGTTTCCTTACTGCAGGCGATTATTGTTTCGTGTGTACACACAGCCACACACACGCAGACACACACACGTACACACACACACACTGTTGATTGCGGTGGTTTTGGTGGGCCTGATCGCTGCTCAGCTGCTAGAGGTTGATAGTTCGCCGGCCTGCTTTGGCCTTGGGGACGCCACACAGCCGTGGCACCGTCGCATCAGCTACGCTCTAAAGCCACCACACTTAACGCACTAAAGCCGTTCACGAAAAAAATAATAATAATAAAACCACGCACACACGCAGACGCAGAGCACAAACACAGCACTGTGGGACTTTGGGACCAAGCGTGGACCTAGCGCGCTGCGCCGTCGTCGAACGGGGCTTCTCGTTGCTGTTTTCCTTTTCGCCTGCCGCTGCCTTTTCTATTCACTTTCGTAACACATCCGGTACGCGCACTCAAGCCACTCAACACTCAGACACTGCACATTCCGGAACCATTGGCACGCATTCAGGTGCGTGTGTGCGTTTTGTGTAATAAAGTGCGTCCTGTAAAATTGTTGGAAGTGCGGGGGGAAAAAAAAAACAGCAGAGGAGAGAAATAAGTGGATGAAGGTGTAGGTGAAGATAAGAACAGAATGTCTCTCCGCGTGTGTGTGTGTGTTTGCTTTGTCGAAGCGCTCGCTCGCTAGCACAATACACGTACGCACACACACACACACACGTATGCCACTGCTTGTTCCACTGCTGCTGCTGCTGCTGCTGCTGCTGCTCCGAGTTCAATCACTTCACTGTGCTTTGTAGCCGTGTGTGCAGATCGCAACCGTGTCGCGCTTATCGTGCTATCGTACGGCGAGTGCCGACGGTGTTCAGTTTCGTTTTCGGACGGGCACTGGGTGCGAAAGCGATGGCGAG
The DNA here is from genome assembly GCF_943734685.1 of Anopheles coluzzii. Taxonomy (NCBI): domain Eukaryota; kingdom Metazoa; phylum Arthropoda; class Insecta; order Diptera; family Culicidae; genus Anopheles; species Anopheles coluzzii. Next base: position 4,768,512 of record NC_064669.1, on the reverse strand, counting down.
CGAACGAGCGAGCGAGCGAGCGAGCGGACGCTTTCTGCCGCGCTGTACAAAGCGAAGCTCCTCGGCCGATCAGTTGCGCTGCGGTGCGTTGGTTGGCGGACGGGTTAGGGCTGCGAAGCCGGACGGACGGGCTGGCGGAACACCCACAGTTGGCACAGTGCAAACTATCCTTTCGCTGGACGCTGGACCGAACGCTCGACTGCGAAAGTGGAGCGGTTGTGCGAAACCCGGCAGTTCACGTGCGGATAGTGTGCCAAAAACCGTCGCGCACAGCTCTTCCGGGAGAGTGGAGAACGGGGCTACTAGAGCGTTATTGCCTCGCTTTCTCACTCTCTCTCGCTCTCTCTCTCTCTCTCTCTGTCGCACGATAGAAGAAGAAAAGGACAGAACAACCCGTGGCCGTGCAGGAAGAAAGGAGGACTCCACGAACGATAAAACAACACACACCTCCCAGCACGCGCGCACGAACTATTGTGTTTGTGTGTCTCTGTGTTTGTGTGTTTTTTTTTTTTAATGTGAGTGTATCCAGTACCCTACTGACGTGTCAGCGTGTGCGCTTGCAAGCTTCAACTCTGCCTGCCCCGTGCAAGCAGGACCGCTCGCGCGAGCACAAAGCGCATTGCCAAAAAGCACTCTCGCTGTGTGAGCAAACTGCTTCGCTATCTCTCTCTCTCTCTCTCTCACACGCTCTCGCTGACGGTTGCCGTTCGAACAGCTAGGAAGCAAATTTGCTGTGTGTGAGTGTCTGCTTTAAAATTGCGATCTCGCACCTGGACACTGGAGCGAGCCTAGGGCCACCAAACGCACACACACACACACATACAACGGCGGCACAGAATCCGCATTTGCGATCGACCGATCGACGACGGGGAGGCTGATTGGGCCGGGGCAGGAAAAAAAAGCCCCGCTTTATCACCATCGCACCGTCGAGCTGGAGGTTGCTGGGCTGAGGTTGAGCTGGTTGACGGTTGCTGAGAGCCGGACCGAAAGGCTCTCAGTCGGGAGAGCTATCGCACGCACACGCACACAAGCGCGCGCGCTCTCGCCAAAAACTCAAAAGGGCGCTCGCATTGACCCTTCACGTACTTCCACCATACAGCACGTTCACACAAACACAGAAACACGTACTGACAGCCATGAACGGCTGCTGCTGCTGCTGCTGCTGCTGCTGCTGGAGGCTCCAGCGAGTCTGCGAAAAATGCCGTCGGACCAACCGGAGGCTGTACGGTGTGCGCGCGCGAGATGAAAATGGGCACCGTCCCAATCGCAGCGCATTTACCGCAACGCCGCATGCACCGGAAGGGCTCCGCCAGGCTTCCAGCAAAGCCAAATCGTGGTCGCACCGTGACGGGGATATGCCGTCCACATCGGCGAAGCAAAATGGTGCAGCGAATCGCGAATCCGGCTAGCCTAGCAGAACCAACAAAAAAAAAAAGAGCTTCGCGGGTGCTGCAGACCCACATGCAGATTATTTGCATGCAGATCGTCACACCCCACAAAGGACGTACTATACTACGAATGGAATTGCCGTAAAAGCACACACAAATAACAAAAAAAAAAAACTTCCAATATTAGTGTGCCAAAGAACAAACGCACAGCAGCCGTTCCCATTGCCCAGTGGCAGGAGATTACTTTCGGGAGGTTACACTGCGCTGCGACTAACGGCAAGGAACAAACAAACAAACAACAACTACCACAGCAGAAAAGAAACTCACTCTAGGATGGACTCTACGCACACGGATACGATACGCGTGCACATACACATCCAGCCGAACGGGAGGCACTGCGCGCACTACTGTGTGTCCGACCTCTGGCCCGAGACTGTGCCGGACGTGTAGTGGCTGTACTACTGAGGCGACCCACCGCTGAGAGTGGTTAGTGTTAGGAGGGAAGAAGAAGAAGAAGAAGAAGAAGAAGAAGAAGAAGAAGAGGAGGATGAAGAAGCAAAAAATGGCAGCAGCAGCAGCAGAAGCGTCCAACTGTCTGGCCCGTTTCCGACATACACATACACACACACACGTACACTGACTGTGTCTGTGTGTGTGCGCGAGTATCCGCTTGGTAAACTGGTAAGGGTAGTTTGCTCGGAATGTCCTTCACTTAACGGGCTGCACTTGTATCTTTTTTTTTGCTGGTTGTGCGAACACACTCGCTTCCGCCTCATTCAGTGGCACACATCCAGACCCCCCCCCCCTCTCCCCTCTCCTCCACTCCTATGTGAGGAATATCTCGGGCAAACGGCCGGACGTGACGTTCAGCGAGAATCGAGAGCGGAAAAAGTGGAAAATGAATCACACCGAAGCGGGATTTGTAGCCGAAAAGAAAAACGAAAAAAAAACCAAACGGCATTCGCATACAGCAGCCGCCATATCCTTGCGGATCATGAGCGCGCGTACAGGGCCATGCCAACAGCATCGGGGGGGAAAAGGTCAGAGAGCCGCGTACGGATGTTTTTAATGTGTGCACGTTTTGCGCTTTCAACGAGAGAGAGAAAAGGAGAAAGAGAAAGAGAGGAGCGTGAGAAAGAGAGCACCACAGCCTCACACAACCTTCCAGAGTGTGTGTGTGTGCGTCCGCATGAAAAGAAAAGGAAAACGTTTGCAGTGTACAACTGCGGGCAACATTACTCCTGGCTCGGGAGAGCTGCTAAGCTGCCTGCAAAAACGATATCGTACGAGATGGAACGTAAGGATGCGAACACTCGTTCGTAGGGCAAAAAACAGGTTCGTCTTTCTGCATCAGTTTATGCCCAACACACACATACACACGCGCGCACACACAAACACGGGGCAAAGCTTGCGTTCAGTTCCTGCAGCTTGTGCAGCTTGTGTCGCACGGTTTCGTCGCTTACACACCACGGACGTTCGACAGATGGATCACCGGCGGTTCGATTGGAGCAGATGCTGTTTGATGCTGGTGGAGGGTTTTTTGTGTGTGTGTGTTCTCCCTCTCTTTTGATGGATGGAAGCGGTCAATGTCAACAAATGCTAGGGCAGGCTGGCACGGGCAATCACACTAGCCATCGCTCGGCTAGCCGCGCGACATCGGAACGCCTACGGAACAACGCACCGAAGCAGAAATACAGCACACAGTTAAACACACACACACACACACGCGCGCGCGCACGTGCACGTACACATGCAGAGCAGAGCAGCAGCGCGACGTTACACCGAACCGATGGTGACAGCGAGTGCGGATGCCGACCGAAACACAGCAGAGCCGAAGCCGAAAGGCTGCTCTTGGTGCTGGTGCTGCTACCGCTCCTGCTGCAGCAGAGTGCCGAAAAATCCGAAGGCCGCAGTCGCTGGCTGTTGTTGCTGGTAGTGTTTGCTGCTTGTGCTGCTGCCTATTGCCTGTGGTACTGCTTGGTTGCTGTTGTTGCTGTTGGGTGCTGCGAGTCGGTTAGCGCGAGCCGCTATCACTACACGCTCACGCTCGACACGAAGATGTACGGTAAAGAGTCAACTTCTGCAGCTTCCAGCGCTGCTGGCGAGCCAAAGCCCGCACTCCCTCTCTCTCTCTTGAGCATTCTCTCTTGTAGCAAACGGTGAGAAACAGAGAGAGGATTTTCTTTGCCGAAAACAGCATGCACACTGCCCTCATTCGCGCAAGGTTTCGGGCATGCCAATTTTGTGCATGTGTGTGTGTGTGTGTGTATCTTCATGCCTATCACCAAAGCTCAGGCAGCAGGTCACCATAAAGCAGGCACGAAACATTTGCTCTGATCTGACTCTGGATGCAAATCACTGTTCGAACAACAGCGAAACCGATCGCTGCAGTGCCATAATTATGGCGTGTGCGAGCAGAGCTACTGAACATGTGCTTGCCAATGTCCAATGTAGGTGCCCTGTAGAGCGCACAGCACACCTGCACAGCAAGAGCGCACGTACAGGCTCTCTGCCTCTCGCAGTGTCTTTCTCTCTCTCTCTTTCGAGCAATCTGTCTCTCTTCATCACTATGCGTGTTGTTTACATGGTGCGACCCGCTCCCAAGAGCTACTCTCTGCAGCAGCCGTTTTCGATCCTTTCACTTTGCGCGAGCTGCGTGTGTGTGTGTGTGTGTGCTTTGCCACACTTCCTTTCCTCGACGCGCAGATTTGTGTCCACCCAGCTGCTGACATCTGCTGGACTGCTGCACTGCCATCACATCCCCCCCACCCCCCCCCCCCCCCCCCATGTGGCAGAAAAACGATTGCAGCATCGTAAACGGAGGTATAGAGGGAGCGGAACAAAAAACACATGCGACACATGCATCGCCCCGCTCGCCCCCTGAAGGAGGGAGGCATTGAAACCGGCTGATTAGATGAAGACCCCCGAAGAGCGGTGCTTCAGCCAGTGCGGACCTACGCAGACATGCTGGAAGCTGCTTTCCTTGCTTGCGGCAGCAGCGTTCTTGGAAGAAGGAAAAGATGCCTTTGACGCCCGGCTGCCTGGTGACACTTTACACGGCGCAGCGGCTTCCTTAAAGGGATTTCATATGCCACGGCCATAAAGCGAGGACAGCAAGGGACAAATGGAATACCAGAATCGGTTAATCGTTGTGATACGCTCACAAAAAAGAAAAAAAACAACAGGAACAAATCGTTCTGTAGTGCCACAACGGAAATAAAGCGATTGTTTACTGGTCCTAGAATGTCTTTGTATTTTTCTTTTTCGTCTTTCATTTCTTTGCTGTACGGGGCTGGCAGAAAACTTTTGCCATCTTCGCAGCGAGAAGTGCAAATGACTTTCGGCGCCAGCTCAAGTTTGCTCTTGAGCTGAACGAGTTTGCTTGCAGCGCTCGGTGTTCGGTACTGTCAATGTGTGTGTGTGTGTGTGTGCCCTGTCTGTGATTACTCTCTGAAGTACTTGCCCCCGCCCCTCCCCCCTTCACAGTGAGGACTAGGCACACTTCCTTAGCGTAATGAGTAGACACCCAGCGCGATGCTAGAGGTTCCGATGAAGCGTTGCTAGAAATTGTAAATGCGGTAGCAGCAGAACGGAACTCGCCAAAACGCGGAAGCCGTAGACATATTGTCTGCAAAATGGCAGCCATTCAGCATTGCATCGCGCCGGAACGGGGTTCGGTTGCGCGCAGCGGGTTGCGGCCATTGCCAGCTTTATTGGCTCCGGGGCTTTCGCCCCATTAGCTGCGGGCCGCAGTGGAATGCGCCATTGGGCACCCTTCCACCGTCCTGAATTGTTTTTTTTTCCAATACCAAATTGCGACGCATACAGTGACAAGACACACGGAGCCTTGAGCCGTCATCCGCACCAACGTTCTCCGGGGGGGGGGCAGGCATACCCCGAGTTCTCGCCAACACGTAAGTGTGTGCGCGCGTGTGTGTGTGTGTTTTGAAGCAATCCAAGAGAGCAAGAAAGGAATCCGCGGGTTTGTCTGTCTGTGTGTGTGTGCGAAAATCTATACTAATAAGTATTGATTAATGTGTGCTCACACTACTGCGCCTCGTCTTACAGGGGTTTGTTTGTAACGGAGGGGCGAAAAAAAAGGAGCCCCGGTAGAACGGGCAAAGAAGCTGAGTCAGCAGCAAAGTCAAGCCTTCCTATTAGTGTTGTGCAAATAGACAGGTTGGTGACTCGCCTGTTTCAGCGTTAAAGGTCAATATGGTCCTCGGGCTTCCGCTCTTCCCGGAAACCTCGTAGGAAAGTGCTGTAGCCTGCCAGCCATTCGATCGAATGGTAGAAATAGCGCGGGACAGGCAGCAACGGAGCCAGGCCAGCAATAGTGCGTCTGTTTACACAGCTCTGCCCCGGACCCCCGGTTCGGCGGTCTGTACCACCTGTACCACCCACTAGCGCACCTTTTTTTCCCATTCCCCGGTTTCGTGCGGGCCAAGCATTACGCGCGAGCCAGCGAACGCGGCCAGCACCTCGAGCGGGGATAGTAAACCTAACCCACAACCTAAATCGTGTTGTTAGTGGCTACCGACACCATACCCCTCCTTAACCCGTTCCGTTTGATTGATCAAGCGGAGTCGCACGCGCTTAGGGAAAAGGGAAAGCGATGGATATCCTGGATTTTGTCTTTTTTCCTTCCATTTTTGTTCTTCTTTGTCTGGACTAGCTGATAGTTACTGGCGGGGATGAAAGGCTACAGTTAAGTGCGGAAAATACGTGGCTAGTAACCAAGTTGCGTTTGTGTGTGGGTTTGTGAGCGTGAATTGTAGAGCATTGCCAAGAACGAAAAGACCGCTCTACGTTGTGGTAAAACCACCCTTTTTACCGTTTTGGGAGGATGCGTGCCTTTGGATAGATACTGCTTTGTACTAAAGCAAAGCTTTACCAAATGTTTGATACGTTTAAGTTAACATTGAGAAGGATAGAGATAGAGAAACAGAGGGAAAAATCAATTGCTGTAAACAGTGCTACCTCTATTCCCTTAAAATGTTGCGAATTTCGGTTGAATGTATCCGTAAGAAGACGACATTTGGAAATGTCAACTGCACAACTTTGCACCAGAAACGCAGTGCCACACTGCGACTGTATAGGCAACGGAAACCATCAAGGACAAGGCGTCTTAAGCAAAAACAAAAACCAAAACAACAGCCAGCTTAAGAAGCACAGTTCACAAAATATTGTAAAAAAAAAAACAAACAAATACCGTAACCATTAAGCGACACGTAAATAACATTAGCCGAGCAGCGGCAGAATGGAGAGCGTTCGGAGAGCCAGCCCGCAGCACCGTGTTTGTCGCGGTCTCGGAACTTTTTCGGGTGGGCGAACAGCACCACCACCATCCAACGATGGTGATCGTGCATGGCAAGCGTGAATAATTAATGCTAAAAAAGATAAAGAAGCTGATCCGACAGGGTGGGCTGGGAAGGGGGCCGGATACTGGGGAAAGGAAGCAGCAACCCTCAAGAAGCAACGTGCACGTAATCGCGGCAGCTTTTAGGGCACGGACAATGAGGCACCATTTTGTGCACTTGAACTGTACCATGCCTGCCTGCTCTTTCTCGCTCTCACACACACACACACACACACACGCTCACGCATCTGTTCGCCATTCCATTTATGTGGTGGAATTTCTGCCAGCAAATATAACGAGCACTCCAAGAAACAAGAAAAAAATCGCAAAGGTAAGCGGAAACCTCGTCAAGCCTCGTACACTCAAGTGTGCCTCGGAGCGCTGTCCGGCTTTCTCCCTCCCTCTTCACGGTCCGGACCGGGCTAAGCGCGGACACTAATCGAACCCATTGGAAACCAGCCAGTATGTCTGTGTGTGTGTGTGTGTGCGAGGCAGAGTTTGTTATTTTGCTTGGGGTTTTTACTTGTCCTGCTCACGTCGTTGCTTCGTTTGCGGGGAACCGACCTCTGGAGACCTCTGGCGTTACTAGTTGAATATCTACCATGTAACAATCTTCACCCCCCCCCCCCCCCCCTCGCCACAATTTGCATTTATTTCTGAGAGGGTTTTTTTGGCGTTTTCTTGAAAAAAAAAACAACAACAACAACGAACGCATCAGCAGCAGCAACGGCAGCAGAAATCGCACAATACTGCGTCTAGGATTAAAATGGACTTCCACCGCCAGGCGGAAGGCTGCGAAAATTGGAACGGGAGAAACGGGAGAAACGGGTGAAGGGGGGGGGGGGGGGTGGGAATTGTACAGCGCAGGGAGAGCAGGGAGCGAGATAAAGCCAAGCCAAAACCCCGAGCTGGTGAGCAAATAGTGACGCAGTGCAGGAGTGTGGATGATACTGCTGCGTGCGTGCGTGTATGTGTGTGTGTGTGTGTCTGTTCGTGTACGTGTGAGAGATACAGATAGTAGTGGAAAGTGAAGAGGGGAGAGAAAAGGGGAGAGTGGCAGAGAAATTGGTGGCACTTTCATGGCAGAATCAAAAAAAAAAAACAATCTTCGCGGCACTCTCCTTCTTATCGGCAAGCTTGCTCTCGGGCTCTTCGTATCGTATGTGTGTGTGTGTATCTCTTTCTCTCTTTTTCTCTCTCTCTCTTGGTTGCTTTCATTGCCATACAGCGTTAGAATGATTGCTCGCAGTCTCTTTGGCGATCTTTTTTTTTCTCTGCTGGCAAATCAGGAATGTGTAAAGTCGAGCAACTTTTGATTCCTGAACGCTATGTGCCGCTGAGACGCTGGGAAGGTTAAAAATGTCTTCCTCTCACACACACACACACACACACAAATATGTTCACATAACTTCACCACGCTGCAGCCCTTCCTTTGTGGCAACAAGGGGTAACGCAGGCACAGGCGTAATTTGGTGAGTGAAAATTCATAGCGAAATTGTGAAAAAAAAATCAAAAAAGAAAAACTCTCCTAGCGAATTAGAATCATCGAAAGCGTGGTTGAGGGAATATTTGCTCTCTCTCTCTATCTCTATCTCTCTCTCTCTCTCACGCTTCTTCTCTCTAAATATACATATCTGTATCTTCTTTCACCATGCATACATACATGCAAACACACAGACAAACACACACACACACACACACACACACACACACACACACACACACACACACACACAACACATGTGCCAACGTGGGCATCCATTGATCGTGTGAAAAAGTGTTTCTTCTCCGTCTGTGTGTGCGTCCGTGCGCATCCGTGCGCATCCCTGTATGAGTGTCCATAATAATATCGATCTTCTCTTTCTCATTGCGGTACAAAAGAGCGCAGAAGAGAAGAATGAAGAGAAGAAGAAAAAACAACACCACCTCGTGCACTCTCGCGCTCATTTCAGGCAGCTTTTCCGCTTGCTTCCTCGCGCTCTCTTTTTTTGTCGATACAAGTTGAACGCACACACACACACACACACAGACAATGTTCTCTTGAACACGAAATTGTGGTGGTGCCGCTGCTGCACCTGCCGCTGTGGCGCTGGAGGTGGTTGGAGGTGGTGAAAAATGTTTCCCTGCAGCAGCGCGCAGCGCACGGATGCTGCAGGGCTGGCCGCTGACCAGCCGCTACCCGTTACAAAGGGAAAAGGGACAGCCGCACACGGCACTGAAGCAACTGGGTGATGAAAGAGAGAGAGACACACACACACACAGTGACAGAGAGAGAGAGAGAGCTGTCTTGCGATGCGTGTGACCGTGGTAAGGTGTGCACGGGTTATTTTCACGGCAACGGTAATTTGCAAGCGCACACCAGCGCACCATCTGGTTTTGCTAGCTGCGTGCGAACCTTTGCAGGCAGCTAGAAAACCACACGGCAGCGTTTTTATTTCCAACCACCTCCCTCAAAAAAAAAAAAACAAGAAGCATTTTCCATCCTATTAAGCGGGCGACGTGTGCAGCGGTGTGATTGGATTTGGTTATTGCTGGGAAATTAATGTGCTATAAAATCATAGAGCCTACGGCCGAGTCAAATTTCCGTCTACTGTCTCGTCCTCTCGCTTGCGTTTTGCACCCTCCTGCCGCTTTGCTTGTTTTCGCTGATCGATGGGGAAGGGAGAGCAACATGGATGCGCCTGGTCTTTTGTAGCCCTTCGCAGGCGCAACAATCACTAGAATCCGGCTCGCTCGCAGATCGTGTTACAGAACCGACAACCGACACCACCACCGCAGCGATCGATCAGCCCCGACGGTTCGCCCGCCGCGCTCTCGCTCCCGTAGCATGCAAACCATCCAGAAGCGCGATGGAGGCGCCTGGTGCCTCGTGGTGAAATGCGCCACAGTGCGCACTACGCAAGCAATGGCCGCGTAATCAGTTTGATTGCAGTTCATCTCGCCGTCAGCCCGTCGCACCGCCCGTTCCCCCCTCCCCCCTCTCTTTCGGAGCACACGCACGCACGGGAGTGATCGGGAGGAGGAGAATGGGTCCTTTTTTTTGCTGCTGTGCTGCTTTCGCCGCAGCCAAAGCAAAGATGGCGCGCGGGACCCGTATCATCCTGCCCATCACCGATTTTGTTGTTTTTTTTTCCTCTTCTATTTCTTAACGAGGTGGAGAAGGTGGGGGGGGGGGGGGTGGTGTGTTCTTTTGATTGTTGAGGCTGGCTGGAGTTGACGTTTGGCGCACGTGTTTGTATGCGTATGTGTATGAGTGTGAATGTTCATTTTTTGCTTCTTCTTCTTCTTCTTCTTCTGTCACTTGCTGATCTGATTTCATTCTTCGCACACTCACATATACACATTGCAAATTCACACGTACAGCGCACACACACACACACATGTTGATGTTGATGGAAACACGCACGTCACAGGCACACAAGCACACACTTGGGCGCGCGCGCGCGCACGCCCGCCATTGCGATATGCACTTTGTCTTTCACTGCTGGTTGCAAAAATGGGGATTTGTTGTTTTTTGTTGTTGTTGTTGTATCGCTGGCTGGCTATCTGCACACTCTTCCGGTTTGATTTTTCACCAATCAGCACCTGCAGCCCCGCATGCACCCCGCCAAGAGGGGAAAAAATCAATTTGCATCGAGGCGAAACACCACCTGCCACCGCGGAGTGTTGCGGAAAATTGTGCTGCTTGTGCGGTGGCGCTTTTCCGTCGGACGCACACAGCAGCCATAAGCACCACGCACACGGCACGGCAACAGTTTTGCAACAACGGCACCCAGAGCGGACACAGCCTTTGCACGCAAGGCACACACACACACACGTACACGTTGCGGGGAAGGCCGATGGAGCCACCGGATGCCAACCCCGAGGAGCAGTTCCACACGGCGAAGGTTGATTGTTGAATATATGTAAGCTGAGCGCACACACACACACGCACACATGCACGCCCGCACACCTTTTGCGCTCACGGACACGGAGTTTTCTGCGAAACGGTCGAACGGAGAGGGCGGAGTGGCCGGGGTTCACAAATCGAGAAAAAAAAAACAGGACCCTTTTGGTGCATGTCTTACTCTGAGTCTTATGGCGTTTACTTAGCTAATGTAACGAAGAGAGAGAGAGATGGAAGGAGAGAGAGAGAGAGAGATTTGTAAGGGAAGGTGTGCAATTTGCAAGCAAAAATCTCACACGACCACGCAAAACCACAGTGTTTAAAATATTTTGAAAAGTGAAGTGAAACTTTAGAATGGCAAAAAAACGCCATACAACGAGTACAACTTTGCCCAAATGCTTCGACACACACACACACACACACACACACACACACACATAGAGAGCGAGAGATAGTTACGTGGGCAGGCGCGCGCACTCTGTACGGGCGCACGTACATGCAGCATGGTGGTAAACCGCGCAAGAAGCAAGAAGCAAAACCGTACCCAACCGGCCCTCTAAAGATGGAGGGTTTTAATGGTTGCCGGAAAACGAAAGTGGTGGGCAAAGAAAAACGTTAACAAAAAAAAAGAAGAAGAAAATGCTTAACCACACAACAGTGGTGGTCCCCATTGGTCGAAGCCACTGGTGCGCTGCTTGCTGTAAAACGCACCCGCTGGTGACCTGGTTGGCCGCTGGCCGGGGCAGGCAACGAACGTTTGGGAAGCGAAAATGGAACCAAAAAAAAAAAACACACACACAAACGCAACCAGACACAGTTTGATTCGCACCCACCGACCGGACGAAGCGGTAAGGAGGGAGACAGCGGTGCAACCACATTTTAATTTAAGCTCCAACAATGCTTAAAAATGCTTTGCAGCGTTCAAACGCGAATCCCTTAGGTAATAGATGGAAGGGTTTGTGTGTGCGTGTTCTCTCTCTCTCTCTTTCTTTCTCATTGTTGCTCTCTCCCTGTATCACTCTCTCTCTCTGTTTCTTTTAGCGAAAATAAAGGGTGTTTGGGCGTCCGTTTGCCGTTCGCAACACTGAAATTACACAATTTTCCCGGCGAAGCAAACACTTTTTGCCGCTGACAAAACCGATTCGTTACCGCCTAGGACAGTGTGGGGCAGCTGCTGGACGGAAGGAACTTTTGCCTGCATTCCACACAGTGCCCTCCAGATAGCTCGCTCTCTCTCTCTCTCTCTCTCTCTCTCACTCGCTCTCTATCTCTCACGGTGGTTTTACGCTCTCTTGCTCGTTCGTACTTTGATGGCGAATTAGTTTTGAGTGACGGATGAGGCTGCGTGTGCTTTAAATATTCACCCAATGTTTTGCTTGCCAGCGCTTGCCACCCGAGCCTGAGGGTCAATTTTAAAAATCTTCCCTCATCACACACACACACACACACACGCACACAGGAGCATGCACAGAAACACTCGCGCACATGCAGCAACACTCGCGGAAAAGCAGTCCGGGTACGGTGAAGTTTGTCCTTTTCTTCTTCGATCAAGACGTAGTGCAAACACACACACACACACAATAAAAAACGCAGAAACCATCCGAACAAGGTGTGCGCACGTGTGTGTGTGTGTCGCACGGTGTGTATGGCATCTTCGCAAGAGCATCACCTCTAGTGCACCGACAACACATACACAACTGCCGTGGGGTCACACACTGTGGGCTGCGGGACTGGTTCATCACTGGGAGTTTTTGGATGAATCGGCTCCCCGTTTTTTTTTTCTGCCGGAGCCCTGTTCCACGGGGATGTACTGTTCGTGTACTGTTGTGTTTGCACCCGCGCTCCCTGCTACCGTTCCGTCCCTCCCGAACGGGGAAGGAGAGGGCGATCAGCAACAGACACACTCGGCGGCGCGCGCGGCGAACGAGTGACACAGACACGGCCGCGTGCGTATGTGGGTGGAACGAGCACACACAAGAAAGAAGAAGGCAGAAAAAAAAGCCAGAAAGGCAACGCGACAAAACCGCTGCCAGTGTTGCCTGCTGCTGCTGCTGCTGCTGATGGTCGTTCTGCCGTCGTCTTGCACAGTGTCGGTCGGAGTTTTTCCTGACGGCTTGGCGCCCTGTGGCATGCCACCGCTGCTGCTGCTGCTGCTTCTGCTCGCTACTGGTGTGTGTTGTGTCTGTTTCGTTTCGGGTTTTCGTTTGCTTTTTTTTTTCTTCTCTTCTCTTGTATTGTGTGTGTGTTGCTGCTTTCGCTTTTTCGACTTGCTCGGAACGGTACCCGATCGGTACCCGAGAACAGTACAGCGAGCGAGCGAGAGGCAGCGAGCAATAGAGAGACCGAAAAGGTGCGAAAGAAGGAGACATGTTGGTGGGGAAAATGGAAAATTATATCTCGCAGCGAGCGAGTTTGGTGTGCAACAAATACGGCTCACGAGTTTAACCTTTCTCTCTCTCTCTCTCACACACACACACAGCAAGCGCCGTAAGCAGCGTGAACGCTAGAGAAAGGGATTGTGGCGAGGGTGTGTAGTTTCCCCGGATTGTCCCACAGATGGCTGCGAAATTTACTCTCCTCAAAATGATCTTGAATTATTGTGAATTAATAAAAAAAAAAAATAGCAAAAAAAATAAAACAGAAAACAATCACCATCGCCGATCGCTTTCGGTGTGCCGCGTGTGCAAAGGCAATGCTTCGGTTTTGCATCGCCCAAACGCAAACCCGTTTTCTTGGTGCCAGATGCAAAAGGAAGAAAAAGAGAGAGAGAGAGAGAGAGAAAAGAAAAAAAGATCCGCACGCACAGCGACAGATATCGCCCGCCGCGGCTGGCACGCAAATTGCAGCACGGCCGGAGCGCGAGCATCTGCATCCGCGAGAGCGTTATGCTGCGAGATGAGCATCGCATTGCGCGCGCGGGCCAAAGCGGGAGAGCCAAGCGAACCGAACACCCTGGAGGGTGTGGTCCAACAGGGAACAGGGTGGGTGTGGTGGGGCAGGGAAGGCTGCGAAGAAGGCAACCCTCTCTTACACCGAGCGGGAGGCAGAACAAAAACCCGTGGCGCGCATGCGTTACTTTGTTTATCGTTATTGATGCCGTTGTTTAGTGTGCTGCTGCTGCTGCTGCTGCTGCTGAATGTTGTTTTTCGTTCGCTTTTTCTTCTTCTTGCCCCCCCCCCCCCCCCCTCCCATGTTCCTCACAAATTAACAACGACTCTACCATTAGGTACTGCTTCATCGCCAAACCATACCGGTATGTGTGTGTGTGTGTGTATATATTGCTTTACAAAAATATTAATGAAGAATAGAATAAAGGGCAAAAGGGAAATTAAAATTAATGTAACCACAACCCCCACCCCTAAGTTTCGCTTTATTTTTCCTTCAGCAAATGCTTTCCTCCCAACACATTCTATTCCATTTTTTTTCTCTACCCTGCTTAGTAACAGCAATCCTCCAACGACAAACTGTCACAAAATGCACGCACACACACATTTTTCCTTGTGCCCAAAACCATGAAAGACAAGGCGTCTCCATCGTGTGGCCACCGTGGCGGAAGAAATCGCTCCTACTGCGAGCAGCACCCGCCCGGTACGTGCCGTAGAGCAATCGGCAGCTCAATCGATGCGCCAGAGTGCGTTTTGCCGCCCGCTGCTGCGAATTAACCCTCCCTCCTTCAGGGCCCTTAGCTGAGCTGGGTCGGGCCTGTAAAGGCCAATTTGTTGAATCCGTCCGGTGGTGGGTGTGGGGCGCACACACCCCGATACAGTGTCTTCAAACCGCTCCAGCTCGCGCGGGGGTCAACAAGGGGGGGGGGGGGGTGGCTTGAAATTTCTTTCCATTTGCCGTTTTTCCTTTCGGCACCCACGCACTCGTACTCGTACGCAGCGTGCACGGGCGGGTGCAAGTTTGTTTTACGCGAGCGCTTGACTTTGGCAAAGCAACAACCCTTCGTCTTCCTCACCCTTCCCCCCCCCCCCCCCCCAGGCTACAGGGCACACGGGAACAGAAGGGTAGAAACAAAGTTACTAAACCCGCACGCACGCACGCACGCACGCACGCACGCACGCACGGACTCGCATCACGGCGGTACGGCGCGCATCGGTCCGACCAACGCACGCAAGAATTAGCGATACACACCACCAGCATGTATGTGTGTGTGTGTGTGTGTGTTTTTGTCTTGCTGTACGTGCCCCTTGCGTACCCTCCTCCGCCCTTAGCGCGGTTCGTCTGCGTTCGTCGCTTGCTTGGTTTTGTGGTGTGCGGTGACCATGGCCCTGATACAATGTGCAGACGCAAAACACGCACTACCGCTGCCTTTACCACTGTGTTTGTGTGTGTGTGTGTGTGTGTGTGTGTGTGTGCGTGTGTGTGCATGCGTGTGCGTGCTTGCACGGGGTGCAGACGGGGGAGCGGCGTTGCGGACGGCAGCAGCTCGTATAAACATTGCCGAAATGCGCATGACACGCACTCCCCGCACATGCAGTAGTGGCAGCAGGCAGAAAGAGGCCTTCTTCCCGGGGCACCCGAGTGTGTGTGTGTGTGTGTGTGTGCGTTTTTTTGTTACTTCTCCCCGTCGAGAACTTATGCGCCCCCGCGCACCGCTCCCTCTCTCGCCCTCCATCGCACCAGCTCGCGCTCTCTTTGTCTTTCGATCGCTCTCGTTGGTGTGCGAATGGTTTGCTGCCCGTTCTGGCCGCGTGTCTGTCCGCCGCCTGCCCCGCTCTGCTAGCTTTAGCGGACCCACGTGAGCCGAAGTCGACGGCAGCGTCGATCCGCCTCACTCGACTGCCGTTAAATAATGCTGTACAATTCGTCGTTTTAAACGCGCTGCCAAACCGGGAATGCCGGATCGGGCTGCTGCTAGGTGGGTTGGCCAAAGTTGCGCCACACAAAACTTGTACGTAGGTAGACGGCTTTATCTACGCACGAAACATGTAAGGTGCTGTTTTTGGTGAGCAATTGGCGAAGATTGCAAATTATGGGCAAATCACAATCTCATCTGACACTTTTTGTTGCTGCCCTTTTTTTCCATTGCATTCTCTTGCAACCCTTTCCTCAATCATCCTCACCAACACAATGCCCGCCAACGGCTCAATGCATGCATCAATACCATTGCCCATATGATTAGTTGAAGTGCTTGTTTTTTTTAGGAAGTCTATGAAGAAGTTTCAATTTTTTCCTTCATGCAGTGTAGTTAATTCACTCTAAAAAATGGAAAATACTGTGAAAGTAATAGAAACAAACACCAACATTTGCATTTTCAAAGAGACGAATGGAAAGGAGTAGCAATAAATCAATTGAAATCCATACAATAAATAAACAATACTTTTGGAAATAAAAATACAATAAAATAAATTTAAATAAATCAAATATAACACAAAATATCCAACAACATATAGAAAAATGACAAAAATGTTTTTATTAAAGAAAACATAGCGATCAAAACGAAAAATATCACAACAATCAAAGAGAAAAATACATATAAATAACAATTACAGCAATTAATTTGCAAACGATTGTTTTTATTCAATAGTATACGCCTTCAAAGAGTTCATAAATACAAACAAAAAAACAAATAAATGGATTGTTTAAACGTGCCTTCATAGTGTGCACACGATAGGAACAATCTTGCAGCATCGTTGTACTTAAGAATGCAAAATAAAAACATTATGTTCATGCTGCCGTTTCATACGTAGATGGAATGCGTATTGAAGTGTACTGCATTTTGTCCCCAATGCAGACCGCTATCGATAGAGCAACCCATTTTTATGGACTTTGTATGTTTTTCTTCCCTGTCTAAACACCCATCAACGTAATTCGGGCGAACTATCTCTCTCTCTCTCTCTCTCTCATCCTATCTTTATTCTCCGCTGAAAAGTAAGCTCTCACACACTCACGCAAAGTGTTCCTCGTGCTACTCGCAATGTGTTTTTGCTTCCCTTTTTGTTAAAAGCTAAGGAAGACAAACCCTGGCGCTGCTGCTGCTGCTGCTGCTGTTCGGGTTTGGGCTTGCAGAGGCGAGAAACGTTTCACTACATGCTGCTAGCGCTGACCTTCGGTTCGCCTTGCCGTACGGTTTCGGTATCTCCCGGCCGAGCGGCTCTTTGCGCGGCTTCGCTGATTAGTTTTCGCAAAATCCCACCGAGCCACCGAGCCACAAAACCTGCCCGTATGTGTGTTTGTGAGAGACAGACACAAAGAGAAAGAGAGAGAGAGAGAGAGAGAGAGAGAGAACGAGGGACGTGGATATCCCAACAGCAGCACTTTCGAAGGACGAGTCACTGACACGTTTCTGATTTACGTCAGCATCGGAGAAAAGGGAAGTCGTTTTCGCACTTCAAAACTATTGCTGCAATGTGCGCTCTGGCCCTCTTGTTTCTCGCTTACACGCACATCGGTACACACACACACGCACACACTTGCACACAAAGGTTGTTTAGGATCATATAATGAGCCTCTTACTCGAAGCCGCATCTTCCACGCTTCGGCCCGTCCTTCGGTGTGTCAACCGCGTTACCGCTCCTGCCGTCTTCGAGCAAAGGCAAACTTCGCCGCACAGAAAAATCCGCATTGTACGGGTATAGGACAGGGGAGTAGGATACGGGACGGTGGGTGGTTTGGTAGGATTAGGAGAGCGGCATAAAAGCCTCTTTTGGACGACGAAGACGACGAGGACGACAACGATGCGCCCTAAGGTACCATAATGAGGCAAGCACACAAACACAGACACACACACACACACACACACACTCACACACACACACACACACACACACACGCGCGCGCAGGGCTGTGTACGGATGCGTATCGAGTGCGGCTCTTGAGCGGTTCTAAAAGCCGGGACGGAAAACGCATGGTTTGAGCACGTGTAGCACGGATCTAAAGCGATCTTTTTGCTGGAGCGTGACTTACCTCCCGTTCTCCATCCCCCTCCCCCCTCCCTACAATCGCCGCACAAGCGTAAGCGTTTATTCAAAGGACTGCCTGCCACAAACACCACCAGCCATTACTTTACAGAGTTTTGCCGTGGTGGTTTAAACCATTGAAATCGGCTTAAAATCCGGCTCGAAGGACCAAATTTGAAAGCAATAACTGAAAGCAGTGCCATGAGCTTGTGGGACAGCGATTTACAGGAAGGTTATTTTAGTTTTAAAATGCGTAAGCTACACTGAAACACCGAAAACGAAATGTTCAATCTATTCAAACAAACGGGTGGTTTGCTTTTCTCTTTTCTTTTTCGCTGTTTTTTTTCTACCACACGTTACCGAAACAAATACTCCGCAAACAAAGCCCCGCAAAGCTTTGCTGCTTTGCTATGGCAACACGCCGCCTATTATGGAGCCGTCGCTAGTCTTCGCCGTTTCCCTGCACCGTCCCTACCTTTCCCTCGTGTGCGTCAGCAGGACACAGGCGCGGAGCGTCGCAAAGGCACTATGCGGATAAAAATAACGCATCCTTTGGACGCGCCTCGGAAACGGTGAGGGATGGGCGGGGGGGGGGGATGGGAGGAGGTGGTTAGGGGACCATCAATCAGAATCGTGTTTGGAACGTGCTCGATCCTCATTATGAGGCTTATTATTATGAGTCCTGCCACGGGGGAGGGGGTGGTCGTGCCGCATGTCACCTGGGGAAGGAGGTGAGCTACTGGGCGCCTCCATGTGGAGCGTTCGGGTTGTGTTTATTTTGCGGATAACAAATATTAGTTTAATAATTGCGGTGGTTTAAAAATAATCTTAGAAGAATGTGTCTGAACAATACATATAAATACATTATTTGAATTGTTGATATGGCGTGTTTCGCACTACCGATTCGTTGTTGCTCTGTTCTAGTCCTTCGTCGCCGATCAGCGACAGTTAAATAGTTATAGATAGATATAAGATAAGGCAGACGACCTGCCCCTTCCCCCACGATCCCGTCGATCAATCCTGGCGCCTAAGCAACGATGTGACCCCGGGAAGACAACACACGACGGCAAACGGGTGTCGAACAATACACACATATACACACAGTACCGCGGCGTACAATCGTATAATACAAATAGCGGTAGCCGCCAGCAAGACTCATCAGGGTCATCAACGGTCGTGTACCGTCCGCTCGTGATGCTGCAGGCCAGCTTCAGTCAAGCATTGCGCAAGCACTGGGGTCAACACAGTGCTAAGCTGATGTTTCTATGTGTGTGTGTGTGTGTGTGTGTGTGTGTGTGTGCATGTGTTTTTTTATTCTCTCACTCAGTTTTTGCTTCGTGATTTGGGGGGGGGGGGGGGGTGGAGGGTGGGGGAGGGTGGTGTAAATCAGGTCGGTCGCCTGTTTTGGCAGCTTTCTTGGGTTAAATTATTTTTAACACATTCACTGCCCCAACTTCCTCCTTCCGTTGATTACCCCCCCCCGTCCTCCCTCCCCACCTTCGTCGTCCACCCTTCCTTGTGTGCTTCCCATTCTGTTTGCTGCGGAATGGTCCGTCTCGCTGCTGTGATACGAATTAAAGAAGATACACACACACGCACACACACACAGCAACAGCAGTACGGCAAACCGGCGCTGCGATGAAAGCGAATGAACCCACGTCCAAATAACAAAAACCAGCGTGCACGCGTGTACGCTGCCCGTGCGGCACTCGGCGGCAAAGCAATCGGAATGCAGCATTGCTTATTCCGGCATTCGAACACATTCCGGCACACACGGCGTGAATTAACCAACCAAACCAGCCCGGGCCAGGCCAGAGCGCTACCGCTGCCACCGCGCAAAGAGAGGGAGGGAGTTTGGTACTCCTCTTCTCGCTGCTGCTCCTCGTGCCGCTCCACATCGTCCCCTGCTTTGCGCTACATTGGAGCCTTCGCTCGGATCGGTAAAGATAATTGGAACGCAACCGTCAGCGCCATCGGTCCGGTCTGGATCGGCAAGATTGACTGGGCGCGATTATGGCGATATCAGGATTTTTAGAACTAATTAATATAATGCCAGGATTTTCACCCGATTTGATGGATCGAGATAGGGGGGACGGGGAGTGCTTTTATCCTCTTCCTCCTCCCACTCCCCTCTCTGACTCGGTTGGTGGAATTTGTGCGAGTGGATTTTTATTGTTCGGAATTTCGGTTCTTCCTCTTTTCATTTCAACGAACGCCGCCGTAACGCCGGCCTACAAGCTGCAAGGGCTTGCGGGAATGGAGATAAAATCAATACGCCTCGAGGGAGGTGGAGCGGATCTTGTAAGCACGGTGCGGTGGGACTGGAACGAAACTGACACGCGGCCGAAATCCGAAGCGATGGGCACAAAATTAGCGTCTAATTAATCAAACACCAGGCGCCTCCTTCGCACCGCGAGGGCCGGGCACCGGCCGAGCGCATGGGGACATAATTGAATTTGCGAAAAGTACTTTAAGGCGCTCTGACGTTTGTTTTGCAGGGTGAAAATTTAAACCACCGCCAATGGAAGCATCCAACGTGGATTGGTTGGTGGGAAAGCACTTTTGCTCGCACACTGTCAGCTACTGGGCGCCTCCATGCGATTTATCTCCTCTCTGGCCTTGTCAAACGGGACATGCTCCAGCTACTGGTCAGCGGGCAACAAGCACTGAAAGTGTTGGCAAAATAGATGAAAACAGCAAGCAAATGAAAAATTTTCCTTTCAATTAGGTGGAGATATCCGTGGGGCATAATTACAAAGTACAATAAAATATACGACACTTCCTATTTACTGTTCTTCTGCACGGGATCAGTTTCCTAATGTGGCCAAATAGCACGCCAGCGTAGTAGAGCGCTGATTTTTTTTATTTTGATTTTTTTTCACCATATTTGGCAAAAGAAATTGCCAACACCAGATAATGTGCAGATGCTACCAGCTAGCTGGGCAATCGATGGTTATCCTCCTAGTTCCCAATGATGCATGAGTGGGGCAGCGTATATTTAATGCGAGCAGCACTTGAAATCATTTGGAAAATTGTTCGCAAATCGGTCGCAATTCAATTGCCCGCTGAATCCGATGAAATGAAACAAAAATAATAAAGGAAAAAAAGGGGGAGAAACAGCACAACAGCAGCAGCAGCAGCAGCAGGAACCTTGTTAGCCGCCCTCGACAGAGATAGAAGAACGAATGTTTGACTCTATCAATGTTTGTCTATGTATGTGTGTTTGTGTGCATGCTTGTATCGGTACACGGAATGGTACGATGCGGCAAAGTCCAACAACCCATCGCCAGCTGGCCGAATTGGCAACCTCATCACAGCATCTCAGCTCTCGCGCGTATCGTATCGGCTCTACCATCGCACCTACGTCACCCGTCCAAGTGTGTGTGTGTGTGAGAGAGGGAGAAAGAGCAAGCGAGAGAAACTATGCTTGAAAGTGTGTCACTGTATGTGTGCCCATTTTATTGTTTTTGTTGTTTTCTTTTTCATTCTCTTAGCTTGAGCAAGCGAACGTGAGAGCGAACGTGCAGAGCGTAGTGGAAGTAATTGAATCGATTCCTCTGACCCGTTTGCCAGCCGACACACCGTGGATGCTGCAGCAAACGGCGATGCTGAATGGCAATCTCAAAGCCGAATTGATTGAGCTGTAAATAATTTCAACGATCAAGAGAGAAAGCGCGAGAGAGAGAGAGAGTGGGAGCGATAATGAGCGATTTTTGAGTAGAGAGCCATCGCAAGCGAATTACTCGGCGCGAGATAGGTGCATCCTTTTGCCCGGCACACGAAGAGACTGCGAGAGTCAGCGAAAAAGAAGTAGAGAGAGAGCTAGAGCACTGGCTCTCCGCATGTGCTGGGAAATGCGGGACGCGCGCGAGAGAGAACTGTTGTGATTGCTGAAAACTGACCCAACAACCGCAACCGAGTCCGAAAACTCAAGGTCTACATCGGTTCGTCCCGCATCCCGTGCCAACGGTGCCTCCGACCGTGCCCGCCCTCACGGCGGTGCGGTGTATTTTAAAGTTCCTCTCCTGTCTTCCCGCGCGGCTCCCTTTTCATCCCCCGGCTCGTTGAGTGGCCCATGGGCGACATGTCACCCTCTGGCAGCGCTGCGTCCGTGTGACGCACGAGGTAGCCTAGGTTTTCCCCCTAATTGGTTAGGTGAGGGTTTTGTGTCTTGCCAATGATCGCTGAGGGGAGTGTTGATTTTTTTAGCCCCCTTGGGGGTGGAGGTAGTCATACGATCATCCAACCTTGAACGGTGCTCGATGATCGTGGAAGAAGGAAGCGCGGCGTGGCGAAGAGGGTTGATGTGTCACGACCGACGACGACGACGTCGGGACGCACGTCACCGTATCAGCTGGAAAAAAGGGCATGACGAGTTGTATGTTTGTTTGTTTGTGTGTGTGTGTGTGTGTGTGTGTGTGTGTGTGTGTGTGTGTGTGTGTGACAAGTATGTTATGATAACAATTTATCCTTCATGACAATTTTTTTTCTAAGTAAGAAGTGCAAAATAGCGAGAAAAACAGAGAAAAAGTGTCAAAGTTTTTAGCGACAGAGCTCAGATTGAGCTGATGACTGTGCATTAAATGATTATGAAAAAAATCGACCACACACACACACACACACGTTGGGATGGCAGCTGAGGTGAAGGGAGAAGGGCTGCCCTGTTCTGGATGCAGTAAGCACGCACGCACGCGTGCACACAGGGCCTGGGCAGGGACAGGCATGGTGAAACACTGATGAAAGTTTATTTTTAGCAGTGGCAATGTATTTATGTATCGCTTATGGTGCACTAATAATAGCGCGCACACACACACACGTAAACACACACATATATAGTGGCCGGATTCGGTCATCGATCGTCTGTTTTGCGGCAGATTATCATGTTCGCCCAGCAACGAAACCCGCAACAGTGCGCGGGGAGGCCCCGAGAAGGCCATTATGTAGTTTCATTTGAAACATTCCTCTTTCCTTCTCGTGCTGCTTTTGGTACTTTAAAATACAAAAATCTGTATCGCAATGTTTTTTCCCCCCGTATTTTGCGCCAAAGTGGAATCAAATTTGTTTCTTTGCCGGTCCCATGCAGATCCCAAGCGCAACCAGTGCTGGAACAGCAAGACCATTACTGCTAGCGAATGGAGAAGAAGAGTGAAGGTGGGTGGGAGACGCAGTGGAGGGGACAAAGTGCGAAGACGCACCGACGCACACGGTAAAATGGGTGCAATGCACCAACCGGCTGCCGAAAATGTTGCCCCGAAAAACCGAAACCATGAAAGCTCCGACCGGGACCTTCGGCTTTACAGGCGGACAGCGAGGAAAGCTTCCGAAAAGGGCACGACACGAGACAGGCAGGGCAAAACAGGAAGAGAGAGAGAGAGAGAGAGAGCGAGAGAGCGTGCGAAAGAAAGGAAGGAACGAAAAGGAAAGCTTTCTCACTCATGGTTGGCTACTGCTCGAATGGCTTCCACTGCTCGAACGTCTGCCGGTTGTTTGCGCCAGATGGCGCCACCTCGCACGGGGTATTTGTAAAGCGCACTCTGCCGGAAAGCGAACCGTACCAGGGCGTGTGGCAGTTTAAAGTTCTTTGTTGTCTTTTTTTAGATTACTCTACGCATACATCGAACCAATTGGAATCGGAATTGAATTGTTCAGTTGAATTCAGCGAAATGCAGCATGTAAAGGAAAAGCAGCTCAAGCTAACAATCTACGGGGGTTTCTTCTTACCATAGCTGTGAAACAAAAGTAGCAAATGAAGATATATCTTAAATGCTACCAACGTTATGCTCCACTGGATGGTTCCCTTCCCAACTACTATTGTAAAAGCTTAAAATCAATATTCTTAGCAAGGCAGCACTTTGAAAACACCAACAGGAAACAAAGCAACCGATGCAGCGTGGCCAACAGCAGCTAACAAACACCGCCCCAATGTGTATGTGTAAGTGTGCTTTAGTATATCTCATTTTGTTTGTTTGAACAGTTCGACGGCTGAATTGAACATACCGCCATGCATAAGTAAACGTTCTGCCCGGCATGCATCATTTTTATTTTTTATTTGTTTGGTTTCTGGTATAGGAACGCGTGGTGGAGGAGAGGGTGGGATGGTGTGTGGGTAAAGTGTTGCAACTGCAGCTACAGCGGGCAGAGCGAGGAATGCATTTTTCATGTCGAAAACGCCGTCGAACGCCAGGGAAGGCAAAAGATGAGGTTTGCCGCTTACCACTTCGATCCGGCTCGAAGGACCAAAACTTGACCTTCCAGGCTCAAAGATTGCTAGTAGAGTTGTTTTTTTTTTGAAAATTATGCTGAGATGAATACACACATACACAAAACAACCAAGCAGAGCAAGTAAAAGGAGGGAGGCGAAAGAGACAGCGTGAGTGGGTGTGGGTGTGCGGATATGCGGCTACATCAGTCGCACGAAATGTAAGCCACGAGGCCACCGACGGACGTCATCGAATGCCGCAGCCAAGCGCAACGTCAAGGTGCAGGCCGTGTGTCTGTATATGTGTGTGTGTGTGTGAAGCAAAAGAAAAGAAAAAGAAGTCACAGGGGACAACGGTAGCAGCGGGGGTGGGGTGCGCTGAAGGCGAACAAAATTTGGTTACATCTGCCTGCTCCTCTGTTGCTCGCTTTTCCCCCGGCTTGATTGCATTGGAACCAGTTTTGTTTTTTTTTTTTGTTTTTGTTGGTGTTGCATGTTCATTTGCATTGTTTACTTAATGTTTCCTCCTCCCCCGTGCTAGTCGCAAATGTCACAGACGGTAGCAAAAGGGCCAACAATGAGTGTGTGTGCGTTGACCTAGACGCAATCGGTGAAAAACACACACACACATGCCATACAATGCGCTAAAGTGATGATGTGGCGGTACTCATGCACAAAATTAGACACTCCCCCTGCTTGCTTCATCCACACTCGTGCTCACGCTCTCTCTCTCTCCCTCTGTCTGCCAGGGGGGAGTTCTATTGGGGCAGCCGCCTCCACCTCTTCTGATCGATGCTAATCAACAAGTAAAATAATACGCTAGTTCCCCCCCGATTGCCCTGTCGCCTTGCCACCCACTCTGTTATTTGATTTCCACCTTCAAACCCTGTTACCACCCATCACCCACCCGTTTGTACCAAGCGTTGAATTGAATAGCCCTTTTTCTTCTTCGCCGCACCATCGCGTCTCGCTTTTATTCGATGATTTTATTTGACTTCGCCTGCTACTTGCTCCCTGCCTCCTTACCCCTTGCCCCACCCCTTGTCTTCATCCTCTCGCAAGGGTCGTTAGGGTGCCAATCGGGCACGACATTCGGTAGTCCACGCGTGACGTCAACAGATGTTAAGTACACCGACAACCGAGGAGAGGAGTCACCATATCGCGCCCCTCCCCTTCTCTACCGTCTAGAGAATGCTTCAAGCGGAAACTAGGCCGCCGGCCGTACCTCCCTTTGTCGAGTGTGGCTGCCGGTTCCGTGCCACTGCTATCCCCTCACCCGCTCGTCCGCCCAGATTATTGCAAGAAGATACAAATTTCGAGCCCGACCGAAAGGCTGCCAGTTAGCACGAGCCCGCTTACAGTAATGGGGCACGCGAAACTGCACTGCAGTAGTGCCGCAGCCGCATCTAACAAAACTTCTCCGCCACCGCCCTGTCCAATAGTGGAGAGTAAAATATGGAAAAAAGGCAAAATGTTCTATGAGTCTGTTTGAACGTGTCAGAGAGAGAGAGAGAGAGAGAGAGAGAGAGAGAGAAAGAGAGAGAGAGAGAGAGAGAGAGAGAGAGAAGAACCTACAAGACAATGATAGGCTAATAACAACGTGATTGGAATAAAAATTTCAAACTGGATCACCGTTATCACCGTAGTGTCACCGAAAACTGCTCGAAAACTGCTCGAATACTGCTCGAATACTGCTCGAATACTGCTCGAATATTGCCTACTTTTGCTCTGATACAGTCGTCTGACTGGCTGGCGAGTCCAAGCGCATTGGAATGCTGTTTAACAAATGCTCGGTACGTGAATGAGGCTGATTTCACCGTCCTTCCCTTTCTACTCGTCAAAAAAAAACTGAAACGTTGCAGCAATCCAGGCGCCAATGGTAGCACTTTAGAGGAGAATAACAGCAACAAAAAAACCCCAAGCGTCATTAAATTGGAAAAAAAACTCACACAACGCGTTTGGGAAGACCAAACCATCCCCTCCCCCCCCTCCCACCACAGTATTGGGTGGCAAACAAACATTATAACAGAGTGATACCATTGTTTAGACAGGCTTTAGCTCTCCCGTTGCCCGAGTTCACTGCAGCAGCAGCGGGTAATGGAGTTTACTTCTGACAAACTATTGATTTCCTGCCGGTGCACGGGCGCCAGGTGTGTTTAACTAGAAGGGTGGAGGGAGTAGGGCAAAATCACCCCTCTTTGTGCCGCTCTAGAGAGGGCTGGAGCGAATCAGCTTTATCCATTTCCAGTGCGCCAGTCGGGTCGGGAGCGGGAACCGAGCGACGAGCGACGATGGGACGCAAAACACGGGAGGCAATCATCGGAGATGCCAACGCTAGCTGCACGCTAGCGGCCCACCCAGGGCCCACCTGTTCGCTCTGTGTGCCGAAGCGGAGGCGAAATCAACGCTGCACCAAAGCCAACTGGCTGTTTTAATTAAGTTGAGGTTGATTGTCATGCAAATTGCACACTCCACAGGTTCGAACCACTCCCACAGCAAACCATTTGCCGAGGCGAAGGGAAAGTGAAGCAGATAAAGAGAGGGAGAGAGAGCGCGCGAGAGAGAGAGAGGGATATACAGCTCGAGAGCAAGTGGACAGAGCTGGACCCTTACCCTTTCTCCAAGGCAAAGGGGGCAACAAGAACAAAAAAAGAACGAACCAGTTGCGTCAAACTTGCACGAGCGGACAGCAGAAGACGCTTCAATTAAGCAGTTTATTTCGGTCATGCACCGCGTGTACTCGAACGGGTACAGAAGTTTTAACCCCCCCTGCTGCTAACGTGGCTCTCCTGAACCGGGGGTTGGGGGAGGGGGGGGGGGAGGGAAAAAACTTGGCTTTATTTACATTTTAACCGTAAATTGAGTTAAATTGCTAGTTTCGCAACAAAATGTAAAACTTTCTGCTGCAAAGCAATCAACTGGCATGCCGAGAGAAGCTTGTTGACCTTCTCGGCGATGAAGGTTGCTCGGTTGCTGGTACTCTCATTGCTGGGTTTGTCAACTTATTATTTGAAACTCAATACTCCCCCATACATTACGCCGATGATCCGATGCGCGCAGTTGCGGACAAACAAAAAATCATGTCTATTATCTCCCTACATACTGCTCCTCATTGCTTCCTCTGCAACCAAACAACAAAAAAGTGTGCTTGTCTAGCTGGGTTTCCAATTTTCTTAACTACTTCGTGGGGTATATGGGGCCTTTGGGGGGGGCAAGAACGCAAGTGAAAGGAAAAAGCACGTGTCCATCGAAATAAAATAAAACAAACAACAAGCAAGCACGCTGCCACGCATTCGAAGGGCATTCTTCCAGTCACGCTCAAGCGCTCTTGCTTGCCCCTCCGCACCTTCTCCCGCACGTGTGCAACAACAATGGCGCACCCGCGCCCGATCGATTTTCCGCTCAATGAATCATAAACTATAATGCGCCTCCATTACGTTTTATAATTCGATTATCTACATTCCATTATTACTGGCTCCGTTCCATTTACAAGCTCCAATCTATGTGTCTGTGTGTTCGTGTGTGTGTGTGTGTTCGTTTCCTCACTTCGCTTTCCCACTGATGGCAGGGCTGCTTCGGCCTGTTTGTTTCCGCAGCCTTTCTCCACCGGTCGGTCCTGCCGCAACTACCGCAAGCCCTGCGCGTGCCCTTTGTTGGTGTGTAAAAGGGACGGAGTGGAGTGATGGTACGGAGGGCGCAGGTGAAGAGTATGTCAATATGTACAAGCGTCTTCACACACTTATGGCTTCCCGCCTATGGCTTTCCGCGTTCCAGCAGGGCACTAATGTTACGTTCCGTCAATACCCGAACGCCCTCGAGTACCGACGGGACCGGGAAGCAACAGGCACCATTGCTCGCCGGAAAAGGTGCGTCCAATCAGCGACCAATTCGAATTGCCAAGTTGGGGAAGCGACGAACATGTACGGGTGGCGAACATGATCGTAGAAAGGAATCGTTTTTCGGGGTAATCGAAGCGAATTTGCGCGCGATAGAAATGGTTTGCTGCGATGGACGATTTTTGCTCTATTTCTAGCAGCAGGAGACGGAAGGAAAGGAGAAAGTAGGGGAGGAGGGGGTGATGGGATGTGGGAGCTCACAAAACTGCAGCAAAATAGTACCGTAGTAGCGCAAGCTTTTTTGGACGCAACGTCATCAGCGCTCAGGTTCTTTTAGTCCTTCGAACCGGATTTGCGTCTCCTGGATGATGCTTCTCGCACACACACACATGATTAGTGCTTTGTGAGGGAGCTTGTTATGATTTCGGGTCACCTGACTCAGCTAAACGGATCCGAGCAAATCAGCAGCCCAAAAAGGAGCAGCGAAGCACGGAGTGCTCCAAATTTAACGCTCGTTTTTATCGTTCGCTGAAGAAGAGGCAGCAGAAACCCGTCCCTCAACAGCTAGCGCATTCGGTCCTGCGAGCGGATTGGAGGGGAGGAGTGATGATGTCTGAAAGGGCACCGGGAAGGACCTTGTGATGGATGGTTTTTTGATCGCCAACCGCATTCTTGCGCCCTACAGAGCATTGAAACGACCCCATAAAACTTATCAGACCGAGCGAGCGCAAAAAAGAAAACGTAGCCAACGAAACCAAATCCCCCCTCCTCCTTTCAAAAAAAAAAGAGAAAAAACGAAGCAAGGATTTATGCCGGATAGCGCGCGAAACGACTTTATAATCATGTTTCTGCAACGCAATATAAAGAGGAAGAAAAAACCACTCTCCCGCGCCACCTGGCGCTCAGAAATCTCGGGCCAACAAATCGGATCAAAATGCTTGATCACTGAGAAAAAGCGAGCGAGCAGAAGAGAGAGAGAGATAGAGAGAGAAAGAGTGAGGGCGATGGAAAAAGAAGAAAAAAAAAACGAAAATGGTGGATTTGAAGGTAAATGTACAGTTCCGCGCACCGTTCGTGCTCTCTTGCGCTGTGCACGTTATCCTCATATGCAATTGCAATGCACGGTTTAACATTACACACATCTGTGTCTGTGTGTGGGTGTGTATGCATGGAAACGATAAATTTATACTTCAACCGTGTGATTTGAAGGGGTTTGCATTCTTTTTTTTTTGTTATTTCCATACTGCTCCATAGACAGACAGGAAGCAGGAAGCGACCCGCCTTCAAAAAAGACGTACGACTCGATCACACACGGCACACGGATGGGCACGTTTTGCCACACGGTTTGCAAAAGTTTGCTGGCTTCTAGCGGGCATCCTTTCCTTCTTCCCTCTTTGCAAAACCAAACCGTCGCATCGCAACGAGAACGGAACACGATGGGGGAAATCTTCGTCGCCTGCCTCTCTCGCCCTGCCGCCTACGATCGCTATAGCAACCCGCACAGCACTGTCCCCGGGGCGGTCGGTTTGACGATTTGATGACAATGTTTTCCACCCATCAATCGGGCGAACGCCGGGAAACTTTCTGTCCCGTGCCATAAAACCGCACATTTTTCGCACAACTTTCAAGTGGTGTTTTCTCTCGCACGACCAGTTGTTAGCAGTTGTTTAAATATGTGCTCCAGCTCGGCACTCGGTCTGTTTGCCACGGCCGAAAGCGGCAACCGTAACACATTAGGCTAAGCCCGAACGCACGCGAGCGATAGAAAAAGATGGGGGCGAAGGAGTTTTGCTTGGTCAAATAGTTGCAAAGTTGATTATTGCAGGATGCAGATGTGCTCCAGTTTTGCTTCTGATGCGAGTAACTTTTTTTTATAGTGCCAGCAGTATGTTACGCATTTGTTTCTAGCAGATAGATTTCCACGACTTACTAGCTAAAGAAACAATAAAAAGTGAAATCGCCCAAAAGGTATGCAATTTGTATCACAAAGTATGCTTAACAAGTTTCTATTTTAGCTGGAGAATGTTTTTAGCCAGTAAAACTTTAATCTTGCGATGAAAGGAATAGTGAAAGCGGATGGGGCTTGCTCGTCTGTCGGAGCTGTCTGTCAGAGTAAATAGAGATAGCAAGATGTGACAGTTGTCGCTAGAAATTGTTTCATCATCACGTAATTAAAAATGGTTTTATCTGTCTTTAATAGTTACTGGATAAGATGAGACTTTCTGTCTTTTCACAATCGGTGCAATCAAGGCTCCTTAAGCTGTCCGGAAATAAAACTCAAAATAACGATAACACATGTCGATGAAACCGTGCAAGTATTCGCTTAAAAAACTACATGCTATCATTAATTTTCGTTTGCAATATGTTGCTACGCTGTTCATTGAAATAGTATCCGGTTTGCTGGTTGAGTAATGTGCTTGAAAAGCAATTAGAGCATCGGTCGGTAATCTTACTAATGCGATGCGCCGATAATACCGGCCAGACAAACAAATGAGAGTTTGATTTGTTCAGCTGCAGCTGCAGCGAACGTTCGTCCCCACGACAAACCCCACGATAACCTCTCCCTAACGGTACCAAAGCATGTGCTACATTGCTAACAGGTACCGTGAGGCAAACGTTTCTTTTTACAAAAATAATCTCGTAACGCATGTAACGCATGTAACGCCTGTAACGCATGTAACGCATGTAACACATGTAACGCTTATAGTAAAAAAAACAGGAATAAAGAAAGCAATAGAGTTGAGTCTGCTTACGGTTCGCTGAGTCCGTCGGGCGTTTTGTCCGTCTTGTCCTGGTTGGCCTGTTGCGCCTGCTGTCTCCGTTGGCGCTGGTGCCGCGAATCATCGCCCAGTCCGTACAGGCCCGCGACGGCAGCCATTATTTCATCTTCTGTCGCTCACTCGCGGGCACACACACTCACACACACACACGCACACTAACTCACACACGCACTTCGGTTCGTGTACTCACGCACGCGCGTAGATCGCTTCCTCGTATAGTGAGGGCGAATGGTTGGCCCCTCGGGGGGCCACTACCTTGGCTACTACTGGGAGGCACTTGTCATTTGGCCCACAAGAAGAGTCGCTGCGAAAAGCTGCTCCGTAAAAGCCCGGCAAAGCAGCCGGGGAGGCTTCTGCTGCTGCTCTGCTCTGCCCGAGTGGTTGGCAGGTTCACTCCGGCGCGGTTACGGGTCAAGAAAACACTGACACTGCGTCGACTCAGGCGTCACGCTCCGTGCCGTGATTGTGGCACGTGGCTGCGGTGCAGTGTGTAGCGTCTTTAGGCGACGCTAGACGTGTTGCGTCGTCGACACCGGATTCTTCCACTCGCAGGTAACACACATACACGCACACACCGTTACCGCTTACGTGTGAGGGTAGCAAACAGCGCAGGCAGCAACACAGACAGCACGGCTTTGATCTACAGGCGTCAGTAGCTTACATACTAGCAATAAGTGTAGTGATATCGATATCATTAAAGCTTTTTAGTTGCAATTATTATTCTGACTTGTTGTATCCTTTCCGTCCACCGTGGGGGAGCAGTGGAGGGCTACGGCTGGGGCTGTCGCGAGAGCCCCTTTGATGTTTCCAACTGCTCAAGGTAAAAATATAGATGCTTTTTTTTAAGTTTATATCTCCAAGCGGCGCAAACACCGTACGCGGCTTCCGTATGTACCGCCTAGTAAAGCCTTAGTAGCTAGTAATCGCTAATCTTTGGATTTCCGTATTGTTCCGTTCGGTTTTGTTTGTTTGTGTTTGTAGTTTGCCCACCAACACTCTAGCGTGTTTGCGTGCTAGGGGTAGGAGGGCGTTACTAGCTATCGATATAAAATAGTACGCTGCGAGTAGGTAGCAATTAGTAGTAACTGTTGCAGTAATAGTAGTTTAGTTTCGGTAGTTGAGTTCTCTCCATTTGTTTTCTCTTGCTTTTCTTCCGCTTGCCTTCTTCTTCTTCTTTCTCCTCCTGCTCGAGAGCTGTGTATCGTTCCGCTTGCTTCGTCTTCTGTTTGCTTCGCTATTCTTCGCTGCACCTTGCTTCGCGTTCGGTTGCCAACACACACACACACAACAAAAACGAAAACAGCGCTAGTTAATCACAAATCGGTTCTCGCAGTGGTCCAGAGCGTCTTCCAGCACTACCTGCCGGGACACAAATACTCTACTACAAGATGGCGCCTTCCAACATCCAAGGTGGGAGCGAGGGAAAAGGGGAATGACAGGGATGGTGGCTATTGCTGCTTCATGTGTGTGTGTGTGCGTGCCTGGTTGGACGGTGTCAATCTGGTGTCGAGTTGGTCTGGATGAGGGATGGATGCTTCCTTCCTTGCTTTCTTTCTTTAGTGGCTCCGCAGTAGGCAGGTCCCGAGCGTGAGAAGAGCGTGGTTTTTTTGTGAGAGGAGGGAGTGGGCTGGGAGTAGAGGGGCGCTACGTTACCGGTGGCTGCTCGCGGTGGCAGGCCGGCGTCCCATCGCTCGCTGCCGGGTGTGTTTATGTGCTGCGTCCGAGCCACTCGGATGCGTTTGTCGCAACAACAGACCAGCAAAGCTACACCCGATTTATGGCGCACGTACGTGAAAATGCACCCACCTTCAGCCTCCCTCTCTCTCTCTCTCTCTCTCTGTCTGTTCGTGGACTTGGGACGATTTGACGCGGGGTACGGACGGCTCAAATCACGGCATCGGTACGGGCGCAGTGTCGCAGGGACCGTCGGGTGGTACGGATCGACGATGGCACTCGCTCAACGGGGCCCATGCTTGATCGTGTGTGTGTGTTTGTGTGTATGATGAACGCGTTCAGACGATTCAGCCCTGCCGGCCAGTTAGCCGGCGCGCACCGGTAGCCGTCACACAGCAGCCCGCAATCGTCGCGGCTGCCTGCATGTTGATGGTTGATGGAAATGCTGCCCGAAAAACAGCCACAAGCAAGAAAACCCGGGCCTCTTACTCGATTTTCAATTGGTCGTTAAAGCACTAGACACACACACACACGCGCGCGCACACGCAACTCCTGTATACAATAAAATAGATATATTCTCACCAGCACGCGCGGCGACGAACGCTAACGTTTTTTTTTTAATAATATATCTAATTTCGGCTCGCTTAGCTTTCTTCTCTGCCTCACTCTCTTTAAATATTAAACCGCCACTGGACGTAGGTGTAGCACACACACTAACAAACACTTGGTATCGTTCACTATGCGCAATGTGGTATCACAGATCACCGGATCCTAGTGGCGTCGTGGCCGGCGTTCTTCCGCGGTATCGTTCCGCCTGACTCGCGGGGCTCACTGGCTGTTGATGGCAGGGGTGATGGGTATTAGATTAGATTAGACGCTTCGGGGGAGGGGGGGGGGAAGCAAACAAGGGGCAAAGGAGCAGCGGCCGCGTTTGAATGTGAGTGATGTTTGGTGCTGTATATCGGTTGGTTGAAGAGTTTCTACTGCTACCGCCGTTACTGCTACCACTGCTGCTGCTGCTGCTACTACGCTGTATTCGCCTTTTTCTGCTCCGTTTTTTTCCCCCTCCTCTCCCACGAAGAACAACACAACTAGGTTACACTGAGGGCTCTAAAGGCTACACACACACGCACACACGTACGCAAACTTTAAGGCAACAATTCATTTCCCGCTTCCCGGTTCGGATCCGACGTGGCGCACCGCGCTGTGGTGGAGCAGTAAGTAAGTGCGACTTCCAATTCGGACCCGGATCGAACCCGCGTGCTCCGCGCGGCACACACAACCCGAACCCCTTTATGGGGAGGGGGGTGGGGGGCAGGAGGCGAACTTACGAGTGAGACAGCGCGCTGGTTGTGTTGACCGGGGCAAAACCGAGCAGACCGGCAGATCGGAGGGAACAGAAACGAATCGAAACGCCGAAACGGAAGGCCGAAACTAGCAAATACAAAAGCAGAGATAGAAAGAGAGAGAGAGAGAGAAAGAGAGAGAGAGAGAGAGAGACGTACGCACGCACACATCGCACCAGATCCCAGCTGATGTAAAATGAAAACACTAACCTACAAAATTCATCTCTTTATCCCCGCTCCGCCCCCCCCTCCCCCACTCAATTTGCCTTCCCCAAATGTGTCCCAGTGGCCAAAAAATGGAGGAAAGAAAGAAATGGTGCCAATTTCCGAACGGTGGGCCCCAGAAGCCGACCCAGAAGAACTGTGCCGCCGTCAGTTAGTTGGAATCCTTCTACACTTGTGTGTGTGTGTGTGTGTGTTTTTTTTTCTGCAATTTGCACCGGACCCAGCCTGTCGTTGCCCTTGTACAGCAACAGCACCAGCAGTAGGCTTGCCCCGTGACAGGAATGGCCCGTTGCCGAATGCGGAAGGTTTCCCGCTTGCTGCCCTTTTCACTCTCTCGCTCTCTCTCTCGCTCTCTCTCTCTCTGCCACTGCCCTTGTTGATCGATGCTGGCCAAAATGTCACCGCGTTAAATAATCCACTAGACGACGCACAGTATTGGACTACCAGAGAGGTGAAAGGGAACAGGAAGGGGGAGCGGGGGGGGGGGGGGGTTCGTCTTGCCCACTGTGTGTCTTGTGCTGTGTGTTTGCGCAAAATTAATGCATTCTTGTTCGCG
Organism: Anopheles coluzzii; assembly: GCF_943734685.1. NCBI lineage: Eukaryota > Metazoa > Arthropoda > Insecta > Diptera > Culicidae > Anopheles > Anopheles coluzzii. The sequence goes on along the minus strand of NC_064669.1, from coordinate 4,734,358 downwards.
CGCTGCACGGAGCAATTATTGCACCGAACGGTGGATGGGGAGGGGAGGGGGGGTGAGGTGTGTGGGGGGTAAAGAAGAGGAGCAAAGGGAATAACTGGGAAAACGGCCAAGTTCGATTCAAAATTCCAATCGAGGCAGTTTTTACTACCACTTTGGCCAGGATGATGAGGGGCGGAGGGTGGAGAAGGGAGAGAGGGGAGGGGGGGGGGGGATGGTGAGTGCGGGCGCCAGCGTCCCATTTGTGTGTTGATTTATTTTATTAATACTTCATCGAGCTTTCCGGATCGAGGCAGGGTCTTCCGTAAGGGGGGCGGGGGGGGGGGGGGTTGGGAGGTAGGGAGGGTTTCCATTTTTATGGCGACATCATGCTTTGTACTGCAATTCGGTACGCCAAAAACATACAATCCAATACCGACAAAAAGATAGAGATAGAGAGAGACAGGAGAAACGGAGAGAGAGAGAGAGAGAGAGAGATAGCAAGAGGAAACGATGAAAAAAAATCACTTTTTCATTTAATTACACAAATAAAAATATACTTCATCATTTCACGCATGGCTCTCACAAACGTACTTGCTTGGGTGAATATGTGTGTGAGAGAGAGAAAGGGAGTGAGACGTATACAGAGAGAGAGAGAGAGAAAAAGAAAGAGAGAGCGAGAGGAAGATATTGGAAATTGATTCTTCACTGTGGCTCGAGCGTCACCGCCGGCCAAAACACGTTGCACCCCCCCCCCCCCCTCCGGGCTGACATTTACACGTGCTTACGTTTGCTGTTTCCACCACCACCACCTCCCCCCCCCCCCTCACTCCCCCCGAGGCCCCACGCCCGAGCGAACGAAGGTTGAATGGGAAAAGGTAATTAGGGAGTTGCATAAAACATAATCGACGAAAGCGACCCGAAACCCGGACGGCACACCGGATGTCAGCGATAACATTCGACCGTTCGGCGTGTTCCGTTCAGGTGTCAATAGACACACACACACACACACACACACACATAGAGACGCGTCGATGGGGCACCCTAATAGCTTCGCTGGTGTATAGTAGCGGGCGGCAGCTAGATGAACCATAAATTGTCATACCTTTATCTGCCTTCAGCTCCTCTCCATCCCCCACACCCTCCCCTGCACCGCACAAAAGGGCTGCCATTATTTGTGACACCTGCTCGCACACCCGTTGCCCGTTACAATTCAATTACGAACGGACGAGGACGAGAGAGGGAAAGGCTCTAGGCAGGTCTGACAACCGACCTTTTGTGGCGGAATTGGCCAGCGGGTGTCGGTTTCGGGTTGGTTTTGGTATAATGCATCGCTGTGTTTGCTTGCAGGTGACGATTTGTGAAGACGGTTGCATAACTTTAGGCGCGGGCCGAACCGAAAGCAGGTGTAAAGTAGGCAATTTGCAAGACAAACTCGTTATGTTTTTTCTTTAAGCAACCGTTCCGTTTGCTTTTTGTGACAGTTGGAGCCGTCAGAGCAGGTTTTTGGTATCTTTTTTTTTTTATACACATACACGATTTTTGACACTATTTTTCATGTTTGCAACGGTTTCCAGCGCAGTTGTAGCATAACAGCGGGATCATAATATTTCCCCCAAAAGCTGCGCCTAACCGTCTGTGCCACAGTCCAGCTGGGGGACGTGGAGTTTTTTTTTTAAATGAAAATAGAAACTCACCTCCCCCCCCCCCCATCCCTCCCCACCCCCCTCCTTGATTTCTTTTCTCGACCATTCCAATGTATCCACTTGTGTACGTGTCCTTGCACAAAACCACTGCCTGGTAGGTTCGCTGCTGACTATTCTTGTCACAAAAAGGAGAGGAAGGGGGGGGGGAAGAAGGGCAAAGTTGAAACGAAAAATATAATCACACACACACACACACACACACACACACACACACACACACGTGCACATTGAACATAACAACTAAACGCCGATTTAAGGCACAAAAATAGCCTTCGGATTGCGTCCGGCCTGTCCGATTTGTCCATTTGGAGAAGGAAGGGAACGCAGCACTATGTGTAGGCCGGCCCTTTATTGCCCCCAGGGTGTATGGACGGGTGTTGTTGTTGTTGCGTGCGAAAGAGACGGTGGATGAATCTATATTTGGGAGTGGCGAGCAGGGAATTGACATTAAATATTTCATCGAACGGTATAAATAATTGTGTCATCTTCTCGCGCTACCGTTGAGGCGATTGCCCGGGGCCGGCCCTTGCTCCCCTCCCATGCCAGACCGAATGGCTACCGCACGCTTGGGTGCTGGGGTTTTCCTGTTTTAAACTTAACGCCCGCGTCTTTCCAAATCCTTTCCCGCGACGGTTCGCAAGCGTCCCTTCTTGATCACTTGAGTGGTTCGTCGCTTAACTCTTTTTTTGGTCCGATTTTTTTTCTCTCTTTCTCCTTGTTCCACCCACTGACGCCTTTAACTGGCTCGATAGTGTGCTCGTGGTGAGTCAACCCATACGCGAAACGGCAGCGCGTTCGGTTTATGAATTTTGAAGCACTTCACAGGCAACACCACGGATGGTTGGTGCTTTTTAAAAGGATTGTTTTCAGGGTCGTACGGGGTAGGCATAGCGAGGGCGGCCGAGAGACGTTGATTTCCTTCTGAAAGAAGTGATAGTAGCGGTAAAATGAAACGAAAGAAAACGACTCCGTGGTCGTCCCACGTGTCTGCAGTGTCGCCTGTTTCGTAAGCGTCGAACTGGTAAGGATGTAACAAAAAATACACCAACACACACACGCACACACACATATGCTTCAGAGCAAGAGGTAGCAAGAACCGACACAAAAAACGGCTCCCACTTTCCTCCCACCTTATGTTTGAAGGACATAAATGGCTTAAAAAACCACCCACATGCGGGACGCGGCTGGTCCTTCGCACCGGATTGCGGCGACCGTGTGTGAACACAAAAACGCGCACGTCTACCAAGGCAGTCCTCGAATAAGGTGGAATAGTAGTTGTTTTTTTCTTCTCTTCTTTTGCCGCTATTTCCTATTCACTGGAAAGCGGTGCGCCCGAGAAGAGAATGGAACGAGAGGGGTAAATATTTTACAACGTTACTGTATAATTGATACACCTGTATTTCCACACCACTACCAATGAGCTAAAGAAAGCAAAAAAAAAAAAAGAAAACGTGACGATACGAAGCACGTGGCAAACGGAGGGTCTGTCGAGTGTGTCGTCTTCGCACACTCCTTGGAAAACATCGCTACTTCCCACGGTGCTGTCCCTCTCCTTTCTTCCCCCCCCCCCCCCCCATTCACTCATACATGTCTCCGTGAGGGGTTTAAATTTGCATATCCCACTTCTGCTCGCACCGTGCGGGGCCGGATACCAGGAAGGAAAGAAGCAACTAACCGACCGGGGTTTCATCGGTAGGCAGAGACGACGAACCTGCTCTCCCGAAGGACACTTTTGCTTTTTCGCATTAAACCGTTTTCTGCACCCTTTTTCCTTCTTTTTTGTTTTTGCTTTGTGTGTGTGTGTGTGTGTGTTTATCTTGTTACGGCTAGTGTCCTTCTCGGTAAGCGGTTTTGTAGCATCCTACTACACCCCCAAGAGCAAACAACATAATAAAAGAAGCAGCAAATTGTGCCCCTCGCCCGGCAAGAAAAAGAGCACGCCGTTATTCAGCGCACAGAAACGCACCCACACACACACACACACACCAAACCGCACACTTTCATATGTGTGTTTAGTACACCATGCACACACACGCACACGCTACAGCAAGTGGCAGTGTAAGCAAAAGGGGGATTTGCAGCCTTATCGGTGATTGACAGCCAGTGCTTACGAATGCCGGTGCGAAACCAACAAAGCTCTTCGCCTTCCCCCGCTCCCACTGCTGCACAGCGCGTTCGGGATGCGCGACAGGAAGATGATATCCTGTTGTCCTCCCCCTCCCCCCACCCTCCCCTCCACTCCCTACCAGCGCCCAGAGCAAACAGCTTTCCCGGCGCGCTTTGTTTCTACTCCGGACGGGGGCTCGCGTAAGCATGTATAAATAGTCCCACGAGTGCAAATAATCCCCCCCCCCCGCTTCCCTCCCCCATGAGGTTTCCCCCTGGGGCAGCTTCGCAAACGATGAGAGGGCAATTTATTTGCAAAGTTTATTATTTTCAACTCGTTCACTGCACCACCGCTACCACTGCCGCCGCCACCGCCCGAAAGGTGCACGCCCCGGGGTGGATTTTGAAGCTCAATGGTCTCAGTGGCTTTGACATCCCTGAGTGTGTGTGTGTGTGTGTGTGTGTGTGTGTGTTTGAACAGCATAAGCTCATTTGAGAAGTGTCTCCCCACGCCCCCCTCCACGTCCGCCTAATCTGTTCTGAAACCCTGAGAACCTCACATACACACACACACACACGGTGGAGCAACATGTATTTTTTTTTCTGTGTGTTTTGTTGGGGCAATCCGGGAAAGGGTGTAGAAGCAGCTTTCTTTTTTAATTGCCATTAGTGGGGCTGCTGAGGACAACACGCGTGTGAGCCGCTCATCAAGTGTGTGTGTGTGTGTGTGTGTGTGATTTTATTTGTGTTACAAGTTGGCGAAACACCTTCACTTTCATTGTTTTTTTTAAGCTGGTTAAGTGCTGGTTAAGTGCGCCCCTTGGGAAGGGGCGTCGCTAATAAAACGATACGCCCAGCTCTTCAAAAGTTCCTCTCGAGGGTCTGTTTATTTGTCTCTGCTGCGTGTTGTTTGAATGGGAAGATTGTGAGAAGACTCAATCGCAATGGAGTTCTCAAGGATTCGTGCCGGATCTTACGAATTTAGGGATTTAGGATTTTTGAGGAATTTCCATCACGAGCTGAGTAGAGGCTACTTTTGCAACAGCTACTTGAAGTCACAACTGCGCTCAATTAGCTGAACGAAATGTTGCAAGATAAGAAGTAGCACAATTCTATTTTGCTGAGAAACACCTGCTGAGTAAACACTTGCGGAAAGCTGCATTACTTTAAATGGCAAATGAGGAGTAGTTAAACGAAACACAGACACTGCTAGAAGTGTATTGAAATGCACTCCAAATTAATCAAATGAACGACGCCGGACGACTCCGAACAACTCCGGACGGCTCCAAACGCCTCCGAACAACTCCGAACAGCTCCAAACAACTCCGGACGACTCCGACTCCAGCAGGACTATGGTTGTTCCATTTTGTTGGAGTCGGAATCTGACTAATACAGGGTTTCCCACGATTTATTGGTTGGTTCCCATCAATTTTTGGTGGGTTCCCATATTTTTTTGGTGCGTTCCCACGATTTTTTGGTCGTTTCTCAGAATTTTTTGGTCCAATTGTGTTGATATCCAATCGGAGAATACCAATAAATTATGGGAACGAACCAAAAATCATGAGAACTGACCAATAAATCGTGAGAAACTCTGTAATAGTCGGAGTCGAATCGGAGTCGCGGGTGCACTCCGGAGAGCACATCACTAGTTTGAACCCACTTCAAAAAATTGCTGTGAGCGCTACGAAGGATCACTCACTGAGTGCCTGTATCGCTTGAAGCCACAAAGAAGGCGAATCAATAGACAGTTTAGCCATTAGCATTTGTAACAACAGCACTGTAATACGTCTTACAGGATTTTCCCAGTCACATGCGAATGTGCACATCATTATTCACCGCCTCCAAGATGTTTTTCAACAGCTGTCAAAAGGTGTATTTGCTTCATGATAAAAAATTTCAATATTCATAAATGACTTTCAACACACAGACAAGCTTCATTCAGCTTGAGTCGTGTTGAAAATCATGCTGAAGAAATTAAAAATTATTGTGACGGGAATGAAACATCAGATTGATGTGGATTAACATGTTGCACGCGGTGAATAACAATGTTTACATTCGAAAGAATGGCTTGGGAAAACCCTGTAATAAATCCTTCCAAACGCTCCAGTCAAATCGAATCTATTGATCGTATCCCAACAAAGGTAGCAGCGTAACGACATACACCGGAAGAAGCTTCTTTACAGGCACGCGAAAATACCCAATGATTGATGCAAAATACTAACATCAAGCTTTATTGTTAAATGTTAAGCCTCACTGCAAATGATTTGGAAGAGCGCAAAGACATGGTTTCATGTTAGCAATCGTTCCTATCACTCACTGCAACCAGTGTCACTTGAGGACACGTTCGGAAGAGTTTGGTAAGCGATCTCCTAAAGTCTGAATACATCTTTGGAAACGTCAATTAGTTGATGTACATGGCACAAAAAGTTTAGTTTAAAACAGTGCTCGAAATGTTTAAGTCGCGTCAGTTGAAGTCACAACTGAGTGGCGATTAAAATGAAGCAGTTCGTATAAAAAATGGATCTCAATCCCTTCTAAATCCTCTTGAAAATATCCCAATCAATCTCTGCGCTGGCGAATACACCGACCGACGACACGCCACTCGTCCTGCTTGGTGAAACATTTCTATCGGAAAGCTGGTCACTCGATGCGTGCTTGAAGTGTTCCAACAATAAAAAGGGGAAGAAAAAAATGGGGGGCTTTACGAGGGAAAAGTGCCCAACCCGTTGCGGTGAACATCGTCGGGTGCCTAATCATGTACGCACCCTGAACCACCGCTGTGTCCTTTGTCCTGCGGTGGCGAGCCCGGTATTACACTCACGCGACCGAGCGCACGAGTGAGTGACCGCGCGAGAGTGACCGGTGCGCCGGTTTTGTTTGGGTGCCATTCCACCCAGCAAAAACCCTGGAGAAGTGGGAGCAAAGGTGTCACACAACGGTTGGACGCACCGCAGTAACAAAACCACCGAACAACACCCAACACAACACAAAGGTTTTACCCACACACACACACACACACTAGCACACAAACCGACCCCGATACACGATTGTGGTGCTGTACTGTTGAAAATTTAATTCTCCCTCGTGGTAAACAGAAAAAAAAATCCGCATCGATTGCATGTGTTTTGTGCCACCCGGTCTTTGGCTGGCGGAAAATTGGTTGCCCGAAAGCGGGGAGGGAGGGGGGGGGGGTGGGCTCTGCAAAGGCAAATTGTTTCCCGCTTTAATGATTTTCCACCAATCGATCGGCCCGGCGCTATTTTATGAATCGAGTTGGAATTGAAATGGAACACTATTAGAAATCGTTCCTACCAACCAACTGTTTATCTAATCCGATTTTAATTTTGATCGTCCTGCAAATGGTCGCTTTTACTTTTTAGGCGTTGGAGGTGAAGGTGTTGCCAACACACATCCACTTACCCACACACACACACACACACACACACACCATCAATAGCGTCTTACAGCAATGAATGACAAAGGTTGTATCGTTGTTACATTGATATGTCTACTGACCACTAACAGCAATCAATGTCCAGAAGTGTGTGTGTGTGTGTTTTATATATGACATAGGTTAGTGTAAGTATTAGTGTGTGTATGTGTGTGTGTGTGTTTGTGCAGGGTTAGTGCCCACAACAAGCAACCACAAAAACACCAAGAAACGAGACAAAAAACTAAATGTAGGCCGGGTCTCGGGCCCGCCAATCAATAATTCTGTCACCAATTGTTCATCGCCGCGTGCGAGCTCGTGTGTGTGTGTGTGTGTGTTACATTTTGCCGCCATATTGATTCTCCATCCCTTTGCCACCCTTTTGCTCAACCTTCGCCTCAGGTAGTGTCACGGACTGCATTACTTTGGAGCTTAGTCCGGAGCGGGTCGCGAACCCTTTTTCCCACCACACTTTTTCTTCCCCTTTTGGGGGAAAATTTCCCACCGCTTTTTCCTTCAATGGGTAGAAATTTAAGTCCGGGTTTCTTTCTTCTGTGCGATATCTTCTTATTCTTGTTTTCTTTTTTTTTTTTTTTTGAAAATAATTCTTCCCCCGCACGGTTCGTCGCCTGGTGAACGGTCCGGAAATATGCGCCCGAACCGTACGCGGCGTGGGTTCAGGTCGCTTTACACCGGTGTCTGGGTGTGTTGGGCTGGGTGTTTTATTACTCCTTCACTTACACTGCCCTAGGCCACGAACCTGCTCGCCTTTACTGAACAGTTGAACAACAAAGTTGAAATGAAACGATCTCGCATCGGACAGAACGGTAAAGCGTTTAAGTTTCCACTCTATCCCGCCTGCCGAATTAAGCTTCCCGAAGCAGGTGGTTTCATTTCCGCTCGAGCAAAAACAAAAAAAAACACAACGACAAAGGCAAGAAAAACTTTACCCATTTTGCTGCGGGATCAGACTTGATGAGACTTTGTTGCAAATGGTTTTTTTGTTGTTGTTTTTTTGCCATTTTTTGCCATCGAAGCGACTCGAGCAGCAAACAGCAGCGAACCCAAATAAACATAAAGCTAATCAGCGCGAAAGAATTGCCGAAGTTGCATCACTTCAATTGTTTTTGGTGTTGCTTCGGCAGTTTTCTTTTTTGCCACCACTCGGTTTGGTGCAATTTATCTTCATAGAACAAAGCGGAATAAAAACACACAGACGCACACACACACACAATAGGTTGATCGTTTCGGTGGCGATTAAAATTCATACCGGTCGGGGATTTGGCTTCCCTCGGTTGAGCTTTCCAGTTTTGCCATTCACCAACACCAATTAAGTAGAGTGACCAGTGCAGCGAGCAAGGCAAGCAAGGCAAATAAAAAAAGACTTCCCGCTGTGTGTATGTGTGTGTGTATTTACTGTTACTCAACTAGTAAAAGAAGAGCAAGAAGGCGAGAAAGCGCTCCACTCGGCTTGTTAGGCGCTCGCTCCCCTCGCCCCGGGTCTGCAGGCAGTTGCGAAGTTTTCCGAAGCGATTGAATTTTAATTAGCCGTTTCCACTCCAACCTTCCCTGCTCCCTGTGGCCCCAGGCGGCCCACAAAAGCCCCGTGCCGCACTCACAGCATCATTCGCTTCCTCTTCAAATCAACCATTAGCATCATCATCATCATCGTCAGCACCGTCATCAGCATTATCAAACCTCTTCACGGCTCGCTCTAGTAATTCAGTGTGCAGCGGCGAACGTGTGAACGTAAAACTTCCTTCTCATTTTCACCCCACCTACCTCCTCCATCCTCCCCCCCCCCACCACCACCCCTGCAGACACCACCACGGCGCTCAAGGATCTGGAAAGCGGCAAGCGTTGGGAAAGTTTCCCAATCTAGCCGTCCGAGGTTGAAGGGGAGAGCGGAGTGGGGGTGGGGGGGGGGGGTTGAGGGAGAGGATGGCGGAGGGTGTGTCTCAGTGCTAGAAGATTGTGATGAAAATTCTAATTTATGCTGTCCACGGCCCGACGGCCAAGGCAGGACACGCCGAGCCCGGGCGACTTTCGGGCGGGCGCTCAGTTCTCTACGGGGAGGGAAGTCATAGGGGGGGGGGGGGGAGGGTGGACGGCCGGGGGCCTTGTTTTTTGGCAACCGACGGCAACCGCATGGCATATTAAATCATCAAACTCCCTTGTTTCGGGGGATCGGTTGCTTCCTCCCCCCCCCCCCCCCCCCCCCAACCCCACTCTTTACCATCCCCCAAGGACTGTAGTGTGTAGTGTAAATGGTCGGGTGCTTGCAAAAATTCCGCTCGCGCTCGCGTCCCTCATTCTGTATCTCTCTCCCTTTCTCTCTCCCTTTCTCTCTCTCTCTCTATCTCTCTCTCTATCGCCCTTCTATTACTCTTCCACCCCTTGTAAGGCCTTTTTACTGCGCGGTTCCTTCACTGCGGAATTTCGCCCGTCCCGCACGACACGTTTTTTTGGATTTCCTTTTTTTGTTGGCACTTTGAGTTTTTCTTTTTCCCTCTCTCTCTCTCTCTGCCTCTCTCTAATATACACACACACATACATCTCTCACACATATCAGTATCGTTTCTTGACAGGAGCCTTTATTAAAGTTGGATTTTTGCTTTTCTTCATTTCTAAGCAGGTTCCTCGCTTCACTTCGTTCGATAGTCTCCCGCACCAATCGCCGGCAGCAGGTGATCGATCATCGAACCTGACAAGCGGGAGCACGTGATGCAAGCGCACAATTTGATTGAAGGGCTGACCAAACATTATATTCTTCAACAGGGAGAGAAAAAAAAAACCCCCTCAACGCACTGTAACAGTTTTCCCAGTTTCAACTCACAATCGGTTTCCGTTTTAAAACTGCAATTTGTATTTAGTTTGCAATCGAAACCACGCGCAAAAGAGTAGTGAGTCAACCCGCCGAATGAATCGTTGCTCTCAGCGTCCTTACTGTCTGGGCGTCCATTAATTAATTTCTCTTTTAATTAGCTTGTGCAGGGAACCACACAGGCAATAGAAAATCTGTTTTGCAGCAGTCCCAGTTGTAGCCCTCAGCACTCAGTTCGAATGTTTCATAAGCATCCGTCCTGTTTCATGCCCGGAGAGGCAAACAATCGCTCAACACTAGAACCGCTGATGAGACTTGTTTGTCGCACTCGAAAAAGGTGCGTTATTCCGCTTGCCGTCGTGACAACCCATTGAATTTTCTCACTTTCTAACTTCGGAACAAATCCAATAGGAATTTTCAATGAGTCTGTCCAAAAAGGGTCCCATAGAGTCCAATTCGCTTCACATAAAGTTCATTTTCCCATGAGAAAGAGTCAAAGAAGTATCCTACAGCTATGAGAACCCCTGAAATCCCCTGTAAGTTCATAAAATCGCCATTTTCAAATCCACAGAGTCGTGTCAAGTAAAGTTAATCGTGTTCCGTGGAAAGTTACCTTTTCAGTTGCTAGTAAAGCATCATTATACCTAATTGTATATGATGTATATTAATTATTTAACCACAAGAAACACTTTGGTAAATATAAACATGTCTAAATAAGTATACACAACGAATGGACAAAATTGTCCCATATGGCAGTTCTAGTGAGGTTGAAAAGTCCAGCGGTTCTAGTGTTAAAGACTCTTGCTGGGCTTCTTCGTCACTAGCACGACCGGTTTTACTCAGCGAGCTGGTACGTTAATCGAAATGGGGGAAAAATACAATTCAAAAACACGCACACACTCACACAGAGGTACACGTCGCGGACCGAGGGCAAGCAATTAAATCTGCCCCAAAACGGCAACACCTACTACAACCGTTCGAGGGAGGACGAATAGCGGCGAGAAAAAAACCCTTCGCGATGGTGACCCAAAGTGTGTAACACAAACAAACAAACACACGTATACGTATAGGAAAGGCCAGCTCCTGCGGAGGTCAACGCATCGATCGGGTGACATTACGTAAGTTTTGTATTTTTCGCTTTCCGCAGGATGGATTTAAAAACCAAAAAAACGGTGTTGGAGTTTTAGTTCCCGCTGTATTCATTTTGATAGCTTTTGCTTCTTGTTGTGGGGGGGGGCGGGCCAAGGGGAAAGAAAAGGCGAAAATTACGTGAAGCCAACAACAAACGACTTCCCCCTCCGACCCTCGAAGCAGTGTATTATGAGAGATTTATTCCACACGAAGCGGAGTGATTCGAAAACGAAGGGAAAAGGGTTTTATTTCATGGGGTGAGCTTTTTTTTCGCCCGAAAACGACAAACCACCACACACACACACACACATAGAGGAGTGCACGCCTGGCAAGATGGCGCCCTTCGCGGCGCTTTATTTAGGGACCCGCGGCGCTGTGGGCCGCCATCACTATGCCATCCGACCGGCGAAGCGCCATTACATAACACGTGTACAAGGCGAGACCTTTACCGGTGGAGCAAAAAACGACACACACACACACACACACACACAAGTGTGTATTAGCTAAAAAAAAAGAAGTGATGAAAATCTATTCCGCGCTCATCGAGCTATTGTGCTTACCATTCACTGCCGCTCGCATTTCGGCGGTGTGTGAGGATGGGTTTTCCAGTGTGGAATGAGCGAACGCGAATTATAAGGAAAGGATAAAGGGGGAGGGGGGAAGGCACAAGAGAAGGCACTGATGGATGGGAAGCTACTCGCAAAAGTTGGCCAGCTAATGCAGCGAGCAGCTGGCCCACTCCTGGCCAGAGAGCGGCAAGAATGGGAAGCAAACGAACCGGTGAAGTTGTGCTAAAACATTTCGGATACTTGTGGGCACTGCCCCCCCCCCTCCCCCTCCTGCAAACTCCTCTTTAATTCCGCTACATGCTGGTGGGGCTGGCAAGAGGTCAAAGCTAAGCAGGCAGCGGTTTCAGGCAGCAGAAGGCGAAGCAATTAATGCTGCCTGCAGCGAGCTTGTGCCCACACAGACACGAACCTTCGGCACACTGGTGCATCGGGATGGCTCCACACAGTGCACTTCTTTATGCACACACACACACACACACACACACACACACACACACGTGTGAAGAAAGACACCCAGCCCCATCACTTCTGCTTCGCTTCCAAGCCAGCTCAATCCATCCCTATCCGTCATTAGCGTCAGTAGTTCGTCCTGCTCATTTTCTCCCTTTCTCACTCTCTCTCTCTCTCTCTCTCTCTCTCTCTCTCTCTCTAGCTGTACACTGGCAAAAGACAAAGTTTGCGATCGGCGAGGAGCGTCCAGTAACAAACCCCTTTGCCCCTTGTGCTGTGAAACACAAAACAGCCCATCGTACAGGAGCGTGTGTTCACTGTTTCAATCTAGTACCTTTTCTCCCCCTTTTTTCACCGTGCCACAGCTTCGGTAGCATGATGGAATGTGTGTGTGTGTGTGTTTGCCATCACCACCTCATCCCGAAAACGGCCAAACAACGTGCTTGTTGCAATGCAGCGTCACGAACAAGCATTCGAATGCCTGCTGCTGCTACTGCTCTACTTGCGCCAGCACCGCCCAACTTCGATGCTTCAAAGTTTCACACACAAACCAGCCACCGGGGGGGGGGGGGGGGGGGGGGGGTGTGCGTAGCGATGCGTTCGAGATGAGTGTGCGCTGCAGGATGCGCCGCAGCCCTGGCCCACGTCCCACGCGCCCGATCAAAAGCCTTGCCCCGGGGCAATGCATTCCTGTGGCAGGGGCCTTGGTGAGCGTCGTTTTGGGGAGCTTGGTTTATATACGATGAACTTTAAAGTGACTTTAAAGTAATTTTCTCGAGACATAATGATTTTCTGCTAATTTTTTTGAACCAACACGGTGATTACGATTTAAACGCCTTTGGGTATGCAAATATTCGTACACCGCTTTTAGCCTCAAAGCCTTCATTGTTCTGCCCGGCCTGTCTTACGCTTGTTTCAAGCTGTAATTGTCATTTAATGAAAAATGTATTTCAAACAGGCACTGACAGTTTTTTTTTCTTTTTTTTTTCAAAATAGTTAATCCAAAAATATCGAAAATCTTCTCATCATTATCAAACAAGACATGCGCGTTGCATACTGTAAGGCGCTTCCCATTCAGCTAAATCGAAATAATCGAAGCGGTGGCTTTTGTGTGCTGAAAGTAAACGCCTATAAGTATGCAAATATATTGCACATATTTTTTTTCAGTCTACAATCTTCAATCTTCAGCAAGACTAAAATGCTGATGTGGTGCCGCTTCATACCAGAGAGTTATTTATTATTTTGGGGAAGTGTTTTGCAACAGCTCTACCCATCATCTGGAAACTCTACTTCTCGCTAATGCGCACTGCATACTTTCAGGCGGTTGTTTTCCTTCCTCAGCCAGCTCTGCTCAATCGTTTGCTGTGCGGGAAGACAACCCCTGCCCAAAGCAGCAGAACCGTCGCTGGTGCTTGACAAAGGAACCATCCGGTTCGCCACACGCTGTCATTGTTCGGCAATGTGTTCCAATCATATGATTTCTCATTTATCCGATAGCATTGTCGACCGGGGACAATCCCACCCCGTAACCTTCCTCTTCCATGCACCGCACTATACGCGATAATTAAAATGGCGGAAGTCCCCCGAACAACGGGCCGGAAAATGGCGAGGTAGTAATTAGATGGTTGGTCGAACCCAACAAAAAAAAAAAAAAACGGGGAGGAAAAAAGGAAAGTGAGAACAATGCGCCATGACAGAGTGACTGACGGTGCACATTTTCCAGTAGCAACAAAAAAAAAAAAAAAAACAAGCCCCTTACCCTCCAAAAACGCTCCACCCCCGAAGACCCGGTCGGAAGTAATTGAAGCGCTCTTAATTAACTTTGATGCGTTTTGCAACAGGTCTTCGAGCAGGCGTTGCTGCGTATCATCCGCGCCTGAAACCTTAATAATGGTGACTTTTGGCGCACGGGTTGCATACCTTGCGGGCGTATTTGGAGCTGTTGTGTGAAGCGATAGTGGAGTGGAGTCTCTTTTTTTTTTTTTTGTTTATTTGTTTAACAAGAACCAGAATGGCTCATTTCGTATGTGCATGCTCAACCGGTCAACCTTTTTTTTGGGGGGGGGGACGCGTCTGCGAAACAGAGCGGAGAAGAAAATGAGATTTTCCTGCTGCGCGTGTTGCGAACTCCTTTCCCGCATCCGGTTCGTGGCTCGGCGATGGCGATGCTTGGCCTACATTTCCACCTGCTGGGCCACGAGATAACAGCGACGGCGGTGGTCCGTTTGGGAACGTTTTGCCCGATTGCTTTCCTATCTATGCAACACACACGCACACACATGGTTGATTGGAAAACATATTGGAAAAGGGTAGCCGCCACCGCTTTCGGTAAACATTCACGCAAATGAAACCGTTGGCCTGCGGCTGGCTGGACTGGCAAACAGAGGCGTGTTTTTTCCTCCTTTTTCTCTCACCCAATGGGAAAAGACGACACAAGCAACTCGTGGCATGCGTTCGTAGTGGCAGAGCGCATCAACAACAAAAACACACACACACACCACAAACCGCCATCGAAAAATAAAAACCAACAAGAAAAAAAAGGGCCCGCAAAGGAGCCAAATTCGATCCAAAACGAATAATATTTGTGCCTCGTGCACAAACCAGGGATGGAGGGAAGTGGGTTTCAAAAGGGGAAAACGATCTAGTAAGGCATCCCTGAAAACCCTCCGCGCGGGGGAGGGAAAACTTTTCCTTCCTTTTTGTTGTTGTTTTGTTCTCAGCATCGCGGAGCGTTTTTGTTTTGCTTTTACTGCTGCTTCTTCTTCCTTCCTTCCTTTCTTAAGCGCGCCAGAGCTTCCAGCTTATTGCTGCCTGTTGGATAATAAACAAAACCTCACGAGGACAACCGCTTTGCTTGGGGGGGGGGGGGGGGGAGAGTTGTGTGAAATGTTGTGCAAAAGTGATGGCGCACCGATGACGATGACGGCGGCGACGACGAATGCCGATGCCATTTATTAACTTATTCACAGCTTTTCCTACATTTTTTTCCACCCCTCTCTTTCTCTATCTTTCTCTCTCTCTCTCTCGCTCACTGTGTTTGGTGTGGGCCATTCGCCAACCGATGATGTAATAGTTTGGGGCAAGTTTATCCGCCCGCATGAGGGCGGGCAGTGATGAGAGCAACAAGAAGAATTGAATAAAAAAAAAAAACAGCCCCCGGGAAGAGAGGGGAAGCGAATAAAGGAAAGAGAGAAAGCGACAGTGTGGGTGACGCAAGCCGGGCCAAGTTTGTTGGAAAAATCCGATTAATAAATGATTTCCCATCAGCATTTCCGACTCGAGCACTTTCCGCACCGGTCCCGTCGAGCTTCGGCAATGCTTCCCTCCCACCCAGATTACGTCTCCTTCGCGTCCCGCATTGACGCATCATTTGCGTTCCCGAAAGGCAGCGAAAGCAATAACAACAACAACAACAACAAAATGTTGAGAAAGAAAATAATGCAAACACGAATTTTTGAGCGGCGCGTGCAGAATTCATTTCCAAATCGATCCTACGGCTCATCGCCACGCTGAACGGTGGCAGACACGGGGAGGGACAAGCAAGGAGATAGAGCCAGGAGGACAACTGTGCAAATGAGGGAAAGCAAAAAAAAATTAAAACACTCTCCAACAAACGGTCGAGTTCGTGATGGGTGCTCGAAACGGACCACACACACAAAAAAACGGAGCTCGATTATTCCTTTTCGGATTTTCCCGATTATTCTTATTAGTTTTTTTTTGTTTTTCAACATGGAAATGAAAATAAAAAAGACCTTGAAGGGGGAGTGAAGGGGGGGGGGCGTCAAACGATAAGGATCATTGTGTCGCGCGTGGGTGGAATGGGGTGGGGAAATATGGCGAAAATCTACCCGTCTTTTTGTGGGGGGGGTTTTGTTTTTAACGAACCGACGACATTAAAACTGCAACTGCATTAGCCTTAAGTGTGGCAGCAGATGAAAGGTGAAAAAATCCTTTCACAAACGCACACACACAGACATACAAACAGTGGCGTTCACATTTTCACACTATTTGTGAGGCAAAAAAAAGAAAATATTTACCTTCTCTTTGGTGAAAGAGCCAATAAAGAAATGTTTCTTTGTCTGTTCGTTTTTCCTTCTTCGCATGTGTGTGTGTGTGTTAATAAATGCAAATGGAGGATGGATTTCCCCCCCCTTCCTCCCTTTCCCTCTTCCTCCTTAGTTTGCCACCCACAAAGGGCACCGGGTGGAATCGGGGATTCGCCTGTTATCTCACCGTTTCCTCGCGTCAACCGTCGTTTTAAGCATTTTTGCGCTTTCCCACGCCAAAGCGAACCCAACCCTTCCCCCAAAACAAGTCAGTTTTGCGTTTTCCGCCGAAAATTCTAATTTGAGCTGTCTCACTCACCACACACACAAACACAAACACACTCGAAACCCCTTTCATTGCGTTGGGGTTTTATCAGTTTCTTGCTCCTTCCAGCCGTTTTTTTTTTTGTTGCTACTCTCCCCCTTTTTGCCACATCACATTAATCACTTTTCAGCATCGCGTTCCGAGCTCTCAAAAACCCCCGCCACCACTCGGGAAAGGATGGAGAGGGGGGGGGGGGGGGTTGGGAAGCAACCCTCAGGACCTGCCCCCGGGCTGTCCGCGCAACGAAACGTTCTTCCTTTTCTGCGAGCGCTGCGTGCGCTGGTCGAGGGTGACTAAATCGGCAATTTGATTTCATGGTGGAGAAGTGTGTGTGTGTGTGTTTTTTTTTTTGCTTCGCTTTTTCTTCGCCACTTCCGCTGGTCACCGCTGCACCATTCGCTATTTTTCGGCTGGTTCGGCCGTGCCGTTCGTCATTCGGCACTGCGGATGACTTGGTGGAATTTCCGTTCCGTTTCGTTCCATTTTTTTTTGTGTGCCGATGAAAATGCAGAAAAGCACCTCCTCCTCCCCCCCCCCGCACTGCCGAAAAATGAAAAGCAAAAAAAGGAAGCAGTAGGGGAGGTCAAAATCGGAGCAAATCCTTTTAAGCGGCCGTATCGTTAGCAACCAACACGCCGTGCCGGGCGCACGCTAGACAAATAAAACGGGACGGCCGAACACTCGACACTTGGTGCGCACCAGCGCTTGAGCGAACAACCGCAGCGGCGGGAAGCAATCGAAAATCCGCTCGGCACATCGTTGCTCGCCGCCGGGTGCACCTGTCCCGGGCGGTGCGCCGATAGGGTCGTTTAAGATGCCCATCGGGGCATCGGGCGACGTGCTTCCCGCGTTCGCTGTACGTGCCTTGCTTCAATTGGTGGGGGGAGGGGGGTGGGGGGGGAGTAAGGGGGACCGAGCTCGCAGCCTTCGCCGCGCCATTAAAGCCAAAACGCTTGGAGGTCACTTTATTTAACGCAAACTCACGTGCGCCATTGAGAGTGTCTGTGTGTGTTTTTCCTTCTCCTTTTTCTTTCAGCTGCTTCGATGCTACCCTGCGGCAGCAGATTGATCGGTTCCAAACGGACACAACTTTACCCAAGCACAGGACGCTTTTCCCCAAACCGGATGGCAAACGGTTCGCATTGTAAAAGACACTCACCAGAAACCATGCTATGCTCAGAAGATACACTAAAGGACACATTTTGTGATGCAGATTGCATAGTTGTAGGCGGTTTTGTTGCTTGCTTTTAGAACAAACGCTATTGTGTCGATGGTTGAATGTCGTTTATTAATCGCAAACAAACCGAAACGTTCTAAGATACGCTAAATTCGCCAGCGAAGCATATTTTCGATTTTCCAGCAAAAAAAAACATTTTTTTTGCACTTCAACAAGCACGCCTAAAGTTATGCAACCACCGGCAAGGGAAAATTAAACCGATTATGTCCTGATTGCTTTGGGTCGCTGTCAGCGGCCGTTAAAACGCCTGACGGTATGCAATCGTCATTGCAAAAGTACCTTTCGTCACAAAAATGCAGCAATGCCCAGTTTAGATGATTTAAAAATATTTCCATTACAAAAAAAAAAAAAAAAATACATTAAAAAACCATCATAACGACAGAAGCAGAAATTGCTGAAACTTGAGCCCTGCTGTCAATAGCAGTAAAAGTTTTGTTTTTTTTGTTGCCGCAGCTGCTTCTGCCGCGGTGCACACACAGTGCATCGATTGCAATGCACCTACCGCTTTGGCGTTTTTAAGCGACATCGAGCTGCCTGCCTGTTTGCGCAAGGGGGAAACGAGGAAGGGTTGAAGAAAAAAAAAATAGCGTAAAACCAGCCGCCAGCCAGTACCGAGGTGACCTTATTTTGCACCACCATCACCGGCGGGGAGCAGAAAGTCCATCGCTGCTAAGTCGTTGCCTGCATCGGAACAACACACACACACACACATACACACCAAAATTGGCCTTATTGAGGGGTGAGAGGCGAAGAAACACTAGCAGTAACCCGAACCGAACTGGCAGCCCGGGCTGGGTTGGAGGGGGGGGGGGGGAGGGGCACGAAAACACGAAACCCACGAAACTCGGGCAAACGGCTGCTCGCTAGCGTGAAGTCAAGTTCTACCCTACCCCCCCCCCCCTCCCACCCCCCCCCCCCCCCCCCCCCCCAAAACAGAACGCTGACAGTGGGCAGTAATTGCGCATGCTACACGCCCGGCACTCGGTACACCGGTGGACCTCCTCGCCACCCCTCCCCCCCGCCCTCCCACCTACCCCTTTTCCTTTGTATTTTCGTGCTGCTCATGCTTCGAATCAATATTCCGCCTTGACCGTTACACGAAACGTCGCATTCGCCGCATTTGCGGGTTGTGGCAAACGAAGGGGGAAGGGGGAAGGGGGAAGAGGGGAGTGAAGGGTTCAAGAGAACCCGAACTCTGGCATATTGCTGCTGTTCCACCTTGTTTTTTTTTTTGCTTATTTTTTTTTCTTCCTTCTAATATTAATGTTTTTTCTGTTTGTTGAAATTCTCGCGTGAAGCAACGAACCCGCAAACAAACAAACCCCGCACTGGGCAAGATCACACTTTCCGTTTGCACCGAAGAAGCTTTCTAGGGCTTGAAACGTGATCTTCGGAAGGGAAAGCATTCCCTCACTCTCTCTCTCTCTCTTTCCCTTTTTTTGTTTAAAAAACTAGCACAACCGCGTCCTTTCCGCCTGCCCGTGCACAAGAAACGCGGCATCCTCCCGGTCGGGCCGAAACGCTGTGTCCCGTGCTGCGCGTTTTTGATAAAATAGCAAGCCGGGTGCAAAAGTGCGTCGCAAAAGCGCGGAGCGGAGCGCAAAAGGGACACGGATTATCACTTTTACGTTCTCGCGCATCCCATCGTAAATCAGGCTTCGATCTTGTACGAGCCGGACGGCCAAGCAAAAGGGGAAGCAAAGTGAGAACGCCGTCCACCCTGACCGCAAATAAAATCGGCCCCGAACAGGGCAGCAGCAGAGGCGGGGGAGCGAGCGCTCCGGAAGCTGCTGCTATGTCCGCTCGGAAGACGGCGAAGGCTAAGGGTTGCGCGGCCAAGCCACCTCTTCGAGAAGGTATCTTTCAGTTGTGCGTGTGTGTGTGTGTGGGTGTGTGTGTGTGTGTGTGTGTGTGTGTGTGTGTGTGTGTGTGTGTGTGTATGTGTATGTGTGTGTGTGTGTGTGTGTGTGTGTATGCGTGTGTGTGTGTGTGTGTGTGTGTGTGTGTGTGTGTGTGTGTGTGTGTGTGTGTGTGTGTGTGTGTGTGTGTGTGTGAGTGTGTGTGTGTGTGTGTGTGTGTGTGTGTGTGTGTGTGTGTGTGTGTGTGTGTGCGCGTGTGTGTGTGTGTGCGCGCGTGTGTGTGCGTGTGTGTGTGTGTGTGTCGCTATGTTAAGGTTTGTGTTGAACAATGTTCTAGCCGCAAGAAGAACTATCCACTCCGTCTTCCTCCCAGCTACATTCTCGCTTTTCTACGTTCCTGACTTCATCCTCTTGCCATAATAATAAAAAAGGTGTTCCTCTCTTCCCCCCCTCCCTTCCTCAATTTGTGAGCGTATGGCTTTAGGTCCTCTTCATCTATCCCCTCCTTCCCTTCCCTTTTGCTCTCTTAAAACCAAACACCCGCTATCGGATATGTGACAGACCAAAGCGAGCATTATATCCTTATGGTTGAGGCCTCCTTGCTTTCTTCCGGGGCCACGTTGGGAAGGAAGAGGTCAGCAACACACAATGGCAGAGGTCCTTTCTGATTCGGCTCACCAGGGTCACCCACAGACACACAAACACTTAGACACACACACAGAAGCGCACAGCGTACATCATACATCGCTCATTCGGTGGTTGTTGGTTGTTCTTTTTTTGTTTCCTTTTCCAACTATATATATATATACTCTTCGTAGCGATGATGTATGTGCGCCTTTACGTGTGTGTACGAATGTGTGCGTGCGTGTGTGTATGTGTAGGTGTTACGGTTGTTTGTTTGCTTGTTTGGAGAAACTGCTGCTGATCGGTTGCTCGATGCGGTTGATTGACGAATTATGTCGCTTCCCGTACAGAAACGATACACACGCGCGCGCGCACACACACACACACACACACACAACACGTACTCGTGTACAAGCACGCACCTACATTAATACGTGTTAGTTGGCTCACTTTGTTGGTTTCGGTTTTACTTCCTTCTTTCCTCCCCTCCTCGCCTTTTGACGCGTTTCATTTTCCTACAGTGCACTGCACAAAAAAAAACGTCAAACTTCACGCAGCGCCTATTTGTTTTTACGCAATTTTAATGCAAAACCAAAAAAAATACTAAAAAATTGTTTGCTCTTCAAAGTCCTTTCTGCTTTCAAAGCAAATAGAATACGCCTTCCCAAGGCAGGATCGAAATTGAAGACAAACGCCCCGCCCGGTTTGAGAAACGCTGGGTCCGAGCGGGCAAGCGACAAACCCTGCCGACAGCCGACAGTTCGCATGTAGGAGTAATTCCAAGAAATAAATTTCCTCCCTACCTTTTCTCCCATTGCCAACCCTTCTGCCTTCCCTGCCTAACCGTCCCTGCCTCGCCCGTCACCGTTTCGAATAAGACCTCTGGAACTCGAGTTCGTGTTCCAAAGGCGTCCGAATGGCGACGACCACCAACACTATTCCCCGAGCCTTGTTGTGTCTGTGTGTGCGTGTGTGTGTGTGTGGTCCCGTTTTAATACTATCACACAAAACGATCAAAACGTGTGTGTGTGTGTGTGGTGTACGTGAGGGATTTTGTTGTATGCGGTTGCTGTAGTTGTTTCGGGTCACATTATTATTATTGGCCCACAAAAAAAAGACGTCACCGGCTAGGCGGGGCAAACACGACTCACGGTACAACATCGGGGGGGGGGGGGGGGGAAACCACGCAGCAGCAGTGTGGCACGGACCTCAAAACGGCTGGACACACACACACGTGCGTGTGACAAAGCTGAACTGCTGCGGACCTGCGGTGGTAGTGTTGGCTGACGAACGCAACAACAACAGCACCAAACAAAAATGAAAACTATAAACGTGTAAGAGCTTTGTCCTGCCCCACCCCCACCCACGGGCGTTACGTGAGCCTCGGGTTTTTCCCTCTCCTTCTTTTTTCTTTGCCTTTCTGCTGGGTTATTAAAGTTTTGCCTCACTGCTGGCCCGACGGAAGGGGGGGGGGGGGGGGGGGAGGTGGAAAACCAGCCTGGTTGATGGGTGATTGCGGTACATGGCTAAGGTCGCCTTTAGAGTACTCCTTCACCTCCTTCCACCCCGGGATCCACCTGTTTCGCCATCGTCACGCACCAGGGCCGGCAAAATGGCGGGTTTGACAAGTCTGCCTGTGTCTGCTCGGTTGTTGGCGTTTCTTTCGTTGCTTTAACTGGTGCGAACCCGGTGTGAGGGGGGGGGGGGTGTGCGAGCAAGGGAGCAGAAGAACGATCAAATGCACACACACACACACACACACACATTCACAAACACCCTTTCGAGAGCAGAGAAATGCAAATGCCGTCGTTTCGGTTTCGGTCGTACAAGCGCTCGCGCGATACACTTTAAGCTTGCCTGCCCCGACACGTTCCGCTCTAGCATGGCGAAGCTGCGGAAGGGAGAGGAGTGGTGCTCGCAGGCACCGCACCAAATTGAAGGTAGAAAAACCGAACCACACGCACACGCACAATAACGTACCAACGCAAACAAAACGTTACCGATCAGGATCACTTTCGCAATTGAAACCATGCGCACCGTGAGTGTTGCGGCAGCAGCAGCAGTGGCAGCAGTGGCGGCGGCAGTAGTAGTAGTAGTGGTGGTGTTGGTGGTAGTAGTAGCAGCAGCAGTAGTATTGGTAGCAGCGAAGTCACGAATCACACAATGACGAGGCACTCACAACTGCACGAAGGCATACGCACAATGGTCTGAAATGTGTTTTTGTATTTTTTGTTTTATTGCTGGTTTGTTTGTTCGTTAGTTTGTTTAGCGTTTTGCTGTTACGCGCTTTGATTGTTTCGTTTCGCTCGTTTGTTCCGCGCGTTTGGTGGCTTTGTCTTCATTTTTCTTCCGTCTTTGCACTTTGAATACTTTTATTTCTGTTTTTTTTTTCTTTTGCCTTGTTTTCCTTTCTCTACCATTGTTTGTTCACACTGTTTAGTCTTGTTGGCTTCTTACGCGTTTCGTAGTTTTACTTTTTTCCTTTTTTTTTCTTAGCTTGTGCAACAATTTAAGCTTTTTCGTCTTTCTAAGGAAGGGTTCTCGCTTAGCTTCTTGCCATCCTTCTCTTCCCCCTTTTTCCACTATCTCACACTGATACACACACACACACACTCGCTAGCACGCACACATCACATGCAACGGCACGGCATGCGTGTGCCGTGCGTTCCAAAACAAAGCTGCCACTGGCCACGGACAACAAAGAAAAGCGTTTCGCATGATCGCTCACCGCTAGCTAGCGCCGCTCGTCCCCGAGCAAACACGCCGACGTACGCCCGGGGAAGGGGCGCCTGAGGGACGGGGTGGTTGGTGGGGAGGAGGAAGGGGGCGGGGGGGTAAAGGCTGTAGTGTGGGGCCCGGATGGCAACAAACCAGCAGTAGAGCAGTGTAGCGGAGCACACGGTCACTGACACACTCCGTGCGAGGCGGCCTGCCAAACTGTCGCTGACCCGGAGCCGCAGCAGTACCGAGCCGCGCACCGTGCTACGCGTCGTCCACAGGGGTGTTTTGGTGCCCGTCGTCTGGAAGCCTCTCCCAGCAGTAGGAAGCAAAGGCCCACTCGGCTGGCGTGTGGTGTGTCGTCGTCGCGCGCCCTGCGTGTGTGGCTTGCCGGGCAGAGAACCAAAACAGAACAGAACGGTGCGGTAGCAACGGCTTTTTTGGTTTCGGTCGCATTTTCTTCACCCCTCCCCCCCCCCCCCCCCCTCCCCCATGACGCTGCTGCCCGCTGGGTCCCGCAGCGCTGCCGATGGGGGCAGCGAAGGCAGCAGCAGTAGCAGCAGCAGCAGCAGCAGCAGCCGCAGCCACTAGCAGCATCAGTACCGCGGGGCACTCACGAGAGCGAAGCGTCGGCTACGTTCGCACCTGCAGTGCCAAACAAGAAGGTAAAACCGTTCGGTGCCATCGTGCCCGCTCTCGCTTGCGTAACTCAGCGCCGAGAATGCGCGAGCCGGAGCGAGACAGAGAAGAGAGAGAAAGAGAGAGAGAGAGAGAAAGAGAGAGATAATGGAACTCACAAGCTCGGTCGATCATTCCACAACGCGAGAGCTTTCATAGCCGGTTGTGCTCGGGCGTTCGTTTCGGGCGAGCGTTTTTTTTTTTCGCTCTCGCTCTCAACCTGTCGCCCCTCGTGTGCTTCGCGCGTCTGCCCTGCTGCCTTCCTTAATTGCCTTTTGCCACCGCAACATTGCTTTGCGCTTTATTACTACGTTCGCGTCGGGTGAGTGTTTCACTTCGGCACTTTTCTCATGCTCCCTGTTTGTTCGTGTTTTGTTTTTTTTTTTTTTTTTTTGCACAACCCTCTAAAGACACGACATCGAAGTGGCATTGCCGTTACGTTACGGCTGCCGTTTATGGCGGCAAATGCTCTCGCTTCGGCGAATTCGGCTCCACCGCCCCGAGCGCGCTCGTCTCTGGTTCGGCTTTCGGCACTCACGTGCGCACGTTATCCCTGCGGTAACTCGCACCTGCAACGGACTGCTGCCCTGCTGAACGGGCAGGCTCATTATGCGTCAGTTAATTGGAAGCATGTGACGCGGTGAGTGCTGTGGACCGTGCCGCTTTCTCCCCCTTTGCGCCACAATGACAGCCCCAAAAGAGAAGCCCGAACAGACGGCCGTACGGACACGCAACCACACGGAATGTGTTACACATCACAACAAACACACACACACACAGAGAACGATTTTCGAACTCACATTGCTATATTTATTTACCTATTTTCGGGCGTGCGGGTGTGAGTGCTGTAATTGGAAACGTCAGTCGCGTTCGTCCTTCCTCGCAGGTACACTCACAGGCGCACACCCGACGACGACCTCGTACGAAGGCGGTGTTCGGGTGCGGTTCGTGCGCTTCGGTGTGCTTGAGTGGTGCGCAGAGCACCCACTCGGGTTCGGCTGAGTGCGCTCCTCGGGAGAGCGAGAGCGCGAGTGACGCTTCGTGCATGTCATGCGGTATTTCACCGTTCCTTTGTGTGTGTGTGTGCGCGTGTATGTGTGCTTCATGAGTGATGAAAAGCGCCCAATATAGAAATGGCCGGTGGTGGGGGAAACGACTGGTTGAAAGGCTTGAACCTTTCTGCAAGCAGCCACCACCATCCTCCTCGCCCCCCCCCCCCCCCTCCCGTGCTGGTACACAAGTAATGGTCTCTTTTATATTTAACAAAGTTTTGTCAAAGCAAAACAAGAAAAAAAACAACAACAACCTCATTCGGTTACGGCAGAGCCGGAACAAGATTGACAGGAAAGTTTGAAAATTAATGCAAGCCGCCGTGCAAGCGAACGCGCAGGAAAACACACAAAAGAATTTCCCCCCTTCCCCCGCTCCTACCTAGCTTTCGTTGCGCTCCAAAGGTGACGGCTCAAGCTGACAGTCGTTTAACGGTTGTCGAAATAGACAATAACAATTCCCCATGCACCCCGTTCTATCCACCGGCTTCCGTTTGGGTTGGTAATTTTTCCCCTCAAGCGAGTGTTTCCTCCCCCCCCCCCCCCCCCAATCTGGGTGCGTTCGTGCATGTGTGGCTATTTTTTGTTTTTTTTTTTTTGGTTTTTGTTACTTATTTTTCCTTCCTTCCATTGTCATTGTACTCCTCATGGTCACTCGACCGAGGAGGTTTTGTTGTTGTTTGCGGCTCCGCTTTACTCTACCCATCCTTTTGTTCGCTCGGATGGACGTGTGACGGACAAGGCGCCTCCACCAAGCAAATCGCCTGAGGATAGGAGTTTACTTTCTTTTCTTTCTTTTTTTCGCTCCCACATTTTCCTCCCTTTCCATTAACTTAAGCGATGCGCTCGATTATCAACCGATAGCAACAGCTACCGTTCAACAACAAAGGATGCGGATGAGAGGGTGGAAAAAAGCGAAACCAAAAAAAAAAAAAAAACAAACTCGACCAACGCGGGGAACTGATGACCGTTCGAGGTTGTTTTCCTTTTTTTTGCAGGGTTACATCCATCTATATCGACCTCGGCTCTGAAACACAATTCCAAACACGACAGCAACACGGCTCATTACGCGGCTAACGTCGAGTCTTTCTTTTTTCTTGTCTAACCCGCAGTCTATGACGGCAGTAGGCAAATAGCGCCGGAAAATTGATTGAGTGAAGCAGAACCGGGACGGCATTACTTACTGAAAGCGTGCTGGGAGGGAAGCAAAAAAGAGGGAGCGCGTTTAGTGCTGCAGTCCGTGCCGCTGCTTTGGTCAAAACGGGAAGATCCGAGCGTCGCCCGGTGAGCACAATCGGACGGTGTGATGCGTCAACGTAGCGAAGAAGCGCTACCAATTAACGTGTAAAGCTTTTGTGTGTTTTCCCACCAATCACCGCGTGAGTGGCGCTTACACTTTGATTAACACTTGCTGTGCAAATAGCTGCACGCAAACATACGTTTTTTTTTTTGCTTTGCTTCTTTGAAAAGCTCAACAATACTCTTTCAGAATTCAATCTTCTCGAGCACCATCTTGAAAGCGAAGCGAGCGATTGCAATTTATGCTTTACCCTGCCGGTTTGTCCGCAGTTAACTTCCAACAACCATTCAACCACAACAGCAGCAAAAGAGGAAGAAAAAACAAAGACATTTGACACGCACCGCCAGGAGCGAACAAATCGTGCCATTGGCTCGGTTTCCCACCCCTCAATACCCATCGCGTGGGAGTGGCACTCGAGGACCTCCCGCTCGATTATGGATCACGAGATGATTCCACTTTTCGTGCTGAGACGTACACCGACACAGGGCAACAGAAGTAAGAACGGTACGGTAAGAAGCTGAGTTGTTTTCAGATAGCATTTTAAATATAGCATAAAACTTTAATACTCCTTATTCCAGCTTGTTGGTAAAAGACTGGTTTTGCAGGTCGCGCAGAAGAAAGTAACGATTTATGTTTTATTTTTTTATATTAGAATATGAGAAATAGAATTGTTGCTTCATGTTGTTGTCAGTAGCGTTTGCGTGCAAATACATGAAAATGTCAGTAAAGCACATCGAGAGAGAGAGAGAGAGTGTACTTCAGTCGGGAACATCATTTTTCCTGCATGTTGGTAAAAAACTGTATTTTATCAACGCTAAAATTTTATGGCTTAATCGTAACATGAACAGAGGAGAACAGTCATCCAAACAAACAAGCTTGAAACTATAAAGGTATCGTTTCTTGCTGTCTGCCTGCTGAAATTCAGTTATTATAGGCAAACGAACTCACAGCCAGTTAGCGGCACGAATAGTTTAATCGGCAAATGAACATGCTCTTAAATGAAGCTAGCTGGCAGGCTACGGTTCGTATCTCGAGGTTTTTGTAGATTTAAATTACTTTTTTTTTATTTCCAATGAAATGAAAAGCCTTCATCTGATGGTAGTCCGTCAGTAAAAGAGGAATTAGTATCAGGTTACAAGCCAACATTTCCATAAAAAGAAGAAGTGGACGAGTGAAAATTAAGCAAAAGAAGATTGAAATATTCCCAGCGCATTGCTTTTTCGTTTATCTTTCGAGTACGATGCTGCTTGAGAATCTTTTTTTAACAGGCAAGTTTGGCCATATTGGGGGTAATTCGCTTCGTTTACTCAATACGATTCGTATTTGAATCAGACATGCAGCCATGGAAATTCAGACATGCAGCCGAAATCACAGTGGATGAGATGATGATTTTAATAAACACTCACAAAAATAGAAGTGAGAAAACAGAAATGTCGTAAAAGATAATCAAAACAACAACAACAAAAAAACAAAACTTTTATAAACCAATTTCATTGCATTATCTCCTTTTTCATGTTGGTCCATCTAAGCTGGCTTGTAATGGCATTCAAAAATAAAGTCTTTAATCAATTTTAAAACATATCTGTACTTTATTTTTCAAAGCATGCAGCGGAAATATTTTACTTCTCAGCTGCCAAAACATTGTTTTTGTCGATTTCCTGCTACGGTTCTGTTATCGAGAAAGATTGGCCCGTATCGACTCTAGACTTGAGGAAACACGTAGACCAAATTATGCGAAGGGTTTTACTACCTGACACTTTTCAATGGAAACCTCAGATTTATCAATAAAAATGAGATGGTTTAGTTTCTTTTACAATACTTTACAATTGAACCAAAAAAATCTGGAAAATGGCCATAAACTCGTGGGAAACGCACCGAAAAAAATATGAGAACCAACCAATAAATCGCGTGAAACCCTGTAAAGTGCCCACAAGTCACAGCGTTACATTTGTTCCATTTTTAGTAATGTAAAACAGAAGTTATCATACGGCGTTCGTTTTTCAGAAGAGAGAAAAAAAACAATAGTCAAAATCGCCACGATTAAATAAAGCACCCAGTGTAGCCTTTCAGAAAATTGCTTTTATAGCAAGTTTAACACCAATATAGCGGTGCGGTCCCGTGGCACAATCGTCAACTCGAACGACTCAATAACATGCCCGTCATGGGCTCAAGTCTACATTGGACCGTCGTCCTCCCCCCCGTAGCAAGGATTTTTTCGGCTACGTGGTAACGGATTAAGTCCCGAACGCCTGTATAAGGGCGCGGCATGTCCGCGTAGGACGTTACGGCCCAATAGAAGAAGAAAAAGAAGTAAATAAGTAATTTATATGCATTCCTCCTCTGGCTTTGTGGCAGGATCTTTGTTATGTTTTTTAAAGATGCAGCCCTAGTTCAGCGTCTAGTTTTTTTTTTTGTATCTAGCTCTTCTCAGGCGATATCCAGGGCATCACAATAATTGTATTTGTTTGTTGCGCCAGCTGTATCCTGACATTGTTTCCTTTACAATATACAACATGACGTCGAGACGCCTTGATTGTAGGAATATAGAGAAAAAACCCTGATTATGTACCAACTGCGTAATTGTCTACTGGGAGACGAATAAAATCTTCACCTATTTCTATTGGCATTAAATTTCAAGACTAAGAAACACCAACATTAACATGCACGCAATTCGTTCCCAGTATGTGAGCCTTTTTGCACTCTAAATCATTAGCGAAAATGTACCCCGTCACAATGTCTTGCCAGAGCAAAGGACACGCCATTCGAACGGCGCCAGCCGACGATAATCCTAAACCACACATTCTTGCGCCAATAATCGTCGCCATAAGTGTGATTGAAACTTGATTAAATGAGACAAGTGCAGTGCAAAAGGTGCAACACAATTTACTATCCCCTCCGGCACACTTGCCTCCGCTGGCGCGTGCTGCATAATAAACGCTTTTATTGTGTTCGTAAACGGAGTGCGCATTCGAAAGGAGGTTCCGATTGCAGCCACAACTCGCCACCGTAGGAACGGACGCAGCATACACACGGAGCGCACTAAAACAACTACTTGTCACCGGTAAGCCGTAACATATCGCTTACCAGATTGCACTGGGCGCTCGTGCTGCACCGCAACAACCGCAACGGAGCCGCAACGATGGGACGGCGTGGACGGTGATCGACAAACATAATAAAAGTCCTTTTATTCCCACTTTCTCTCTCTCACACACACACACACTGGCTGCTCTGCTTCCGTGATTTTGTTGCAATGCTTTCGATTGCTTCCGCTTTCCACTTCTACAGCACACACACGCACGCAGCATGTGGGTGTAATATTTTGTATCCACGTTCCCACCTGCCCCTCCACAATCGTAATCGCACGCGCGCGATTGAGCGTCCCGTTGCGGCGCCGACGCCACAAGAACGGGCTGCCGCTAGCCAAAGTCAAACATCTCGCCCCCTTGTCTCAGTGTTTTCCCCGGGGGCGCTTTTGTGCACTGTACAGTGGAGCTAGGCGCGCGATGGAGTGTGCTGGGCGTCGCCGAGTGGGATGGCGCGCTTGGCGAAACAACGCCAACCCAGAACGCGCGATCAAAAGAAAGGCAACAGTGAAAGAGGGGGAAAAGTGGAGGGGGGGAGGGAGGGGGAAATATGGTGGTGGTGCGAGGCATGATGCTGGAGTGGCTGGGTGGAGGCCGTTTTACATGAAGCACCATCTAATAAAGTTAACTGCTCCATTCTTCTCGATTGTTTTCCGCTCGGTCGGCCGAACGTTCGGCTCGTTCGCTGCGGTTTGCCTTCAGCCGGCGGCGGCACTCGTGGCGCTTTCCCCCTTTCCGCTAGCGTACACTTGGCCCGATCTTATGAGAATTCATTATCAACATTCTCGTCGTCAACGTTCGGTGCAGCATTCGCCAAGTGAAGGGAATGAAAGGAGAAACATCCACGAGAAGGAAGTACGAGAGCAACACAAAAAAACGTTGGAACACCACACCGACCCCTCAAGGGTACAGTAGTGTGCCAGTGCCGTAAACGGGTGGGATTTTAATTATTTATTATATAATTTAGCCGTTTTCCTCCTATTTTTGTTGCTGTTGTTTTATTGAGCGGCAAAACATTTTTTTTGTTTTTTTGCATTCTCGCTTGTGTGACGGTATTACACCACTTGGCTTTAAAATTTGTGTACTGCATACATGATTTTACAAACACACACACACACACACACACACACACACACACCCGCTACGCTCGTAAAGCTCGAGACGGCACAGCTGGATCGACAAACGACAAGTTCGTCGCCTGTTTTGTCGTCTACTGTATGTGTGTGTGTGTGTGTGTGTGTGTGTGTGTGTGTGTGTGTGTGTGTGTGTGTGTGTGTGTGTGTGTGTGTGTGTGTGTGTGTGTGTGTGTGTGTGTGTGTGTGTGTGTGTGTGTGTGTGTGTGTGTGTGTGTGTGTGTGTGTGTGTGTGTGTGTGTGTGTGTGTGTGTGTGTGTGTGTGTGTGTGTGTGTGTGTGTGTGTGTGTGTGTGTGTGTGTGTGTGTGTGTGTGTGTGTGTGTGTGTGTGTGTGTGTGTGTGTGTGTGTGTGTGTGTGTGTGTGTGTGTGTGTGTGTGCGGTGTCCTTGCGATTGTCTCGAGGACGTGTGATGCTTCTCCTGTCCCGGCTTGCCTCCCGTCCTAATTGCTCGCAAGTGTTGGCCCCAAACAGAAGGCACGCTTTCAACACACATACACCCCCCCCCCCCCTTCCCCCATTCCCCATGACAAAGCCCTGGATAGTGTAAAAACGGTGAAATGAGAGGGAGGGAGGGGCGAAGCGAAGAGGAACATCTTTTATGCTCTCATTCGCGTGTTACATCCATTTACAGCGAGCGCGCTCGGGTCGGTGCCGGTGGATCGCACGCTTCGCCGAGTGCGATACTTAGCAAACATTTATTAACGAATTTCTGCCACACATTCCGCTAGCCATTCCTTCGTCATTCCCTAGCCGCCCCTTCCCACTCGCTTCTCCCTTGCTTCCAGCCCCGACAAGTGACATCTTTTGTGATTTTGCGCCCCGCCGTAGATGCTTTTGAGATCGAAATAATTACGGTGCGGTAGCGTGAAGATAACAAAAAAGCGAAGCAGAAAGAAACAGCACACAGACGTGTGTGTGTGTTTCGCGTGGCTTCTTTCATACCGTACGATGGCTACGAACCGCTTCTGCTTCCGACTAGAACTGTGTGTGTGTGTGTGTGTGGGTGTTTCTGTGTGAAGGTAGCAAACGGAGTAAAGGAACGGGCGTTGATTTTTATCGCTAAAACGGTGCCACATTCGATGATGTGAAGACACACACACACACACACACACACACACACACACACACACACACACACACACACACACACACACACACACACACACACACACACACACACACACACACACAAACTCGTACACGGTTGATCCATTGATTGATCTTTGTGTAATGTGAAAAGGAAGCGACAATGCACGTGCTCGTTGCTAAGCACGATCGGCGGCCTTGCTTTCTGTAAGTAAGGTAGCAACCTTCCTTGTCTGACGATGAAACACAGCGAGATTTAAGTGAAGTTTAAAATTTCTACTGAAACTACCCTTCGTAGCTTGGCAATAAAAAAAAACAGCATTTTAAAGACATCATGTTAAGGCATCATGTAACGTTACGTTACACGTTACTTAACAATTGTTTAATTTTTTAATGATAAAAAATCGGTTTTCGAACGTCAATGCAATCCTTCAACACTCCCAAGATACACTTCCTACACCTTTTACACTAAAACATGCCTAAAGAATGCTTTACAGGGTTTCCCACGATTTATCGGTCAGTTCTCACGATTTTTTTATCGTATCCCATGGATTTTTGGTTCGTTCCCATAATTTATTGTTATTTTCCGATTGGATATCAATGCAATTGGACCAACAAATTCTGGGAAACGGCCAAAAAATCGTGGGAACCCACCAATAATTGATGGAAACTAACCAATAAATCGTGAGAAACCTTGTATTCCTAAGCTACATCTTTTTAACATCATCTCTTACCAAGATGCTAAACAGTCTCCTCACACAGCATAGTCCTTCTGATCTTAAGCCACTGAAATCTAGGATCATTGATAAAATTTTGTGATTTGTGTTTCCAGCAGGTGTCACCTATGCTGGTATTTTTATAAATAAGTGCATAGATTACAGGACGAAAAGGAAAAATGGCAATTTCCGAAACGCTTTTCATATCATGGTTATTATGCCACAGTCGTGAAATAGTTTTCGGTACAAATTATGATCGTTTACAATAAATCAATATTTTAAAAATAATATTATTTTATATTAAAATGATGAATATTATCCAGGCGCTTAAATATATTTCATTTTAATTTTTTTATTTTTTATGACTTATTATGACTTCATCATCATGACTTCATTACCGTCCCAATACCATGTCTATAAGCTGTAGCAATAAGCTGTAAATTTGACATTTTAATTGCGTTTCGCAAACCTAGAGGTCGAGAAACGGTTTTAACTAGTAGACCTTACAGTGTTCTGTAGATGGGCCCTTTCAGTCTGAACTGAAAGAGGAGGACTTACAGGGTTTTCCACGGTTTATTGGTTGGTTCCCATCTGTTTTTGGTGGGTTTCCATATTTTTTTGGTGCGTTTCCACGATTTTTTGATCGTTTTCCAGAATTTGTTGGTCCAATTGTATTGATATCCAATCGGAAAATACCAATAAATTATGGGAACGAACCAAAAATCAATGGGAACCCACCAAAACTTGATGGGAACCCACCAAAAAATCATGGGAATTGACCAATAACTCGTGGGAAACCCTGTAATGAAGTAGTCGTAGCAATATCGTTCCAATTATGGTAAGATTTATTTTGTAGCTTGCCTTAGGCAGAGCTACAAAATTAATAGAAGACAAAACATAATAAGTCATGTGAAAAAATAACCAAAGAATCTGGTAGAAATCCTGTTGGAAATCATTCCAACGATTTTTCGAATGTTACATAGGACTGTATATAGACATCCGGTGTAACATTTCGTAACGTTCGCCTGTACCTTACGATCGTTAAGCGTTGCTGCTATTGTTGTGTTGTGTGACAAAAAAAAAAATGGCGACAAAAAGATTTGTACACGACTTACGCGGAACATCAAGACACACGCTCCTGGTCTGCGACGGAACCACCGCCAGCGCTCAAAAGGCGTTAAAATGCATGCATCGCACAGTGGAGCCGATTGGCAGCGCGATTGTCAACTGTCAAATGTTTGCTAGCGCCACGATGCCCCACAAGAGCGGAATAAATAGACATGGCATTTTCACTACACTGACCTTGCAGTGGAAGCCATCTCGCCGGTTTGGATGCTACCGAAACTTCTCGGGGAAATGATGTCGGAGACGCTTTCAAGTGTCCGGCTCGGGTTCGTTGCCTGGTAGCTTCTGTGCATCGTTAAACTTTCACAGCGATGGCTCCTTCTTGTTAAATAAAATCAAACGCACTTGACCATATTCCGGGAACGCTCGGAGAGCCCGAGTATAGTAAAGCGTGCCTTCCAGTATTTACCGTTAGGTTGAATTGATATTCTATTTACATTCCTTTTCTCTCCAGTTCTGTAGAAAAAACCCCCTGCTCTATGCAATATGCGAAACTTTGCCAGAAAATAATGTTGCCCCAGCAACAGTTGCACTGTGTTTCCTCCTTGAGAAACACTTGAGAACTCCAGGAACCTTCGCCCCTGTCGATGTCATATATTACATTGTGAGAATCTGTGAAGTCTTTCCATTTTCCATTTCATTAAACACATTTGACTAAAAATACCAACTATCAGTCAACACCGAACGCTGTGCAAAACTGTTTCTGCTGCAGCCCGTCTCGTAAACGGGGGCAAACAACACAACAACAACAAAAAAGCAATACAACTCTACACTTACAGCCCGGAGCTCCCGGTAGAGTCTTGCTATTTTTGTGTGCTCTCAAAACAGTTCCAATCGAAACCGTTCCAACCCCTCCCCCCCCCCGCTTTGCGCTGCTCCTCCCTCGCGGGTTGTTGGCATCGATAGAAAAGTCAGTTTTAATTTGCTCGCTCTCTCCGGCTCCTCCCCGGCAGCTGCTGAACGGGGAAAGGCCGGCCGGCAAGAAATCGCATTACTCCTTCCTTCCGTGGCCCAATATCAATTCTAGTCATTTATTTTTGCTCCTTTTTTTTGTGTTGCTACAACCATTCCAACGTAAAACTTCACTTTGCAGCTTCAGTGTCTGCTTGTTTTCTGTGTGTGTGTGTGTGTGTGTTTTTTTTTACGTTGCTTTCCTTTTCCTTTGAAGAATCGGCACCAATCGCTGGATCAAAGCGAAAAAGCTGGCTGCTTGATGGATGGAGCTACAATAATGACACTCCGTGTGGTGGAGAGTGTGCAAAGAATAGAAACGCTTTCTAAAAGCTGTCCCGAGCTGACTGTAAATGTGACTGTGTGTATGTATCGTGCGTTTGTACGACGCAGACACATACTGCCTGTGACTGATTGATGTTTTTTTTTCTCCAATGAACCGTAGAGACAGAGTGGAAGATGAAATTGCAAACGAATGGGAACCCTCTCCACTGTTTCCCCTGCTACCGCCTCCCAGCATACGCGACCTTTCAGCACGAAAGGGCTGCGAGGGAAGGAGAGCCGGGGAAGTGTTGGAGCAGCCATCGTGCTATCGTAGCTAGAAACTCATTTAAAGCGTTGCAACTTACTTTCCCTGCGGCCATCGTAGACACACCAGCCACCGGTCATCACCGGCTTTCTGTTCGGAATGTTGTTCTCGCATCCACACCCTTCCCCCCTGCACCCCCCCCCCCCGCCCTTCCACTCACATTTTCTTGCCGCATTCCGTGCTATAAATCGTCATCGAGCGCATTGGTATGCTTGCTTACTATTGTTTTCCGTTCGCTTCGCCGGTATCTACGCCGGACCACCGTCTCACCTAGCAAAGTGTGTGTGTTTTTTTTACACTCTTGCGAGTGTATTGTACAGTATTACTCACCTGTGAAGTATAAGAAGAGGAAGAAGAAAAAGGGAAGAAGGAAAAAAGGGAAAGTAATGGATGCGAATGAACGGGTACAGGACCGGATGCCCAACGTCGATTAGGGAAGAGATGCAGGAAACGAACCCGACGAGAAGGAAAGAAAGAGAAAGAGAAAGAGAGAGAGAGAGAGAAAAGAAAATCGATTATTTAGTAATGTTTCATCTCGCAATGCAGGACAACGTGCACGTGTACACAGATACAGCTAGATACAGCTGCACACGGTTGCATCATTCATTTTGTGTGTGTGTGTGTGTTTTTATTTACTTTGTTACACAAGCGTTCAACTCAAAACCATCGTTTGCCGCTGGTGATTAGTGGTGATTCAGTTCGGTTCATAAGCGTGGAATAAACTCGAGCGCATATCAGGCGTAACGCAAAGCAGCTGCCCAGGCACACAAACAAGCGACAAAGCCTTACCGTGGCGGGTGAATTTGCGCAATATCGATACATTTCTTGCAGTTGGTACAGGTAGCGTCGAGTAGCATATTTCTGTTTGTGGATTATGTGTGTGTGTGTGTGTGTGTGTGTGTGTGTGTGTGTGTGGGTGGGTGTGTGTTTGTGTGCAAAAGATAATCCACTGAAATCAGCCACCGCAAAACATTTCTTTCAACGTTCTTTCGGACAATCCTAGTTGGGAAAGGTGAGCATTAAATGTAAAATAAATTATATATATACGAGCTAGAAAATTTACACTAGATTTATTTGTTCTACATGCCAAGGTAAGTGATATACTGTACATATTTATTTGCGTGTGTGTGTGTGTGTGTGTGTGTGATAATCTAAATGCGAAAAAGTGTGTTTCATAAGCAGCACAAATGCATTGAAGGTTTGCTGCTTTGTAGTCATTGTTCATTATTATTGTTCGTTACGTCACACATAGCTGAAACACTACTGAAACATTTTGCAAAACAAAACAAAAACCGATACCCTTCAAACGAATTGCTCAGTGCACAGCAGGTTAACTAAACTACAACAAAAAAGCCACAGCTATCGCTTGCCTGGAAAAAAGCCATTTCTTTCCCCCTAGCGTTTAGTGTCCCACAACTTAGAATGCGTACCATAAGCTTTATTGCGTTCAGGATTTTTATTTTTATATTTTATATTTATATTTTATATTTTTATATTTCATTTTACTACAATCGAACTGGAGGCTGATACATTTGTCAACTGCTGAGCACTATACCGGCCAATAGTTACGTCCCATTTTCCCGCACGAAGACCCGGCACAGTGCGTGGAGACGCCCAGTACTTTACCGCGTTTACTATTATGGAGACGCCCAGTGCTTTACTGCGTCTACTATTATGGAGACGCCCGGTACTTTATAATAAAATAAAACTTAAAATGGTGTTTTATCGAGCAACAATATATTTTTTTGTGAACAAAAAAACTACTCCCCTTCAACTTTTACATAAAAATATTGTGTAAACAGTGCACGCAGGCTGACAAAAATATTGCTTCAAAACCAACGAACAAGCACATTTTCCTATCCTACATTAGCTTTTATCCTACTCATAGCACTGCGTCACGGTATGCGATGTAGTATGCTATAAAAGACGAACTTTCCCGTCCATTCACCCGCGGCGCAATCTATCATGTATCTAATCTATCATGCTGATCCACTCACACACAGTTGCCCATTATCGTAAAAGATCATTACGCTTCATGCAGCGTCAGCTACAAGGGCTACACGCACTGGTGCTGTGCCCGCTAGTCTCATAAACTGCAAAGCAAAACACCTGCATCAGACTCTTGCTCTGGTTTGCCGGGCTGTGGTACACTGTGTGCTGTGTGCACACGGGAACGGGAAAACGCTACAACCAAGCCACCATGTCAAAGCAGAAAGACCACCCACCCACCCTGCACCCCTACTACTACTACCCCCCCATGACAAAATGGCAACAGATCGCCCAGGAGGACAGGCAAACAGATGAGCCCAAACCGGGACGGGCTGGGTGCTTAGCGCTTAGCTCTATCTCTTCCCTTTCCCCACCCATCCCCTCGTTGCTGCTACACTGAAATCCCCGGGTACGATGATGCGCGCTTTCATCATCCCGTGCCCTTTCGCATGCACTCGTACGAGGCGCATTTGTTTTTTTTCCCTTTTGCCTTGTACATCGCGAACTTAGTGGCTTTGGCAGCTTATTTAGGTAATGACTTTCACTTTTATTACGCGCGCCAGCACACACGGTAAGCCGTGGGCGCACAGCGGAGCAGCGGAACCTGTACGGAGAACGGAGAAGAAAAGTAATTAGAGGCACCTCGCATAAACAAGCAGCCAACCAGCACGGACGTGAACACGGAGTACAGTGAGGTTGGTGGGTATGCAAGAGACAGACAGACGGAAACAAAACGGGATGTGGAGGAGGAGGGAAAGAACGAAAATTAAACAACCCGTCCCGGCACAGACGCTGCGAAACCGAGTAAAACAAGGGGGGGGGGGGGGAGCGACCGACAGTGGTGATAATGCACAGGGAAGGGAGGGCGCTCGGTACTTAATGGGAGATACTTTTATGCCTCATAATTAAGTGAGTTTTGTTATGCCCTCGAATGCAGTGGTAACCATGGTGAGAGGGATGGTGGGGAAAGATGTAGCACACGTGAAGGACTTTGCTGTACCCGAAACGGTTTTGTTTTTGGGAGGAGGGGGGGGGGGTGAAGGATTCGGCAGAATTTATCATTCACAGACGATCGACCGGGCGCAACGAAATGCAAGCAACGAACCTCTTGCCTTTTTGCTCTGACAAAAACGCTGAACCTATACGATCCTATGAGAGTGATTTGTTAACGCATCGTTTGGGAGGAAATCACACACACACACACATGAGCACGTATTTAAGGCACGTAATTAGACCCATTTGCTTGACTCCTATTGAGAGCGAACGATTCACAGTAATCATCTACTTGTTTACTGTAAAGATGCTTTCTTTCCTTGCGAGTAAAATAATATCATGTGTTCGTTTTTCTTCCCCGCCAAAAAGAAACTACTCGCCAGCGGGTAGAAACGTCACCACGCCGCACACACTTGCAAAGCAAAGGGGCAGAAAAAAGAAGAAAAAGGAGTAACCAAAAATGGGCATCGTTCTTCATCGCTGTGCCGGCATAAGGCTTCACGCTCCTACGAGACGGGATCTGGGTCAGCTAAGGGGTCGGTGCAATTTTTCTCACCCTCTCCCCGCACCACCCCCCCCCTGCCCCCTCGCTTCTGCTGTCCTTGGGGTTGGTTCGAGCCCGAGGTTCGCCGAATGGTGCATCGATCAATTTCACGGCCCAATGCGCAGCTGGCACACCGGGAGTGATTTGCTTTCCCCTTTTGCTGCGGGTCGCATTTTTTGTTTTTTTTTTTATCAAACACATCCAGTAAGAGGATGAAATATCGATTGAGTGTGTGTGTGTGTATGTGTGTGTGTTTGAGCATATTTTTATGCAAGCAAAAGTATGCAAGGAAAGATCCGGTAAGCTGTCCCGTGTCCCGGCATTGCGATCAGCGTCAAAGCCAAGCAGGCGCATAGTTTTCATTCAAAATCACAACTGATTCACCTAAACTCACAGTTGGAAGGCACAGAACATTTTAATATCAACTACTGTGTTTGTGATCTAGCGAGAGGGTCGCCTTTTTTTTGTTCCACATTAACCTGAAACGATGTTTCGTGTTGCAAATATACATTAAAAAATCACAAACAACTCACACCCAAACCAGCCGCCCTATCGATCCAACCCTATCGATCCGGTTGCAGCGACACCAAGCGCCCAGCAGGCGGTTTGGTTGAAGTTAACCAAGCCGTGCGGGGTCAGTTTAAAATGCTAATGTCCGCTCGCGTCCCCCCTTCGGTGCCACACGCAGCACCAGCTCGGCGGCACCATTATTGTGCGCAGTAATTATCCTACCACGGCGGGCAGGAAGCTTCCTTCCAGCGGTGGACACGCGATACCCAGCCCGGACTGGGACCCGGCGACCGGAGGCCCAAGGTTTATGGAGATAAAATCACAGCCCCCCCCCCCCCCCCCCCCGCCCTGTTTAAATATACATGCAAAGCGGGCACAGGTTCAACTGTGTGCTGTTTTTGCCCCTTCCGTTAAAGCAAACTTTCTTTATCCACTCCCAACACCATGTGGATCATTTTTCATGCCTGTATGCGGAAGTGATTAGTTACCGCCGGGCGCGATGTGGTGTGTACGCTGAGGAGGGTTAATTAAACCGGGACCACTGGACTGGACCACGGGTCGAAAGCTTCCTTTGCTGTTGCTGCTCGTCTTTTGCGGCGTTCCCACAAACCGTCATTAGTTGTAGCTGGCTGCCGTATTTAAGGGGTTCCCTCCCTTGTTTCCAGTTTGACCAGCAAAGTGACATATAATCATGCCTGTAGCCGACGCGTCTGGGCCCTCCCACAATGAACGATTGAAGGTACGAGCGGCTTTTGTGCTGTAACGGAGCAAATCAAACGAGCCCCCCCAAAAAAAAATGGAATGTAAAGGTCTCCATTTTACAGCGCAAAATAAACTTAACAATACTTTTAACTGCTTCTGTCTACCTTCCTTTCCCTGCTTGTTTGTTTTTTGTTGAAGGTGATTCTTATTACAACGCTTGGCTGCAGCTGCGAACTGCGGTAGTGGTAGCCGCACACTAGCAAACAGGCATTTCGTGTGGTTGTGAGAGAGCGAATAAGGAAACAATTGAAGCGAGATACGAACGTGTGTGTGTGTGAAAGAGAGAGAGAAAGAGAGAGCAGGTATTGCGTGTGGGGTAACAGTAAGGCAGAAGCCAATACAAACAAGATACTAATACACAGACATACGGTAGACAAACAGGTACAGCATAATCCATCGCGCGCACATAACTTAATCAATCAAGGCAAATAGAGAGGCAGGGCAATTGGTGTGTGTGTGTGTGTGTGTGTGTGTGTGTGTGTGTAATATTGAGTGGAGGTTGAAACGAGCACGGAAGGGTGTGTGTCTGTGTATGTTGTGTGTGTGCAAGAAAAAATACAAAAAATAATCGAGACAAAGCATTAGCACATTGTTTTGATGTTGGTCCTTCGAACCGGATTTTCAGCGTTTGGGGCGAAAACAGACATACTTGTGTGTGTTTGTGTGTGTGTGTGTGTGTGTGTGTGTGTGTGTGTGCGTGTGTGTGTGTTTTCGTGTGTGTGTGTATGTGTGTGTGTGTGTGTGTGTGTGTATGTGTGTTTGTATGTGTGTGTGTGTGTTTGTGTATGTGTGTGTGTGTGTGTGTGTATGTGTGTGTCCGTGTGTGTATTTGTGTGTGTGTGTGTGTGTGTGTGTGTGTGTGTGTGTGTGTGTGTGTGTGTGTGTGTGTGTGTGTGTTCTACAGTGGCCGGCAATATAAAGTGGCCACTACTTACAATTTTACATTTTTTCCATTTTTTCCGTGAAAAATGAAGTTACTATACTGCTTTATTTTTTGAAACATTGTTCGTGATATGCTTAAGAATGCGCAGTACCATAGCATGGCAAAAATGAGAAGTTTGATTCAATAAAAAATATTTTTTCCAAAATTGATCAAAATCACTGTGCCAAAATAAAGTGCCCACTTTATTCATTCTATAGAAAATATTTTTCTGAACAAATATAACATCAAATTTATAATTTATATGCGTTCCTCTCGCATTCTTTACATTTTTGAGGATCTTTGACATATTTTTTTTTGTTTTATTTGCACATATTTGGCATTTGTTCTTCCTAGGAGTATTTCAGAGCTTTAACATATTTTGTTTTTTCCTAATCACGTCATTCTCACCACATTTGCATCAAAATTTGCACACGAAATCTCGATAGGATTAAAGTTAAGACTAAGTAGGAGCCATTAAAGAAGTTTTATTCGATTTGAATGAAAAAAAATTAAAAAATTCTTTGTTTTAACTTGAGTCGTCTTCCTGTTGTAACATAAATTTATTTACTAACTCCGTAATTTTCACAGAAAACCGATAAATTCACACAGGATGCTTATACAGGTATAAGCTTTCATTATGCCGTCGATTCATACCATGCTCTCCACTCCTCGCATAGAAAACCCCTCTCTGGTCATCACATTGCACTCTTCATACATATTGGTTTGTTGGATCGCGTCTAGATATTTTTGAACATCAGTTCTAATTTGGACTCATCTGTCCAAATATCAGTTTTTCAACAATCTAACGATATATCTGCATGTTCTTGATCATATTGAAGCCAATTGGCTTTGTTAGATTGCTGTAGCTCGAGCGAGGAAGTTGAAGGACGCCACATCTAACGGGCAGTAAATTACGAAAATTGCAATGTGATAGCTAGGGGGTGTTTATCTTCAGGAGTAGCGTAAAAACTGGTGTGAATCGAAAGTACAACTATGGCTGATACCTTTTTTAACATTCTTCATCAATACTTTGGGATATTTCTTTTAAAAAAATGGGGTTTGAAAGCTAAAAACATGTTCCTACAGGCTAACATCTCAACACACACAATCAATACAAAAACATTTCTCTATTAGTATCGTATGAAACACCTTGCATGTCCTCCATGAAGTCTAAATCTTGGTTCCATCGAGAATTTGAGGCAGATTCTATGTGCTAAGGTGGATAAAACTGGTGTCACAAACAAATAAATTGAAATTTAAAGCTCTGGATAACGCTTGAGAAGAACCAGATGCAAAAACTAGATGCAGAACTAGATAAACCTTTAAAAATTAGAAAAAAATACGCCAAAGATCATCGAACATGTAAAGAATGCAAGAAGAACGCATATAAATTAAAAGTTTGATGTTATATTTGTTCAGAAAAATATTTTCTGTACAATGAATAAAGTGGGCACTTTATTTTGGCACAGTGATTTTGATCAATTTTGGAAAAAAATATTTTTTCTTGAAGCAAACTTCTCATTTTTGTCATGTTTTGGTACTGCACATTCTTAAGCATATCACGAACAATGTTTCAAAAAATAAAGCAGTACAATAACTTCATTTTTCACGGAAAAAATGGAAAAAATGTAAAATTGTAAGTAGTGGCCACTTTATATTGCCGGCCACTGTATGTCTCTACCAGCTCTAAACTCCAACGGAAGCATCACCTTCTTCGGTGGGTGAAAAGGAGAGTGGGAGGTAGGGGGGGGGGGGGGAAGTGGGAGGGAAAATTAATAACAAGTTAGCAGGTAACCACTGGGCCGCAAATAAATGAACTTTTGATTGGGATGATTTGCAGGGAAGGTTTGGGGGGAGGAGGTGCTACGTGTGCAGTGATGGGCAGAAAAAAGGGGGTGGGGGGGGGGAGGGGGATTTAGAAGTGAGCGTGAATGGGCGAAGAGGAATAGTTACTTCGATTGGTGTTGCTGCTGCTGCTGTTGTTGTTGTTGCCCTCGGCCAGTGTCGCCATTGTTTGCGTTCGGCTGTTGTTGTTGCTGTTGTTGCTGCAGCTTGGCCGCGAGGTCCTGCTCGCTGGCGTCCTTCTTGCGGCGCGGCCGCCTCATCAGCGGATCCGTATCGGTGGCGCCAGCACCCCGCCCCGCCGCACCCCGATTCCTGGCGGCAGCTCCACCCCCTCCACCGCCGCCCGCGGGACCGGGTGGTTTCGGTTTCGGCTGCTGCTCCTGCTCCTTCACCGGGGCCAGGGCCCGCTTGCCCGCCTTGCCGGACGGCCCCTTGCCCCCGTCGCCGGTCCCGCCATGGCAGCAGGCGGTCGCGGTGGAGGCGGACGACGAGCGGCGCCGCGCCTTGCAGTACCGGGCGAAGAAGCACTGGCACGAGCCGGACAGGTTCGAGTCGTCCACCGTGTGCGGCGTGTCGACCGTGTACTCGGAGTAGAGCGACACCGTGCCGGCGGTCGCGAGCGGGGCCAGCTTCGTTTGGTTGCCGTAGATGTGGACGCTGTTGTTGTTGTTGTGGTTGCTGTGGTTGTTGTTGTTGAGCTGATTAAAGTACTCGTGCTCGTCCAGGAACGCCTGCTGCAGGTACAGCTCGATGTTGAGCCCGTTCGCCTGCACCGGATTGACGTACAGATGGTGGCTGCCGCCATTTTGCTGCACCGTGGGCAGCACGGTTGTGGCCGGTTGCGGCTGCTGCTGCTGCTGCTGATGCATCTGCTGGCTGTTGTTGTTCTCGATGTCAAGCTGGGAGCGGTACTGCTGCTGCTGCTTGCGGTGCTGCTCGTCCCGGGGCGTCCCGTGTGCGTGATGATGCGATGATGGCGGCGTGACAGTGGACGGTGGCGGCCCTGCTAGGGTCGTTGGCATCGCTGGCGGTGGTGGTACGGCCACCGTTGCCGGCTGCTGGACGGTACCAGCCGTCGCTCGGTTCTGCTGCTGCTGCTGCTGCTGTTGCTGCTGCGGTGGAAGCGGCGGAGTGGCGGCGACACTGCCCGGCGGAGGCACACTGGCGGCGGGGGGTGCGGTATTGCAGCACTCCAGCGATTCGGCCCCGGTACTGGCGGCTCCCATCGCCGCAAAACGAAGAAAAAAAGGCACACAACGCTTCGAAGCCGGGCACTGTTCGCTCGTTGCCTACTTTCAGGCGTTTTCGGTTGATCGCTTTTGGTTGAGTGTTTTTTTTTTTGTTTTGTTTGTTTGTTTTTGTGGCTGGACTTGAAAATGTTTTTTTCTTCTCTCCTTCTTTTTTTTTTGAACACTTATTCTTACTCAGACTAACACAAATCGCTGCGGCACTTGCACTTATTTCTTCATATTATTTCACACACCCAGCTCAAGCAAAGCGTTACACTGACTTACATAAGTAGAACGGTTCATGCAATGCAAATTACCGATTTACCAAGAGTTTTAAGGAGTTTTTGTATTTTTCATAATTAAGAGTAGAAAAGAGCTATAGAAAAAAAACACTTATCTAAATTTAAAACTAAACACACTTTGCACAAAATTTCATCAAGGATGTTAGTGTGGGTTGCCACATTAGCAGTGCAAAACGAACAATAAATCACTTTCAATTCTATTCCGCTGCAATAAAAACCATCCCTCCCCTGCTTTCTCCCTCTCTCTCTCTCTCCCTCTCTCTATTGCA
Organism: Anopheles coluzzii; assembly: GCF_943734685.1. Taxonomy (NCBI): domain Eukaryota; kingdom Metazoa; phylum Arthropoda; class Insecta; order Diptera; family Culicidae; genus Anopheles; species Anopheles coluzzii. The sequence continues at coordinate 4,690,280 of NC_064669.1, read as the reverse complement.
GCACATTCACTATGAGATTGTCACAAGCAATGCTTGAATCGGTTTACTCTTCGCGACGGTCGCGTCTGATTAGTAGCCGGGCTTGCCCGTTAGTGAACCGACGCGGTTAGAGGCGCGCCATCGGTCCTACAACACACACACACACACACAAATTCAGCCACACGCACAGGCACATACAGACCCCCTCTCCTCCCCCCCCCCCTCGTACAATGCACATGCAAATCCTGGTGACAGAAGTCGGCGCCTCCCGCCACGGGCCCACGAATTATGGTAATGTTTTATGCTCGCGGCCACAGCAAAATTGGCCCCGTTTGGGGTGGTCCCTGGTAGGCACGGCTATTTGTCGGCAACACGCACATGCACACACACACACACACATACAGCCACACGACACATAATTGAGCTGAGAAATTGTGGCAGGGCGAGAGCGGAGGTGGAACGATTTTCAAGCGAAATCACACCGAAAAAAGCATATCGCGCTCGTCGGTGTGCTATGTGTGTGTGTGTGTGTGTGGTCAGCTATTGTTTCCACTTCAAAGATGGTGGGCGGAGGGTGTGAGGTAGGCCACTTCCGTTGGGTTTGTAAAATAGAAAAAAAAATAAAGAAACAAAAAACGTTCCGAGTTTGAGTTCGTTATTGAAGCACAATCCTAATTATCTTCTACCCTCTCTCCTCTCTCACTCCCACTCTTTTTCTCTTTCTCTATCTCTCTCTCTCTGTCTCTGCGGGCAAAACAAAAACCCACCCGCTTGGCACACGGTCAAATGGGCGGCCAATTTCGGTGCGGACTCGGCAGCAAAACAAATGGTGGTCGCACCAAATTGGCCGAACTGATTTATTTAGTGGAAAACAGTGTCCACTTTTGAAACCACTCAGCCACCCCCAACACACACACACTCAATGGCCGGCGCCGACTTGTCAACACCCCTAACGAGCCCGAAATGTGCGCGAATGTGTGAAGCAGTCGGTGCTGGCTTTCCTTTTCTACGCTGACCCATCAGCGTGAAAAAAACATCTAAACCCCAAACCCCGAATTTGAGCAATGTGTTATGCGTTTTGGCGAAGGATTTAAGTGTTTTTTGATCTGCTGGTTTTCGTTTGCGCTTTCGGTTTTTTGTTGCGTAGACAGCTTAAAATTGATTTAGCGACTTTCTGTTTTTTTCTTTGCGGCGGGTCAAACGAGCGGTTGGCCTTGCGCTTCGTAATGGTTGCAAAATGGTTGCCAAATGGTGCACGAAAGTAGTGCTGCACCGAGAACGCTACAAGTGGGTTGTTGAGCGAGAAACAACAGAACAAATTCGATCAAAGTGTTTGCACCAGACAAAAGCTTGAAAAAAAGAGATTTAAAATTACATTTTTAAACAAACAACAACTAACAGCAGTGATACAACTAACAGCAAAATAAACCAAAAAAAAAAACAAACAAGTAAAGTAAACAAAAAAATCAATGCTTGAATGCTATTTGTAGGATTGCCACAATGCATACGTTCCTAGTAGCTTTTCCTTTGCTGATCATTGTGCACAGTTTGTGTTCGTCCCGGGTATCTGACACCTCCCCCCCCCCTCCCACCTCCTCTCCTCCCCTCTCCTCCCTCCACCAAAGAGAGAAAGGCGAGCTAGAACTTTGCCCTAGGTACGTAGGGGGGAGGGGGAAGGGTCCAACAAAGGGGGCATCGCGGATTACGTGTTGCCAGCTAAGTGGGTGCTGCACATGGATGGGGCGTGCGGGGGGGGGGGGGGGGAGGGGGGGTAGTGGAGTGCAAGAAACAGACGATTTGATTTCGATAAGAGAGCAGCGAACCGATGCGAGAGAGATAGAACGAGAGAGAGAGAGAGAGAGAACCCTAAGTTGAGAGATAAAAGTGGAAAGCATTACTAGCGCAGACTGCAGATTTTTTCGAGTCTCTTGTTTTTCTTTTTTTTTTTTGCTCATGCAGCCACCCCCTGCTCCCCTGTTGATTTAGTGAACCGTGAACCCCCTCCGCCCCACCCACTTTTGCGAATCGCGCGGCTGTGCGAAGGTCACCGCCAAGGATTGGCAGTCTGCAAAGGATGACTTTTACGTAAGAGAGCGATATTGGATTGGCTCTCGCCGCTCGGCAAGGCCCGCCGGGCACCGGGCTAATTCGAGTCGGCGGCTGCGATTCGGTTAAAGGTTAGACTCGGCTGCGGGGCAAAGCACACAAAGGAAGGCAAAAGGGCAACGTGTGCGCCCTACAACAACGCGTCGCTGGTCCTTGCAGAAAACGCTTGCAGCCCAGTTGGAAGGGTGAACACGAAAAGTATGCAGGTAGTACATCGAAAAGGAGAAACAGAGAGAGAAAAGGTAAATTGTAATAAAAACGAAAATAGCAGTGAAAATTAATAATACTTTTTAAAGTAACGCAATAAAGTACACAAAAAGAGAGGAAATTAAATACAAAAAAAAACACACACACATAAAATGATACTAAACCCATCATTGCCTCTACCCTGAACCAAACCAATCAACTCAATTTCATCACTCGTGTTTCGACGGATTAGATTTGCTGAGCTTGGTTTCGTTTTGCCTCAAAACCTGAATGATGTCTGGGCAAGTCTGACTGTTTGCATAAATTGTTTCCCCCCCCCCCCCTGCAGACGGTTCGAAGCTACAACAACAGGACCCAGCAGCCAATCAGTTAGAACAACACAAGGCCCCCGTTCTTGCTCCAACAGCAGCATTAACAAAAAAACGGCAACAAGAAAGCAACGTTCAGCTTTGGCACAGAACGGGATTCATCCTGACAAGTGTTTGTGTGTCTCTTTTTCTTTACCAAAGCTCTCTCTCTCTCTCTCTCTCTGTCACAAAAAAATATATTGCGATTTACTTCTCTCTCTCTATCTCTCTCTCTCTCTCTCTCTCTCTCTCTCTCTCTCTCTCTCTCTCTCTCTCTTTCTCTTTATCTGCTTCTCGTTCTGCCCTTCGAGAGAGATCCGTGAGGCACTGTTACATCCTCACAGTTCGTCTTTTACAGCACAAAAACCCCCCATCCACCCTCCCATCTGTTGTATCTCTTTTACTGCCGGCATTTTTTTTTTTTTGGTCCACTCTCTCACACATTCTTACAACATACACCTACACACACACACACACACATGCATTATTTCCTCTCACAAGCTGACGGTGGCTAGACAGACTGTTTTCTGCTATAGCACCCTCATCCCCCCCCCCCCCCCCAACACACCCTCATCCAATTTCGTCGCTTGCCTACGTTCGTCGCTTGCTCGGAAAGCCGCGACGGCCGAGTCTGTTACAAAGTTTCGGCAACAAAAAGATATTCGCACCAGCACAGTGCCGGCTACTTTTAAATGTGCTCGCTCTCTCACACACTCTCTCTCTCTCCCTCGTGCTTTTGAACACCCCCCCCCCCCCCCACACACACATACACCCATACACACACAAAAACACTGCGGGAGACACATTCTTTGCGCTCCCGAAACTCTACCGGCCTTCCGCACACAACTGACAACCCAACCGCATCTCAGCGCTTCTTCACCCTAGCAACGTGCAGGTTCGTGCTTAAACAATTATAAAACAAACATTAGCAAAACACACACACACACACACACACACACACATACACAATGAATTTTAAACCGACACATTGGCAAGGTTCCTCGCTTGCTTCAATGTTGCAAAACTGCCCGCCGCCGCCAGCGCGAAACCTTGCGAACCGAAGCCAAATTGGGCGCTTTTGGTCGGCGAAGCGCCTCAAGGATGCACATCCAAAAACACACACTCATATCACATTTAAATCAACTGCTGCACACGCAAAGATAAGGCACGCGAATGACATGACGTAAACAGCACAGTTCCTTGTTGCTTCTGGCTGGCGGGGCGATTAAAACGTGTGCTTGTTGGTGGGGCTGAATGGTGCTGAATTGCTCGTGTCTTGATTGCTGTATTACGGAGACACACACACACACTCACTTTTGGGACATCCGGCGTGTGAATCTGCTGCCCGAGAGTGTCCTTTAACGGCTCGCACCAACGCTTAGTTGCTCGCGCCGTGCCCAAATCGAAACGTCTTTGATTGCCTGCTGCCAAATCAATCGCTGCTAGCTCGCCTACACTCGCTCCATGACAACACAAACTCACATGCACAGCCACACACACACACACCTACACACCCGAAAGGACCCGTGAGGGGGGGGGGGGAGAACGATCCCGCCCAGTGCGCTACGCGGTTTCCTTTCGGGGAGCAAAAGCGGCAGCTCGCTCCGAGCACCTTCGGACCCTGTTTGCGCGCGGGCCCGTCGGCTCCCTGTGTGCGCGATTGCCGTAATGTCCTTTCTTTTTTTTGCTAGCAACAACAACAGCAACAACAACCAAACGGGACCATCTCACGGGGCTGCAGGGATGAATGAGTTCGGGCACGCTGACCAGCTGACAGCAAGCGGCAAACCGTTCGCTCATCTCATTCTACAACACAAACACAAAGACACAACACACACACACACACACTCACACATACAGAGACAGACAGAGCGGATGTATGGAGGGAGTTGAGGTGTTCTGGACTGAGGTCCCTTTGGCTCCCGGGTTGCCTTTAGTTCGCCATTCGCCAGCACCAGAAGGGGCCGACTCGATGCTCAACCGACCGCCGCGTCGTTCTGATGGACGCTGTTAACTTGCGAGCGGAACGCTAGTCCCCGTTCTCCGGCAGCGAGAACGCGCTCCTGTCGCAGGACAAAAGCCCCAGCCACACACACACACACACACACACACACAGGCACACATAGTCGCACTCGAAATTGTTGGTTATGCAGGAGGACGCACGTGTAAATTTTGCTTTGCCAGCCAATGGGACCAACCTCGCGCTCGGCCTTCCACCGTTTCCCCCTTTCGGGTTGCCCCACCCACTTTGGTTTGGTTTTGTTGTCCCTGCTGTGTGCGAGCAGGAAAACCCGATCGCACGACAAAGAGAGCGAGAGAGAACAAGAGGGAGAGAGAGTGAGAGAGAGAGAGAGCCGATGAGCACGACGGGCACGACGGAACCGAAACCGCGCCGTGTATCAAGTATCGACTTGCATGGGGCGCAACCAGCCGAACATTGCTCCCGCATAGCACCCACACACACACACACACACATGTGCACAGGGCATTTCTTCTTGGTCACCCCTTTTCGTTCCCGAGAGGAAAGCGGGAAGCAGGGGGAAATGGAGAAGCAATAAGGTACCAAGAAAACAAAAAAGGAACCAGGGGAAACAGCGAAACGCGACAGACGATGGAAAAGGGGCGGGCGGGAAATGGGTCCCAAAACCGCAACGGTTTTGCTCGATTACGAATAGCAACCTTCCGACCTTCGTACTTCCGTGCCACCCACAAGCATCCTAGTGAAACACACACACACACACGCGCGAGCAGGAAAATGAACGGACGATACAAAAGGTTTTGGTTTTTATGCTACCAAACTCGAGAGGGAAGCAGAGTTTCTTGTTTTTTTTTGCTTTTTTTTTGGTTTCAGAGCACCACAGGACCTCAGTCGTGCCTGCCTGAAGAAAGACCTCCAACCGGCGCTTGTGCTTTCGCAAGCTTCTGTGTGTGTGTGTGTGTGCGTTTTTTGTTATTTGGTAACGAGTCTTTCCAACTTTCGCGTGTGTCTATTGGAAGGAGTTTTCCCTCTTTTTTTTTTTGCTATTTTGGAGAGTAGCAGATGCGACCGTGTGCCTTCAAGGGCAAGCACTTTTTGGGACAGGCAGTAGGTAAATGCGTGCAAAAAAAATGCCCCTCCTTCACAGCGTACTCCGTGCTCCGCCAACAGACCGTTGGTTTCCACTTTGCAAACATGAATCATTCGCGTTCGCGTGACCCGCACCTGCCGTGCCCATTATGCTAATATTCAACCGTGTGCCGCCATCCCCCTCTCTATTTAGCCCCTCTGGGCTTCTCTTTTTTTACTCACTCTGGCTGCACACATGCATACTAGAAGCACCATTGGCCTTGGTGCTCGAGGTCCGGATCTAATTCGCTTGTTCGCAAGCCCCACCGTCCAACGCAACCGAGGAATTGGAAGTTCCATGTTCCCTGCAGCCCCTTCCTCAGTGTGCCTGCGATCGCGTGCCTGCCGGTACTTCACGTGCTGGCACCCTGTTGTAACCCTGTAACCCGTACTCTTTCCTGCGCTTTGGAAGCAGCACAAAAAACGAGAGGCATTTCCAACGCCAGCGGTTCAATGTGCCCTGCCAAAACGGGGCCGGCGAATCGGCCGAACAATCGCTGGCGCCAGGTAGCTCACACCGGAACCGCGGACCCACACACTGGCACACCCTCTCGTTCAATGAATGTGTCCGCGGGCCGCTCCAAAGTGCGGGTCCTTTTACATTCGGCTAGCGTGAAGCGGCGCGCGCGCGCGCGCGTGTGTGTACCACACCCAGAGACCCTCGGACATAAATTATCCGCTCCAGTGGTATGTGAGGCAACACACAAAAATGACCCCCTCCTTCACACACACACACACACACATATACTGCACTGAGGAACATAGAGAGAGAGAGAGAGAGAGATATAGAGAGAGAGAGAGAGAGATAGGAGTGACGGTAGTGTCTCGGCAATCTATACAGCACTTTATGGGTGCGATTACTGTTAAGCTTTCTATACAGAGGGGGGCCAAAAAAGAACACCACCGGTACATCTTTACCAGGGAAGGGGAGAGGGGGAGGAATCTCCATTAATAGGGATTTGGTTTTAGTTTAATCCACTGGCGACAGATTTGTGCTACCGCTTGACACATGTTTATACATGGTCGTTTCCGTTCAGGGCAAACTGACTCACTTGCTCTCTAGTTAATTCTGCCAGCGATTTGACATCTTTGGTAAACAAAAACATGCATGTCTATTTTTATGGATAAGCATCTTAAAAATGACGACCGTGAAACGCCTTTCAATAGCTTTTTTTCATTACTTGTTTGACAGTTCATCAGCTACCAGCAACGACAGCTTTTAGTATAAATTTAGTTTTTATACCCAATTTCTTCTGTTGCTGTTTTGACAGTTCAACAATGACAGCAGTGACAGCTTTTTTATATCTTTTTCTTCTTCTTTTCCTATTACTTAGTCTATTCTTCTTTTTAGACAGTTCATCAATGACAGCAGTGACAGCTTTTTCATAACTTTTTCTTCTTCTTTGCCTATTACTTATTCTATTCTTCTTTTTTGACAGTTCATCAATGACAGCTGTGATAGCTTTTTTATGTTTTTTTTTCTTCTACATCTATAACTGTTTTGACAGTTCATCAATGACAGCTGTGACAACGTTTTTAAATAATTTGTTCTTCTTTATCTCTATATCTGTCTTTACAATTCATCAACTGACAGCAGTGGCAACTTTTTGAAGAGAAAGAAAAATTCTCCATTTCCTCCATTACTTTTTTGACAGTTCATCAGCTGACAGTAGTGACAGATTTTTTAAATATTTTTTTCTTCTTCATCTATAACTGTCTTGACAGTTCATCAATGACAGCTGTGACAGCTTTTTTAAACATTTTTTTTCTTCTTCATCTTTAACTTTTTTGACAGTTCGTCGTCTGACAGCAGATGCAACTTTGTGAAAGAATAAAAATCTCCATTTCTTCCATTACTGTTTTGACAGTTCAGTCTTGGCAGAAAAAAATGTTCTTGCTTATCTATAAGTGTTTTGACAGTTCATCAGCTGACAGCAGTGACAATTGTTTATAGACTTCGTTTTACCATTTGTAATATTACTGTTTTGACAGCTGAGCAATGACTGCTGGGACAGCTGTTTGACAGCTTTTGTTACTCGTTGTGACTCTTACAGGGTTTGCCACGATTTATTGGTGCGTTTCCATGATTTTTTGGCCATTTCCCAGGATTTTTTGGTCCAATTGTATTGATATCCAATCGGAAAATACCAATAAATTATGGGAACGATCCAAAACTCTATGGGATACGATCAAAAAATCGTGAGAAACCCTGTAATGTTTTTTCTGTCCACTTTAACACAACAACAGTGATAGTCACTTGACAGCTAATGTTAAATCATAACAATTGGAATGTTTTATTTAGTTGTTTTTTTTTTCTATGATTTGTCAGTTGTCGCTTCATTATGAGGGATGACAGTGGATGCAGCCTACTAGATGGTCTATTATCTCATGACGTTCTACAACTGTAGATGATTTGACTGTTGAAAATACTTCTTGACAGATAACAGTTTCCAGCTGTTTTATTTTTTCTTCTTCCTCTCTTTTTGACACCATGCTACTGGTCATGCAGGCCGATCCAATGCTGACTCTTTAGGTGACTTATTAGATAACTTTCCAATAAGATCTCGCTCAAGTGGTTCATGTAGTGGCATGCGCATAAAAAAATACCATTTAGAATGATTCTCCTGACAATTACGCTTCAAATTTTAAACCTCACAACAACAACAACAACTATCCACAATTGCTGCCCTCCTTTTAAGGGCCCTACCAAAAAAAAAACAAAAAATACAAAATCGTTTGCAGCACAAACCTCTGCCGAAAGGGCGCACGAAACTAGTCGCCGCCAGCAGACGCCGAAGGTTGGCGCGCGTTATTTTGGTTGCGGCTAGCGAGGTGGGGCGACAGTACCAGCTGCTTTCTTTTCGCGTAGAAAGGTCGTACCCGGCCCGTGCCGGTGTTGTAATGCCGTCCGCGCGCGGATAAGTGCACCGGTGGCAACGCGCGCGTCTGTTTTGAATTAAAGCGACAAAACCCATAAATCGATACGTCAGCTAAGTCGGTTTACGGCCCGCGCTGCCATCGGTAAGCGTTTCGCGCCCGGGCGACTATTAAATTCCATAGTTTACAGCCCCCGGGGAAAGGGGGGTGGGGTGAGGGAGGAGGGAGCATGGGTGCCAACCGAAAAGCGCGGTGCGAGACGCAGGGAAACGTAACGAACGTAACAAAACCACGCGCAAAACCACCGCAGCAGCAGCAGCAGCACCATTTCATAATTCCGCCTAGCGACGAATTATTATTAATGTGCTCGCTCGTGGCCGTTGCTTTCTAGGTTTTTTATTATTTCTGGCAAAGTGTTGCGGCGTTGCGGCACTCGAATGTATTTTTTTTTCTTTCTTTTTTTTTTTGCTGCACACGATATTATTGCGCGTTTAATTTTATGCTTCCCCCGTTCGACCGAAACCCCTGCCTCGCGACAGACGCGCGCGTACGCACGCACGCCGGCCGAGTGGCGAAGGTTGAAAAATTAACTCCGACAGCCAAACGGGTTGGAAAAGTGGACAATAAATCTCGTGCTGGCGTGTTGGGCGCGTAGTTGCCACCAAAATAAAAAATTAAATAAAATACGCCCGTTCAAAGCGCCGTACGCGTCACAATTATCCAGCAGAAGCGATGTGTAAAACTGTTTACTGTTTTGTGTAGCGTTTAGTGTTTTGTTTGTTTTTTGTTTTTTTGTTAGTAAGCCTGTTCCTGTTAGTAGCGATGCGTCGCGCGTGCAGCGCTTAAGCAGCTCCCGGGCTCACCTTAACGCTGACGAGATGACACCCTGCGCTGAAATGTAAGCCATCGAGACAATCCATCGACGGTACCGCGGGCGGCACCAGGGGGGCGAACGGACCCGGTCTGTTTAGCGCTGCTGTTGGCTCTGGTGGCTCTGTGTTTGGCTGCTACTGGTGGGCGTGGGCGAGTTGCGCCACCATCACGTCACCAACCGGACAGGTGAAACGGCGGCTGTCCAGTGGTGTTTGGTCAGTTGATCGTTGCCTCGTACACCCTTTTTGATTGACGTGGCGTTTGGGTTTGGATTTTTGGTTGTTTTTATTCTCTCTCTCTCTCTCTCTCTCACACACACACTCTATCTCTCTGTGAGATTAGCAGATTTCGTCGTAAACTCTTTACACCTTCTTCTTCTTTCACAAGCACTGGCACTAAACAATGCACCCTTGCATCACACACACACGCAACAACAACGATCACCGGCGCGAAATCTGCGCAACAGCCCAAAACCGCGATCGCATGGCTCGCTAGCAGCGGGCGGCATCCCGTTCGCAGCCGTCCTGCACAGCCGGCGCGGTTGATTGGCGAACGGACTGTTCGGGCATTTTGTTTCCTTTCCGCATGGGCGTTGTTGCACTTTCGCGTCGCCCGCCTGGGCTTGCGGCGGTGGGCCCCGCCAAACTTCCGCCGGCACTGGCACTGATTTCCTGCGCACTATTTTCGCGCTGATTGCACAAGCATCTCATTAATTTCTTTTCTCTATCGCTTTTTTTTTTTTAATTTCGTCCTTGCATTACAAAGCAACCTTTAGCGCGTGGGACAGTGGAGCACGTCCGGACCGGACTGGATGCATCATGTTTGGGGATTGTTGAGGGTGGGCAAGCAAACCAATGAACCAAAAAAAAAAAAATAACAAAATTGAGGACGGGACACTATTTAACACTTTTGTAAAGAATATAGAAGATGTTGCTTGTGTTTCAATGATTGCTGTACTGTGCTGTACTGTGTGTTGTTCCTGCACGATCTGTGTGTTGACTCTTTTTGAGTGTGCAGCTACTAATTTTATGAGGAAGAAAAAGGCTCTTAAAACCCCTAGTAGATATTTGCAGTCGTCTGCGGTTGCAGGTTTTTTAGTAGCTGCTTCCGAGGAAACAAAAAAAAATAGCACACACACACACACACACACACCCAAAGAAACGCAAAATTTAAACGGCGATGACGGACGCGGATGCGGATCAGGACGGATGACGCAGGGCCCGCCCCCTTGCTCTTTAGCCTTTCCAATGCAAACGCACGTACGTTACGCAAGCCCTCACACTCACACACACGCACGCACACACTCACACGCCAATCGAGATTAAAATCGAAAAGAAGGGAAGGGAAGGGGGAAAAAAAAGGAAATATTTGCCCATGTTTGTGGTTTTCTTGTTCGTTTGTTTGTTTGTCAAACGGCTCCACTCGGCAACGCACACAGCAGCAACAGCAGTGGTAGCAGTAAAAAAACAACAACGGCTAGTGCGTAACCGTAGTACCGTTTAACCGTACCAAAAAAAAAAACACACTCACACACAACCGACCCACCCACTGCGACACGGGGCGGACAGGAAGCGATGAAAATGTAAAATTTCTCATAAAAATAATTCACTCCCCCAATTCGTCCACTCGTGCCCGTGGTGCGAGAAGGGAGGGGGGTTCGTCTTCTGTTGCAAAGATGTGTTTTTTTTTTTTTTTTTTTTTTTTTTTTTTTTTTTTTTTTTTTTTTTTTTTTTTTTTTTTTTGTTAAACTTTCAAATAATCCACCATTGTAGTGAAGACGATGGCCAGAAGTGTGCGTGCGTGTGTGTGTGTGTGTGGCAAACTCGTCCCTTAGCTTCCCACCTGCCCCATTTCCTATGCTTCTGCATGATCGGCCATTTTGTCATTTCCTTTTCCATTTCCTATTTAGCGCGACCGAGTAAGATAGCGTTTGATGTAATTTGGCCGTTTTCTTGTTTGTTTTTTTGTTTCATGCTTTTCCTTTCTTTTTCTCTTTTGTTGCTTTTCTTTGTTTTTTTCTCCTTTCGCTTGTTTTGTTTTACCTTTTTCCCTCCTCTTCTATCTCGCTTGCTCGTGCTCCTTTACCCTTCAGTTCAGCAATGTACAGCATTTGCAAGATTTCGTTTGCCCGATTAGACGCACACATCAGCATACGCTCAGCTACACGCGCGTCAAAACATTAACGCCGCAAGTGCGTGAAGCGTTTCGGGACAGGGACAGACAGTGTGCGCGCGTGTGTGTGTGTGTGTGTGTGTGGCAAACAAAAAAAGAAAACCCGCACTGATCCGTCTGACCGTCGAGAAGAAGAAAAAAAAAGTCACACACACTCGCAATGGCAGCGCGAAATCAGCTCGCGTATCAAATGATTTAAAAATAAGAAAGTAGTGCAGGATGGGTGCTTGAGGGTTGTTGTCTTGCTTTTCTTTTCCACCCCCTTGCGGTGCCAAAGCAATGGGCCGATGAATGGCCGTTTACTGCTTCCTGCTTCTCCTTCCTTTCCCCCTCCCCTCCCCCCTGTTTGGGTCAGCGGCGGTGTCCGGCGAGGGAAAGAAAAGTCGAGCGCGCGCCCGCGCGCAGCTCACATCCGTGCACGTGATCTTTGCTTTGCCTTTGCTAGACGCGAGCCATGGGCAGTGTAGTGCGTTTGGCCATTTTTTTTTTTTGCTTTTTGCTTTTTGTTTCAGTTCAGTTTTGCTAACCCCAGCTGCTTTCACTTTCGAGCGGCACGCAAGCAATAAAAGAAAGAGGGCAGCGTAGCAAGACACCGAGCCCCGGATCCGGGGGGCTCCGAGAAAGGCCGCTGGCAAAAATAAGCGACCGTTGTAAGGTTTTGCGCTGGGATGCGTTTTTTCTTTTCTTTTTTTTTTCTTTCTTTCTTTCTGTGGACTGCTTTCGGGATGGTGCCGGACTTAAGGTAAAGTCTGTGACGGTGAGTGAGTGATGGGCGCGGTGTTGCTGGGTTGATTGAAGTCACACTGGACACACACACACACGCAGTGGGGTTTGCTTGCTTTGCCTTGGACACGTTGGACACTCTTCACGCACACACACACACACACACGCGCAGAAGACGCTAAACACGCAGATAGCAAAAAGATGCCCGTAGACGGGTACGAAAAAAGAAAACACCAACACACACACACACACACGTACAACCGGAAACCGGAAACGGCAAAGGAAGAAGGGAAACGAAGAAGAAGAAGCAAAAAAAAGCGCCCCAACGGAAGGCTTCAGGCAGCCCCCAGGCGAGCGGTGCGTTTCGCAGTGGCGAGCAAACGAACCGCGGGATTACACCGGAGCAAAACGGAGAAGCGCGCGCGCGTTTTGGGCGTTCGCGGACACGTCCGACACTGGCACTGGCCGCTGACTGGCGACGTCGCGATCTGACACGCGGATCGGTCGGATCGTTCGCTCTCGCTCTTGCGCAGCAACCCGCACGCTCGGGCGCTGAAGCGCGCGCGAACCGTCGGCGACAAAACGCGCGATGACGATCGTGCGAGAAGCGAAAAAAGAAAAAAAGAAAAAAAAGAAACCCCCCTTCCGATTTCCGATCCACCACCACCACCCTTCCAACTGTGTATGTGTGTGTGTGTGTGTGTGTGTGTGTGTGTGTTTGTCCTCGTCGCTTGGATCTTTCTTTTGGACGAACGCATCCTGAGGGCCGCCTCCGCGCGTTCGGTCTTGAAAGCTACACCCATACACATTGCCGTGCACTGTACCGTGCAGGCTGAGCGTTCGTCGCTCAGCACTATGGGCAGCAAGGTGCGCATTGGACAGTGGGCCGCAAGGTGCCACCCCTCCGAGCGGGGATGGCTTTTTTGTTTGGCGATCCCGCGGCGAACACGTCGCTAATCTTAGCCTGGCGAGTGGTCGCTCGCACCGTCGCCGTCGTCGTCGCACAACAATTGACGCCATCTAGGGGTCAAGTGCGGTGGGAATGGGGGGGGGGAGGGGGGAGGGGGAGGGAGCGGCGTTCCCCCCCCCCCCCCGCTGAGAGAAGAGAAGTTAAAAAAAAGACACAGACACCCCCATCAGACCGCGCCGATATCAGCGCCGATCGTGCGAGCGAACGAGTGTACGTGCGAGTTTCCCTCGCAATCGGAGATGAATAGTTTTGTCGAGGTGTGTGTGTGTGTGTTTAATGACACCTCAGAATGGTGACACACACACACACACGCAAGAAGGTCAAGATCGTAAAAGCTGGGTCCAGTGGATCGATGCAGGGTGTCACGCCTCTCGCGATCGCGTCGTGCCGACTGCTTTCGCTTCTCCCTCGAGTGGCCAACGAGTATCCGAGGGACCGTTTTTTCCCCGATCTCTTTAATTTCTACCAGCTGTGTAACACTTCGAAGCGTGCGACAGAGAGGAGAGAGCTAAATATTTGTGTGTCATTGCATTATTTTTGTATAAAAATTGTGTTCAAACGGCTTTTAATGTAACAAAACCTATCAGATTATCGCTTAGGTTGCTTTTTACAATTTTTGTTTTTTTTTTCAAACCTTTTTTATGTTTTTTTTTTACCATCTTAGCAGCTATGGTGACCTTCATCACATGTTTGTTTGAGTTTTTGTACATCTTTTACACACTTATTTTCATCGTTAGTCTTAGCAAGTTAAATTTGGCTTATAAATTTATTATAAATAAATTAAGTTTTATTTGGCTGAATCTTTTTTTTTAACGTGTTGTGTTTTCATCAAAGTTTTTTTTTCAATTACTTTTGATTTTTTTCAATTACTATTTGATTTGATATCGTTTCATTACTGGCCCATCTCTGTAGCAGGTTCTTTTTTGCTTTCTTTTCTTATATTTTGTTGCTTTCACAATCACTTCATTCTAGAGGATTGCTTTTTAATCATTTGTTTTGCTTATTCAACTGTTTTAACACAAGCGTGTTTTTTGTTTCACTCATTTCTAGATTTCTTCATCTTTTTTTTAGCCAATTTTCATTCTCTCAATTGCTCTATGGTTAACATGGAATCACTGTTATTGCCCTATTTTGCCCGTTTGCTTTACTTTCATTAGCAATGTATCTACTGTGCATCCACTGTTCATCTGTTCAAAGAGGGAACTCTTTCACACCACTTGCCACCACCAACGCAGCACAACTGGAAAGTGAAGGGTACGCCCTGGCAACGGCCAGGAAAGCGGCCAAACACACCTGATAGAGTGTATCGGTGGCCCGCATCGCATCATCGTCATCGTGTGTCGCGCCGTGTCACACAGGCGTGTCGCGATCAACAACCACCTCTGTCAGCTCGATCGCGCGTGTGTGTGTGTGTGTGCGTGTGTACCTTTTGCACGCCTCCCCTTTCCTCCCCCCTCCCCCCCCCCCCGGTGGCCGCCACCGATTATGTCTTGGTCGCTTGGCGATGGTTCTTGGGCGACGGCGAGCGCTGTTCTTCGACTTCGGCATCTTCGCAGTTCAACACTCCCGGTGCGCCCTCCTTTGCGCCCAGCGCGACGATATGATCAAGTGTCCGTTCCGCTTCGCTTCCCTCCCTTGTCCCGTACCAATCCATCCATCCCGTCCCGCACACACGCGCCCCAAACAGCCGCATCTGGGGATGCGTTCCCTTTGCGGTCCACTTTCCAAGCGCTATTAATAGCGCTCTTGCACGCGGGGGCTCGGTAAAAATAGTCCCGTAACGCCGCTAACCCAACTCAACCGCAACAGCAGCAGCAGCAGCAGCCGGTGACCGCGAAAAAGTGTCGCCCAGTGTCGTTTTACCGTACGAGGGATTTGGGTTTTTCCTCCACTCTCTGGCGGAGTGCGATTATGATGCGGTGTTTGTTGTTCGTTGCTGTTGCTCTCTTGTTGCTTTGGTGTTTTGGCTCGAGTGGTCCCGCGGGCTAGGGAAGAAAGCGTCTGGGAAGGGTCCGTGGAGGGTTCGGGCTCATCTCAGATCACTTTTATTTGCTGTCGATAGAGCTTAATGGCTTAGCAGCTTAAGTATGAGACTAGAGCGATTTAAGCTTAACATTTAACTCAACTCCATTACGGCTCACGAACATCGTCAGCATGTATGTGTATGTGTGTAGCCCTCTCTTCTACTTTAAAACTCCCTCCCCCCCCCCCCTTCCTCCACCACCTTTACCCATTTTCGCCATTTTATTCCACACATTCAACAACGAAATAAAAACAAACAAAACAAAAAGGCATTAAGTAACGATCTGTCGAGCACGGGCAGTGTTTCCTACCTCTCCGACCGGCCTCGCTGTGATCGATGATCCAGCTTAACCTTTTGCTGCTCAGTATCTTCCACCCCCCCCCCCCCCCCCCCCCGTCCTTCCAGAGCGCCCCTGTACGCGTTCGAAGGTCATCAAAGTCAATTCATGTTCACGTTCACGTCAACCGTCACCGTGTCAGCGGTGTCGGTGGTCGATTGTTTCGGTTACGTCCCATCTATACCCATCCGTTCCACACACACGCGAACACACACTTTCTCCTCCTTCTTTGCGGTCTCGTTCCGGAACGGTTATTCGCTTCTTTTTTTTTTGCTCTTTCCCCCTGTGTTTTGTTTTTATTTGCACTGTTGCGCTTATGGTGAGAGTTACAACGTTTGTAAACGCGGTTGTCATGTTTCTCATCAACGTCAAACTGCGGAATGTGCACGTACCCCTTTCACGAAACAGACCAAACCGAGGGAAGAAGCTGTTCGGCTGAGTGTGTCAGAAGGAGCAGAAAGGGGTGGAGAGGGGGGGGGAAGGGTGGGAAAGGGCAACCAAACAAAGTTCGGCACGAGTGGTGGAAGGAAGCACAGAGGAACACATTTTAACATCCGTTACATGCTAGGCACTTGGAAGGGTAGAGTGAATTTATGAAAGAAAAAAGAAAACGCTGCCGGAAAAGGTTAATTGTCAAGTGTGGTAAGGGAGTCAGTTAGTGAATTGCAGCAGGTATTAGGTAGGTTGCTGTAAGAGGACTTCCATGATTGGAGCTGGTACGGGTACAATTGTTTGACAGGAGTAAAATGGGAATAAGTTCCCACACCGGTATTCATGATCAATTCTAGAACCGAAATGGGTTTATAAACAGTTCCAGTACTGTTATGTGTTTGGAATCAGTTCGGAATCAGGATATGCGTTCCGGACCAGTAACAGGTTCGGTATGGATTCAGGAACAGTTCGAGTACTGATACGGATTCGGAATCAGTTCCCGGACCGACATGGGTTCAGGATCAGTTCCTAAACAGATATGGGTTCTGGAACATTTTATGGACCGAAAAGGATTCACAACCAGTTCCAAAACCGATATGGATTCGGAATCAGTTCCAGGAGCGACATGAGTTCGGAATCAGTTCCTTATCCAATGTGAGTCCCGGATTAGTTATAGGTTATATATGGGCTCAGGACCAGTTCCAACATCCGTATGAGTTCGGAATCAATTTCTGGACCGATATGGATTCTGTAGAAGTTCCAGGATCGGTATGAGTTCAAGAACAGTTCCATGATCGGTATAGGTCGGCCGTCCGTTCCAGGATTGATACGGATTCGGAATCAGTTATAGGACCAACATGAGTTTAGGATCAGTTCCTGGAACGGTATGGCTTCATGATCATTTTCTGGACCGGAATGGGTTCATAATCAATTCCAGGACCAGTATGGGCTCGGAATCAGTTCCATGCCCAATATGAGATCCGCATTAGTTATAGGCTATGCATGGGTTTAAGACCAGTTCCAGGACTCATACGGGTTCATAAACAGTTCCAGGACTGGTATGGGGTTAGAATCAGTTCCAGGCCCGGTATGA
This sequence comes from Anopheles coluzzii, assembly GCF_943734685.1. Taxonomy (NCBI): domain Eukaryota; kingdom Metazoa; phylum Arthropoda; class Insecta; order Diptera; family Culicidae; genus Anopheles; species Anopheles coluzzii. The sequence goes on along the minus strand of NC_064669.1, from coordinate 4,673,035 downwards.
GTTCGGGATCATTACCAGATCAGATATGGATTCAAGATCCGATCCAGGACCGGTATGGGTTAACGGTTAGTTCCAAGACTGATACGGGTTCGGCATCTGTTCCAGAACAAACATGAGTTCAGGATCAGTTCCAGAATCGGTATGGATTCGGAATCAGTTCCATGAGCGGTATGGGCTCAAAACCAATTCCATGTCCGATATGGGTTCAGGATTAGTAAGAGGTTATGTATGGATTCAGAACCAGTTCCAGGACCAGTAAGGGATCATAATCAGTTCCAGGACCAGTGTGGGTTCATAATCAGTTCCAGAACGGTTATGGGTTCGGGAGAAGTTCCAGATCCGATGTGGATTCAAGACCCGATCCAGGACCGGTATGGGTTAACGGTTAGTTCCAAGACTGATACGGGTTCGGCATCTGTTCCAGAACAAACATGAGTTCAGGATCAGTTCCAGGACCGGTATGGATTAGGAATCAGTTCCATGAGCGGCATGGGTTCGGAACCACTTTAATCACCGATATGGGTTCACGATTAGTAAGAGGTTATGTATGGATTCAGAACCAGTTCCAGAACCAGTAAGGATTCATAATGAGTTCCAGGACTGGTATGGGGTTAGAATCAGTTCCAGGCCCGGTATGAGTTCGGGATCAGTTCCAGGAGTGATACGGGATCAGGATTAGGTACAAGTTCCGTATGTATTCAGAAGCAGTTCCATAGACAGTAGTTGATCGGAATCGGTTCCAGGACCGGTTTAAATTGTGCATCAGTTTCACAGCCAATAATATTGTTGATATAGTTTCTCTTGATGTGTTTCTTAGACTGAAGAAATACCAGGGAATTGCAATGTCCTAATAAACCCATTGCACGTACTGATATACTGAGATAAATTTACATATGTACTGAGAACCTGATACAAATCACTGGAAATAAGCCAATAAGCAACTCAAATCAATAAATTACTTAGCCAATTTGTAAGTTTTTGACTTTAATCAAATCTGAAACATGTTTGCCACTGTGGCATTCCCTTAAAATTATGTCTGACAAATTTTCAACAACTATTTCCCCTACTTAGGACAAATTATTGGAAATATCATTCATCAACTTCTTCAACGCACAGGAAAGAAAAGTGCTTACTAATCCAGTTTTAAGCACTTTCTACAGGCCATTGTCGCGCCCGCAGCCGTTCACAACTTTGCTTGAGCCATAGCAAAGCAGCTCAAATTTGCAATCGAATTTTGATGACAGTTTGCACCCCACCGCCAAGCGCCCAAACAAACGACCGACGGGAGAGGGTACAAAAAAAAGGAACACTCCTTTCGCTCGTTTTTTTTTTTGCATCATATGCAAAACGATTCGAGCGGAAAATTTCCCCATAAAACCTTCGACAGCTTTCCAATCGCAAACGGCATCGGCGAGGGGTGTCAAATTTATGGTTACGAGCCAACCGGGCACCCTACCACCCCACCACGGTACTCGAAGCTGTAACACGACACAACGACAACAACAGCAACAACAGCAACAACTAACACCCAGCTCGACCCCGTCCCCCAAACGCGGCGACGATCGCTCCCAAGCCGGTTCTGGTCGGGGTCGGTGGGGCTGCATTTCATAAATTTATGAACTCTCCCACTTTATGAACTGGGTGCGAGTGAGCGAAGCGCGTGATCGTGGGCGGAAGCACACCCCGCAACCGTCTACCGCGCACAGCGACCCGTCAATCGAACATTCATCGTTGCCGAGCACAATGCTACGCTGAAGATCGTGGCAGCCAATCTGCTTGCCCGTTCGTGTATGTGTGTGCGTGAACGTGGCAAATGGTGGTCGGGTTCGGGAAAATTCAAGCAGCTCGGAGAGAAAGCGCAGTGTAAATGTCGGTTGACAAAAAAAAAACAAACACCAGCGTGTAGCATATTGCAGACAGGCAGCACCAAACACCCGCGGTAAGGGAGCGCGGCAGTGATCGAAGGGAAAAAAGAAAGCCGTTACAGTGAAAAATTGCCATTGCAGGAGGGAACGAGGGGGGGGGGGAGGGGGGAGTGCACAAATAGGGGCACGGCTTACGGAAAGTTTATTTTTGAGATTTTCGCCTCCTCAGCGAATGCGGACCACACGGATCCGTGTTTTGCCCGGCCATGCAAGGCGGCGGGAGAAAACAAACGACAAAACGGTTGCGAGCAAGCGACAAAACCACCGTCCGCTGCTGCTCCCTTCCATCCTCCGCTCAGCTCCCTCCGCCTATCGCTCTCAAGGAGAGCGATATCGTCAGGGCGCGCCACTGGGCGGCTGGGATTTTGTTTCTGAGTGTGTGTGTGTGTTTTTTTTTTTTTTTTGCTTCTATTGCGAAAGGCGCACTTCGCACTTTTGCCGAAATTGCCGAAATCGAGCCCTTGAGCAAAAAATTCGACCATCCGCAGGGTGGAGCGGGGGAGGATGACGGCGAGAGGGTTGCTCAAGGCGGCGAGTGATGATTAAGAAATAACATCCAACTTGCTTGCCCCCAAAATGCCCGAGATCGGGGCAGAGATTGAAACGATCGTCTTGTCGCCTGGCCGTTTGCGAGCGAAGATTAGAGCGTGCCGGCGCGAATCGTACGTATGCACATGTTCGGGCTGCTACAAAATACCATGCCACACACACACACACGTACTGTCCGCGAAAGCGGATGTCCTGTGGCGCTCCTGTTGCTGGCCGGCATCGAGTGGTGGCCAATTTGCTGTGGGGATTTGGGTTGATTTACGCAAATAAAACAGGAGAAAATAAAGAACGGCGAACAATGATTCAATTGGCTGTCGAGCTGGGGTTTACGACACTCCTAAGCAATCTAGTAAATCATTTTCTACCAAACATAGAGCCAATCAGCCAATAGGACCAACTTACGGACTTTACTTCACAGGAGTACCAATCAGTTTGTAGCGTCTTGTTCACCTATAAGTCATTTCGCCTTCAGCATTTGGTGGTTTTGAGAGGTTAATTTTGATTTGCAGGATGAACCAAGCTCCAGGAAGAGATGCAGGGATGCTCGACAAAGATCGTGCACAATCAAATCAAGAAGACGTATGGCGTAGGCAAGCCATTTGTCTCAGATTAAAAGGTAAATGCTGAGGATTTATGTATGAGATACAGCGCACATACAGCGCCTATCACAACTATATGGACAGTCGTTTTTCGCGATTTGCGCAAAATCCATAAGAGATTGACAAAAACAGTTAAAGTACGAGTTGTGCAGCATAAAATAAGAACATCGATGGTGAAGTGCGTGGTGGGAGGAAAAAAATATCAGCCTAGGATTACATTCCTAAGCTATGTATGTAACAACAGCAAATACTTAGATTCTGTTAAAAAATCGTTGTTGAGCTTTTTGTGTCGCTTTTGTCTGATCGGATCAGTTTTGAACCGTTGTTCACAAAATTGATAAGGTTCTCATGACAATTTCAAAATAATTTTTGACAATCTTTTTACATACTTTGGTTTGCATTTTCAAAACAATTATTAAAGGCAAAAAAAATTTGTATTTTTTTTATATATAAAAAAATATATATTTTGATAATTACTCTTATAAAACTTATAAAACCTTAAAATAAGTTATAAAATCTCGTTTGAAAAATCGTTCAAAAATACATTTCTTTAAAACCTTTCTAGAATATGTTATTTATATTTTTGAACGATTTTTAAATACGTTAGTTAGCACATAAAATTTGTTTTTCGGAGTGTCTTTATAGTTATGGTACGACCATACATTTGTTTTTTCGTCATAAGTCGTGTAAAAAGGTGTTAAAAAAATTGGAAAAAATATACAAAGATGTTAAATAGTGTTCTGCACAACTCGTACATTTACTGTTTTTTTTATCTCTTACGGATTTTTCGCAAATCGCGAAAAACTACTGTCCATATAGTTGTGGTAGGCGCTGTACCCATCTCTACAAAATCCCGTCAATTGGACGGGTGGATAAAAAAAACGTATTTAGATTGGTTAAATTCGTCAAAAAATTATCTTTTATTACAATTTGGTTTTGGTTTTCATAGCATTTTGTCTGCATAATGCTAATTTATTATAATAGTCGTTATTATTTCACCGAACACATTAACCAATATCTTATCGATGCCACAGTTTGACTGAGTTAGTGGATCAGCAATTCCGTTTCAGGCCACTTTAGTTATGTCATTTATTATTGTATTTTTTTGATGATAATGGCTGGTTTGTAGTTTTCTCTAACTCTTTCATTTACTTTAAAAAAAATTACAACTAAACAAAATAAACTAATTGTAATCAAAGCCGATAGACGACAAAAGCAGTTTGCAGACTCAATACAAAACAAAACTAATGCTTGCAAATTCACCGAAATAAAAAAAAAGTGTAAGTGACAGAGAAAACATTTACAATGCGATTAGCAGTCGCCGGGCAAACGTTCATCCATTAAATGGTAAGATTTTCCGATGGCACCCAAAAACCAATTAAAAAAACCAAACAACCAAAAATGGTCAACAGTAAACCCGATCCATTGTTCGGTGTTGGGCAAAGAACAGCTAAGCGCTGCAAAGCTCAACTGCTGAAGATCGGAGATGGACACAGCACAAAAAGGACGAATCCAAAAAGGCCGAACCATTTTTTAACCTCAAACGAAACAAAACAAACGGCGTGGAAAGCGTAGCAGCTGCAGCCGTGCAGCAAAACAAGAAAACGCTAGCCACCGGTCATACAGCGGGATACAGATCGCTTCCGCCGAATGCTAATAGATTCCAACTCCTTGCAAACCCAAGCCCTATTTCGTTTGCTCTCCGTTGTGCTCTACTTCCGGGAAATGCGGATGCGGCACATTCAATGGCTGGCCTTTTGTTCGTCTCGGCACGCACAAGGCGTGAGAAGTTATGAAATCCCAAACGAGAAGAAACATAAAACAAAGAAAACCCACATCACAGCAAGGAACCGCTTTGCCCACAGCACCATTCACAAAGCAATAGTTTCCGTTTTGGATATCAGCAGCAAAGCAAACCCTCGAAACAAGATAGGCAAAACATGATACAAAATGGAAGGAAAAGGGAAACAATCGTAAAGAAAGTGGTGGTAGTGCGTGTGCGTCTGGTGGTTTGCAATTTTAAGCACCCTGTGCCATGCCACCTCAATGCGGTGCGGGTGGACGGGGAGTGCCGTTTGAGCAATGGGTGTTTGAAATTTTTCTCGTATATTTCGATTATTTATAACTTTGCCGCACCATTTCGTCCGGTGGCAAATTGGGTGGGGGGGGGATGGTAGCCTCTTGCATCTTTTTATTTCCTCCCAGCAAAAAGAGAAAATTATTGTTGGTCTTTCGGGTGAAGCCTTTGAGCGGGTTTTGAGTTATAACGTATTTTTCCCGCTTTTCAATTGTTGCATCTCTTTTAGGGCAAGAAATTACAACGTACCAGGCGCCTCCATGACGCATTTTTTATTTTCTTTTTTTTATATAATTAGATCTATACTACTCGCACATAATTTGTTGTATAATACTAGTACATAATACTCCATTTTCCAACTATTCTATTCTATTCTAAAATATTCTAACAAAACAACAAGAAAGACAACGATTTTTTTTTTATTCAGGAGTAACGGTCCAAAAAGGCCGTATTGCTTAAGAAAAAGACAACGATTTATTAGTATTGAATGTGTTCAAGATCTACCCCTTTTCTTAACATTTCACTAGCAACCACCAAAATGCAAGCGGAAAGGGCCACCATAGATTTGTCCACCATTTCAAACGACGCGGAAAGGAATCGGATACTCGGAAGTAGGAGGTTTTGCGCCGTTCTGAAGGCGAGTGAGAACGTTTGCGGTCGTAATCCGCGCCTGCCGAGCACAATTGTCTAATTTTATCCAACCACTTGCGAGGTGCTGGCGATCGTAACGGCCGTGCACTGTGGCGGTGTCGAAACAAATTCAACCGAGAAAATAATTGTTTTCACATGTGCATGACATTCACTATTCGAGTGGAAGCCAAACGCTACTGCTGCTATTTGACTGGCCAAAATTGTTCACCCTAAAACACAAACTCCATTTCCATTTTTCTGAAACTCTTCTGAAAAGCGCCCCTCCCGCAGCCAAACACCACCGGTAGGAAACCTTTGGTAGGTGTCAATGTGTACAATATTCTGTTTTTTTTTGTCTGTTTGCCTCTCAAAACGTATCGAAACTTTCTCACATTTTTAACGACCACTTGGCCGGACCGCTCGGACAAACAGCGCTGCCTCGGCAAGCAAGAGAAATGTTGTACGGTGCGGTGCAAAAAATAAAACAACACACCCCTGCGCACCTCGCTCAATGTCAACGTAATGTGCTTCGAGTGGTTGGGGGAGGGGTGGCGATTGCCACGAGTGTGCTGGTCGAGTGGCGAGCCAAAATGGTGACAAATTAACGGTTACTAAATATATCAATTTCATGCCAGTGGCTAGAGCACCGCAACACAAATCAAGTATATCCGCAGCGAGCGTGTGTACTTGGGCGAGCTTGGGCCACCCGACTGTCGGCGTGCGGCGGCTGCGATGACCGAACCGATGGTCAGGGAGTGTATGTGTGTGTCTGCGTGTGTGCACCGTCTCGACTCTAGTAAGCGATCTGGTAACGAAGCAAAGGATTGCTTCACAATACCGCCTTCAAGATGAATTAGACAGACGGATCATACCTACAGGCACTTCCTTAGGTCTGTGCCACTGAGACTATTCAAACGCAGCAGTAACGTTGGCAAAGGACGTTTCTTAGCTTCGTTTCAGTTCGTCCAGCATGCACCCTCAGCGGCAAACAAGATTTGCTTGACACATCAACACGCTCGGGGGTTGCATCAAACAGAAAACACGGCGAAAATAAAAGAGGCACCGCTTTCCTCAGCGACAAATGTGCAACAAATGCATCTCTCGCTGCCATCGTTAAGCAGCAGCGTTGCATTTATTTGGCCGCTGAGGTGTTTGTAGTGTGCGCCTCCCCTTCCCACGAATAAACGAACCTGTTAGTGATCGGTTGATGATACAAAGCATGCACTCAAAAACGCGTCATGAAACGGGTCTAACCAGACTGGTCTAATTATCTTTCGTCAACAAACTGGTCAAAAAGATTTTTTTTCACTTGCTTGTAAATCCTTGCAGATGGCGTGACATGCTTGGAGCATCAATGTGTTAATCTACCGGGCTGCAATTGATACCGCCCAAAACAACAGCGCAGTGGTGTTAGAGAAGCTTAAATAAAAACACACTCGCTTCCCGTACAGGTTGAAGACGCCACCAATTAAACTGCGCGATATTTGTTTTGTAGTGATTGTTGAGCTTCGAGCTCGACTTTTGGTCCTTCGAACCGGATACGAGTTTGAAGGTAACATATAGAGGGGGGTAAAGTGCTTTGAACTGCACAGAAAAGGTTAAGCATGGCTACGGTTCGCCAAAAACCATATGACCAGGGTAGTAATTGTTTTCGTTTCACTATTTTGAAGGTCAAAACATAAGACTTTTTTAGTACAAAATTTTACAACGTACCAGGCGTCTCCATAAGAAATTTAAAAACACATTTTTACGCGTAAAAAATCAAAAAGTATTTAGTAATAGTATTTGAAAGAAAAACATTGTGTAGCAGTGATTTGATGCAATTTGATCATGTTTCTTTTTCCCTATACGAAACCCTTCTATTTGTAATAACATTCCGCTCACGCGGCAGACAGAGATTTGCGCATTCGCTACCGGTCGCGTTGACATTTGACTGGCACTGGCGCGCGCGTACTCGGGCTGTAATTACAGCTCCTTTGTGTTCGGTGTGACTTTGGCAGGCTGCCCGAAAGCAGAAGGGTTTCTGCCGCGGAGTCGCACCCGAACCTACTATTGCACCAGACCACCGTATGCATCCACCGTATGCCGAAAGTCAGTGCGGCGTGTGCCACCAGCTGCACAGGGGCGAGGAGTCTAGAGTGGGTTGGGGGAGGGGGGGGCGTGCAAACACTGGGAGGACGACAAGAACAACCAGAAAAACCCAAACAAAGACGGGGTCTCTACGGAAAACCCTTCGCACCCGCACCAGCACCGAGGGAGGGAAAACGCATGCTGTATGTCGCAATGCGCAATGACGTCACGGTCTGCGTTCGGGCGCACCTTCCGCCAGCCGGTACTAGCGGGGATGAGCTGAGTGGCCAACCAGCACGCAAGAGTGAGATAAAGCAGCGGAATAGAGTTGCTAAGGTGCGCGGTGGGTGGACAAAGCGGCTGCTCGGAAGGTGTTCGGATCGGTTCGGCTTTTCCTGCTCGTCGACGTCGTTCTGTTCGGTCCGCAATCATTTATTGTGCAGTCCTCTTTTTGCGCAAAGCACAATCTATGCTAGTCCTTGGTGCAAGTAGCATGTACGTTTGGACACCTCTTGTATGGTACGATCGGAGCTGTACAGGAAATGTCTCATGAAGAAACAATATGTTCGTATACAAGTAAAAGATTTAAACATGCCGAGTGAGGCTGATCTGAAAACATTTTCTCAAGCACGCAAACCACCGATGGGCTAAATACTGTTTTCCTTTTTTTTACCATTTCCTAACCTTTAACCAAGTAACCATATCAACAGTTCACTCTCCCCCAAACACGAAACACGAACCGCTGCAGACACACTGCAGATATCGCGGCCAAACGATGCGACAGCGACCTCTATTGGCCAGAACTTTCATTAACCACACTTGCAGCGCCATCTATTGCAAACCGAGCCCAACTAACTGCTCGACTACTTGCCACTTGCACTGGCCGACGTCGGGCAGTGAAGCAAAGCCGCACGAAAAGCACGCTCGCGCCCAGTCGGTCCTCCTCGCCTCGAAGGACGGTTTGGAGCGGAAGCTTTTGCCCTGCTCCGAGGACAGCACCCGCATTGCAGATGAGCGCAATGGGTGGAACATTTGCTCGCGCTTGCCATGCTCATCGCTAGTTCCGACGGGCACCGCCAGGAAAGCCAGTACGGCCGTTGCGACCAGTTTCAAAAGCAAAGCTCTGCCGTGCTACAGACAGAATGCAGGTCCGTTGGGTAAGCGAACCTAACGGCTAGATTTATAGTTTGTATTGTTGCAAATAGTTGGTTATTTAATCTGCTTTATGCACGGTGGAGGCGCCCAGTATTTTACAATTATGTTACACTCATTCGTATCGTATCAATGATGATTAACAATTGCTAGACAAATACGTACGGAATGAGTACTATTTTATTTTTAACTATTTTAACTAACTATTTTAAAAGTTTTATCATATTTTTTTCACATTGTTTCTTAAGAAATTGTTAACGCGTCAATGCAATGGCATTCCACTCAATGATGTAATATTATTGTTAAATTTTTATGTTAATTTTACTATCACATTGTATATTCAACCGAATTCCAAAACTTTAGGCACTTCATACCACCATCAATAACCTCTTTTTAGATAAATATCATGGTATATACAAAAAACCGCATTTTCTCCTACCTAACAATAATTTGGACCTTCGAACCGGATTAATTCTTGCATTGCAGCAAACCACTCAAGCTTCAAAATTAATTCAGGCTCATTCACACAAAACCTGCAATGCTACTCTTACAGGCAACTGTAAAATACTCTCTGAAACTGTAACTGTAACCTGTTTTTATCTCTCTCTCACACACACACACACACACACTTACACACGCACACTCTCTATCTCTTGGTCGCTCTCTCTAGTGAAAACCGTTCGAACTTTTCCAATTTAAAACAAAACACTTTCATACCGCAAACACACAAAAGGTGAAAACCCACAAACTCCCTTTAGAATTGCACCCTTTTGCTGTCGTCGCTTCCTTTCCTAGAAGCCTCCACTCACCGCGCACCGCCCGCCCGAAGTCAAAAAACATGATTTCAACAAATGCGATGCAGTGGAAGATAAAAACTGGCTCCCCCCCCCCCCCCCCTCCCCCACTGGCGGTAATAAAATATTTACCTGCACGGGGTTTTGGAACAAAGCTCGCACCAACTCCCAGCGGAGCATTATTTTCATCGCAGCTGTTTGCACTCGCGCTGTGCGCTCGGTGCACACTGCACGGTGAGCAGCATATCAACACCAATAACAGCAGCCGCACCAGCAGCCCTTGAATTGCTCTAAGCGCGCTCGGTGATGATTTGGAGCAAACAGCAGCATTCAACCACCACCGACGGAAAGCTCGAGAGGACGGAAAACAACGGACAACAAAACCGCACACACACACACGGTCCCCGGTGTGAACCCGACCCCCGGTGTGCGCCCTAGCCTAGCGGGCCCGATGGAAAACGGAGGCACTGCAAGCCCGGGAATTGGTCAAAACAATGACCACTCTAGCGCCGACCTACAAATGGCACAAACGTGACAACTGAACGGGCAAACAACTGGCAGGCTAGCCTTTTTCCCGGCACCGTTGCTACTCCCTTTAGCAGGGAGAATGTTTTGTTGCTGTTGTTGTAGTTTTTTAGGTAGTTTCGCGTTGCCGGTGTTGAGGGTGTTGCAACCGCCAACCGCAAATATGGCCGCCCGTGCCTTTAGTTTAGCTCACTGTCCGAATGTGCTTGGCGGTTTGGCCATTGTTGTTGACGCTTTTAGACGCTGTTAGTAATCGACCGGCCACATCTCTCAACCCAGCGTCCCGGGGAAAAAAAGGGTAAGATGCATTACGGCACTGTACCGAGGATCACGTTTTACCGTCACTTAGCAAATGGCTGTGCCGGGCTGGTGTTCCGATGACACCCGGCCTGCATTTGATGACAGCAGACATTGGGAGGCGAGGGAAAGGGAGGGTAATGTTTCCTCTGCTTCCGAGTTTTACAGCCATCCTTATGTTCTTTAAAGTCCTCCGGTGCGATGACTTCTTCCCGAACTTTAAGATAGGTGAACGCCAACCTATCGCCAAGAGTATGCGTAGGTAAGAATGACACGTATCTTACATTTGCTAAATACTGCGATTTTAATGAGATGTGTTTTTTACCCAACAGAACCTTTAAGAAGAGTCTACGACTTACGACTGAACTACATACCCGTCATGGGTTCCAGCCCCGGATGGACCGTGCCCGGATACGTAGGACTGACTATCATGCTATAGGGTACTATCCATTAGTCACAGAAAGCCAAACCCATAAGTCGTACAGGCAGGCCTTGACCGACAACGGTTGTTGATCCAAAGAAGATAAGAATTATATTAAGATGGATTAACTTTTGATACAAGTTGCATGTTCAATACTATTTTTAAAGACGTATTATGACGATATCACAGTATCAAGAAATATTACGACAAATCTCTCACCGAGTGAAAAAAATCCTCAAAATTCTTATAAGTAAGATGATTGTTGTTTTTTTTTAATTACTAATAAATAAATTACGGCATTAAAATTAATAAAACAAGTGTATATTTTGTTCATTACGCAGTATACTTCTTCTTACTAATTTTATTCTTCTTCTTCTTATTCTTCCTCCTCTTCTTCTTACTCTTCTTCTTCTTCTTCTTCCTCTTCTTCCTCTTCTTCTTCTTCTTCTTCTTCTTCTTCTTCCTCTTTTTCGTCTTACTCTTCTTCTTCTTCTTGTTATTTTTCTTCTTCTCCCTCTTCTTCTTCTTCCTCTTCTTCTACTTCTTCCTCTTCTTGTTCTTCTTGTCTTCTTCATTTTTTACTTCTTCTTCGTTTTCTTTTTATTCTATTTTCTACTCTTTGTTTTTGTTATTCTTAATCCTCGTTTTCTTCTTTTTCTTCCTCATCTTCTTTTTTGTTTTTTTTTCGGTCAAAGTCTGCCCGTACCACAAACGAGCTATGCTATCTGGGACTTATTGACTACTCATAGCAGTGTATAGAGTCCTACGGTTCATATGGTTTCCATATCTTCAAATATACCCCAACGTATCCTTCAAATCGATTGTCGAACGCTGGCCAATTAGTTTTATGTCAATTTCAATCCAAAAAATACATAAGATAGAAACTCAAACGAGCAACTTGTTAGCATTGTCTTCGCGAGTGCCCTTGATAAACCGTAAAAAGTTGACTTACGACAGTGTATTGCATACTTGCAGGGTGTTACAACAAAACATGTTATAAGAAGGAAAATAAAAACGCGTGTCAATTGCATTCGTTCGAGCGCCATCAGCCACCCATAACACACACGAAATGAATGATGCATAACAGGAAAATACTAACAGAAGAAAAAAAAAACGAAAGCCATTTGGTACTCACATGTTGAGGGCCCGATCGTTGGAACCGCTCTGGCTCTGGGTGTTGTCGTGCCGGCGCTCCTTGTGCACGATCCCCATCAGCTTCATCCACGGGTTGTTCTGGGACCCGTGGCCCATCCCGCCGCTCTGCCACATCGTCATCCTGGTGCCGGCCGGTGGGCCCGCTGCCGGGCCGCTTCCCTCCTAGAAGCCCGCCCTCCGGCTGCGTCCGCTCCCCGATAGTTTGATCGCGTGGCCGCCCTGGTACGTTAGCGCGCTGAAGTTATTCCTATCCCTGTTTTCTCTATCAACGCGAACGATGCTGCAGTGCCGCACACTTCACTTCCACACACACACACACACACACGCACACCCACAGCTGCCCGCTGCACTCCGAGGCTTGCCTTGCCTGGCTTTTCGCTCCTCACTATCACTTTATATTGACGCACCTACCGCACGGAGTTACTACGAACGCACGCGACCACTGAACGCCCAGCCTCCAACGCACGCACAAACCAACACACACGCACACACAGAAATAAAAACACTACGCGAAACGCAAATCTAACGCGCACGCACACGCACTCTCACAACAGAGCTAACACGCACACGCACTGGCACGGCGCACCTTGCGGCACGGCTTGCGCGCACGGCTCGGTTACGGCCAGCGCAGGACCCGCCGGGCAGGACGCCCCGAACGTGTCGCGCACTCGTCACTCACACGCACCCCGCGGCCCCACCACGGCTGGACGGAATGGACGGAAGGGGTGTGGCGCGCACGTACCGGCATCGCCCTTTTCGCTAGCCGCGCGTTAGAGATAATACCGAGGGGAGGGGTGGTAGTGTGGGGCTAACGTCGTCGGGCGGTTCTATCGCCAGCGGTTGATTGCGGTCGCCGCACCGGTAGCCATCGTGGTCGTTGGCATCACCGTCGCTGCTGCTGCTGCTGCTGCTGCTGCTGCTGCTGCTACTTCTGCTGTCTGCACCTGCGCCACTGAGCCACCAGGCGCCTCCATTCGATTACAACTAAAGCGGCAAAAGTGCGCTCACTATCTAAGAAGGAAACCGTCGCGATTTGAAGAAGAATGCGGTGGTGGTTGATGGATGTGTGGCTGTGGCTGGCGTTAGGCCGGGTGTGTATGTAATAGAACCAGTTTTTTTTTTGTTTGCGCGGCAGGAAAATCACACAGCGTTACGCCTGCCGGTCGTCTGCAATCGTTTGGCGCAGTGGGACGGTTTTTGGCGCTAAAGTTTCGCGTTGCTTTTGTTGTGCATGTGTCCGGTAGCTTCTACCCTTCGTACGGTGTTCGGGCTAGCCATGCGGCCAAGCGTTCACGGCCCGTTTGCGGCACACTCACACGCGTGATCGCGTTCACTTCACTTGCGCGAAAGTCTGGTGTTACTGTCGTATGGTAATTCTGTTCTGCCGCTGCTGCTGCTGCTCCTGCTGCACCGTTGGCTTTAACCAGGGGGAGGGAGGAGGGAGAGGGAAAGACAAAATAGATTTAAAATAACAGCACTGGAGGCGTTTAGTAGATCTTAAAACAGGTAAAACATGAGAATGCTTGCTTGCAGCACGCTGCGGCAGCATAATTTTATTCCACTGTTGGCGGAAACTAACAGGAAAATTATGATGATTACAGGGTTTTCCAGGGGTTCTCATAGTTGAAAGGACACTTCCTTGACTCTGTCATATTGGAAGCGAACTTCATATGTTGACAATTGGACTCTTGTTGGAACTTCCCATTGGATATGTCCAACAAGGGTGCAAGCGAGACCAATTCCCATTACAATTAGTTCATTTCATGCAAGAAAGAGTCAATAAAGTGTCCCACAGCTATGAGAACTGCTGGAAACCCCTGTAACGATGCAATAGCATCCTTTTCCCTTTCTCTCGCCGCCTCTTCCTGATTGCCCTTTTCCTCTTCAGAACACAGACGATGCAGAGAGTTGACAAAATCGAATTAGATTACGCCCGCCTTATCCCTCAAACGTTGATGCAGTGGGGTATTATGCACTGAGAGAATGTTTCTTTTTTTTTGTTCTTTTTTTATTCTTCACTGACTTTAACTCCCCCATCTTCCCCCACTCCTATCTGTAATGCGGGATGAACCGTCCAAACGAGAGGTAAAGAGGTACCGGTGCAGATTGGAACGAAATGGGTAGATCACACGTTGTCAGAGCGCTTCAACCGGATGAAAGCATCCGCTTGCCCCTTGCGTGATACAAATAAATCGCCAACCAGGCCCTGCTGCTACTGCTGCTGCTTCTGCTGGCTTCGCTCACTCGGCTCTTTCTTAGCCCGTTTCGCCTTGAGATTTCGGCCTTCCGGTTGATTGAGCGCTTGAGAAGGTTGAGAGGCTCTGCGAGATAACAAAAAAAAACGGGGACAAAGAAAGCAACTGATGGGTGGAGGAGGTAGGACACAGAGGAAGGAGGTAAGATACGGTTGATTGGAGTTCGGTGATGACGGCGCGGTGAGATTACTTTCGCATTTCGCACACACGAGCACGCAGGGGTTTCGGGATCGGTTCGGTTGGTTGGTGGGCTTGCAGCGTACCTGGTTGTATTCTCTTGTCCCTTCAAAGTACCAGCACACAAGCGCACACACACACATACGCTGCACAGGGAGATGGAGAGAGCGAGAGGAGCCCTAGTTGCCAGCACGACGGCGTCACTTCCGGTAAGGGGTTTTGCTCGAACGACAATCACCAACACAACCCAAATAATAAGACTCACTTTGCTCCTCCAAACACACACACACACGGAGATATTATTATAATCACACCTGCAACAGATTACCCCCAGAAGCACAATCAAAGTGGTCCGTCCAGCCGGCTCGACCAGGCGACAGTTTAAACCACGATGGTTGGCCACGCTGTGTGTGAGTGGCGCTGACGTTTATGGTACTCTCATCCCCACTCATCGCTCTGTTCTCACCTCCTCATCCCTCTCTCTCTCTCTCTCCGTTCTCCCTCTTCTTGCTTCCTTTTTCAGACTGCCACTTGATGAACATTCCACCATCACCGCCATCACCCCCGGCCGTTGGCACAGCCAGTTGCCGTGAACTTACGAAGAGCAACAATTATTCCATTTCAATCAACGCTACTGAAACTGTTTGCCGATCAAACTCACCACCCTCTTCTGCCCCTCCCCTTTCCCCCCCCCCCCCCTCGTATTGGTAATTATTCTCTGGCCGATATTGAAAGTACTGGGGGGAGGTGCTGCTGCTGGCACACACACACACACACACATACGTGTGCCACTAACCGCAAACATTCTCGGCACCGGGGACCGATCGCGCTACTGCGCTACTGGGTGACCAGAACTGCCAAGATCGGTCTTTAATTCGACCGCTATTCTACATGCCTACCGCTGACTCATACTATCTTCTCCTTTTTCAACATTATTATTTGCTGAAAATCACAGATTTTATGGTATTTTTCCCAAGCAACCGTAAATGTCACTCTTCTTTGGAGGGCAAATCACACCCAAAAATATTGTAAGCTGAACTTAGCGATCATGCCGGCCTATAAAAGCTCTTGAAAACTATGAGTAAGTACCACGCAGCTCGATAATTACCCATCACCCCTACGGGAAGACGATTAAATTGCGGCTGTATTAGAATGAAGTAAACAACGCGTATATAGTAAACATTGTTCAACTGTAATTACATAGCTAACGTTCAGCTGAAATGCTGATACCTATCTGAACGTTGGTCAACCATAGCCAGTTACAGTATTTCCCCGACTTACGCGAATAATACGTTCCAGCGACATTCCCGTCTCTCGGATTTTCGCATAAGTCGATTAGCACGTTTTTCAGCCAAAATATGACTGATGAAACATTATTGAAGAATAAATTGAACAATTCAATGTTCCCATTTATTAATTTCATACAATTCATGCAGAAAATTCGGTTAATTTTGAGTGTTTAGTTATTTCAATATTTGGGTTATATTTGGGCCGGTCTGGTGGTACAGTCGTCAACTCGTGCGATGTAAGAACATGCTCGTCATGGGTTCAAGTCCCGAATAGACCGTGCCCCCATACATAGGACTGACTATCCTGCTTTGGTAACAATAAGTCACTGAAAGCCAAGCTCACTTCACTAGTGGGTACAGGCAGGTGGCTTGACCGCCAGTGGTTGTTGTGCCAAAGAAGAAGAAGAAGAAGTTATTTCAAACTTTTAGCAAAACTGCAACTTATGAATTTGGCAATGGTTGGAGGAAATTTGTTACAATTTGACTTATAAAATGTCAAAACTAAAACTTCGCGTAGCTCGAATTCGCGTAACTCGAGTGTCGCGTAACCAGGGAAAATACTGTATTTGCTTTCTCTAACATTAACGTACGTCTATATTGCCCGGGTTCGTTTCTTTGGATCTTTTTTCGTTCCAATCTAACTATTTTCAACTTGTTTTCGATTCGATTTTGCATTTGAAGAACTACCAATGATAAGTTTTGCAAGTGTTCTAGTTTCAAGCTTCAAATGTTCAAGCCTGACCGATAATAAGGTAACCATCTGGTCACCCTGGCCACTGCTGCCGCTAATCCACAATCCGAAGCCCTATGTGCCGGTGCGCCCGAGTGCCTGGACACTCTCAACAGGTTGGATGATGGGGCGCTTATCGAGAAACTGCAAACCCCGTCGCTTCTTAGCGAAACAGTGGGCAGACAGCGCTCGGCATTGCGCCAGCGTAACTGCAGTGATGTTTAATTCATTTCATTCGTTTTCGTTTTTTTGCTTTTGCTGACGGTAAAATGGGTAAAGTTACATCCCACCCTGGTGCATGGCAAAAGTCGTGCAGCAAACCGGCCCGGTGGGCTTTACACTCTCCATTACAGCCCGTCGCTGGGAAGGTGCAGCCGACGCCGCCGGTACTACCATCCGATCCGTGCCTGGTTCTGGTTAAGCCTTTTTGCGCTTCGTGTAGATGAAAAGTCTTTAAAAAAAGCGAAAATATACACGCAACACACACACACACAGCGCTCTGCTCTAAATATGAGAATAAATAATTATTGCGGGCAGGAATGGTTTGATTTGTGGTGATGATGGGTTTCTTTACTGTCTGTTAGTCTCGTTTAGACATTCCTTTAATCTCTCGCCCGCTCCGTCTCAATCGCGCTTTTTTAATTCCCCTCGCCATAAACATTTGTCATATGGCGCGGGGTCGGCTACTTATTGCGACCGGCGGTCGTACTAAATCAGGGAAGCACAACAAACGAAAACAAAACCCAAGGCGGCCGGGGCAGGAGGGTTTGGCGGGGAAGACTGCCACGCCAACTATTTATAACCGCAGGAATTATAATAAATCTAGCGAAGGCTGCTAAGAAACAGTGCAGCAGCCAGCACGAAGCGGACCAGAAGAGCCAGTGAGAGAGTGTGAGGGGGAGAGAGAGAGAGAAATCGAGAGACAAAAAATAATCACCGACACAGTGTCCTACGCAATCGACAGTAGGGGAATTGATACATTCACTAGGTTTCGTGCGTGGTGCGAACGCACACCAAAACAGCACTTCTAATGATGATGAATCGTTTACCAGCGACGCTACCGCAAACAAACGCTATGCGAGGAGGAGAAGGCTGAAACGTGCACGCGCTTCTCACACACACACACACACACATACACATAGTAGCAAAAGAGGAAAAGTAGCATGCGTGTGTAGTTTACGGATACATTTATTTGACAGATCGAGCCAGAGAGCACGCACTCGATCGGGTTTCCCAAACCCTCGCCTGCTCCCGCCAGTGTCACGTCGGGTGCGTGTGTGGTGTGACGCACAGTTGGGCAGAGCGTGTCGCGTACCGCCTGGAGTTTGCGCGGACCAAAGTACCAACTCCCTTTCATTGACACTGACAGCTTCGGGTTCTGCCGGTGGCCATGGATGAGATTGCACTGCAAATGGGGCAGAAGTGTTAATTGCACATAAGCACGCGTGTATTCAGTTAACGGAACTGTGTGTAACAGTTTTGTAACAGAAACAAATCCAATGCAGGCGAAATGAGCTACCAAAACACGCGACCAGCTGTGTTTACGCCTCTTCGTTGAGGGTTTCAACTTAACACGCTCACACACTGAAGCACACAATCGGTTGCACTTATTGCCATAAGGTCCGTGAACGTCCTCTTGGCTCTACATCCTGGAATGAAAGAGGAAAAGATAGAAAGAGAGAGAGAAAGAGAAAGAGAGAGAGAAAGAGAATTAGCAATTTGATAATCGAAATTTTCCGTCCAAAATTGTTTGTCGCACTCGTGTTTGTTGGTCTCGCATCGCATTCGGGACAACCACCAACACACCATCACACCCCAGCCATGGACGTGACCACCAAAGCTGCGTGTATGTGTGTGTTTTGAAATCAATAAAAATAAAAGTTAAACCATTAATTAATGAAGCGACAAACCCGAACCGAAACCCGAGTGACGAACGAGCTGCAGGAATTTCGGGCGCGAATCGTTAACGTGGGAATGAACCATGTCTACTTAGTTGTCTACGTGTGTGTGTGTGTTTGTGTGGGTAGCTTCAGAATCCAGCGGCAGCTTCCATCTGTTACGCTGACGTGCCGGTGGGAAGTGCGATTTTTTAATAGACAGAAGAAGCGAACAGCCAGCATAAGGAAGGGGCCCGAGCGGGCGCGTCACACCAGCCTCCACCACGGCGACCGCACTTAAAACACGGGCGATAAAATATAGCACGACAGGTACACACGCTCACACGTATACACACACATCCCCCACCCCCCACCCACCTCCGAGGAGAAGCGTTTGGTTCAATCCCGGTCGGGCCAATCTATATATTGGCGCGCACGAATGAGTTCACTCGGGCGTTCTCGCAATCCCGCGGTGCTGCGTTTCGATTTAGCTTCCCGTTTTTTTTTACACGGCCCGCTTGCATACTGTAGCTGTCCCGGCACGGCTTAGTCGTTAAATAAATATTAATATTCAAACGAATAAAGAAAAAAAAACAGAAAACGGCCCCCTGCTCGCCTCGAAGCGTTCCCACCGTGACCCGTTATACGACCGGTTGGGATGGGTTTTTTTAATTATTATTTTTTTTGCCTCGCACCACATTACGATAGACAATTACAGCGAAACAATCATGCATACAATCGTAATTAAATATGATAGATTCTCGGTTCGCAACCGCCGCGGTCCGTGCCGCACCCTAGGGCCACACAGGTTCGCACACCACCCCGGGTCGGGCCGGTCCCCGGGCAGAGCTGGGCAATTTATAGCCACCACTGTGTCGTTTGTGGCCTGTTCCAATGCGAGCTTCGCTGGGCTGTACCGAATCAAAAATATGACCAGCGAGAGACGGAGAGCCATGCCCAGCGAACCATGGGTGGAGCGCAGCTTGCTATGATATTCACATCACAGCAATCCCCTGCGGCTACGGGTGGACAATTGCTTCATGCCGGCCACGAAATCGGAGACCAAGCAGGCTTCCGCACACACGCAAGCTGCAAAACCATCCCGCAGCACGCGCGTCCAGCCCATAGCCCGTACCACCTACAGGTGCTATCATTTCCGGTGCACAAATTATTCACCACGCTCGCAATTGACCGGCCGGTGAATCGGTGGCAGCAACGGCGGTATAAATTTCAATACGGAATTGTGAATAAAATGAGCGGTATTTGCTCATTCCGCACAGCTTTACGCTTACCGCATGCAATATATGCGATTTTGAATTTTAAATGTGAGCCCGCTCCGTTCGCTCCACTTTGCGGGCGCACGGATTGGCAATTTTAATAGCGTTCTTGTCGGTGTCGATCCGAGCGGCACGGTGGCCGAGGGCGAAGGCTTGCCGGTTCGTGTAAAGGCTGGATGGGGTTCGATTCTCATTTGCGCACGCTATGCAGATTTGTTTTTCTGGGTGACTTTGTTGTAGTAAAAACCAAAACCAGAAGATGCAGAAGGCCAAGTAAGGTAGGTTTGCCGAAGGTTTCCTTTCTGCACTACTGCGCACCATCAATGTTTTGAGCCCTTATCTCCATCGGTATAAGGGGAGGATGGAGTCGAGCTAATAGTTTATCAACTGCCGTAACCCAAAGTTTGAATTACGGTTCGAATGCACAGAGAGGAAGACCCACAGTAGCTGAAATACCAACATTAATATTGAAACCCTAGCCTTTGAAGTACAATTGTACAAGGCCTTGAAAGAAGAGCTGCGTTACTCTACCTGCAATTAGAATTGTCAAATGCGGAGGAGCAACACGGTTTCTTGGTGCGTTTGCAGTCTCATCTGAACGTCGCATGTAGAAAGAGAGTGATTTAACCATTCATAAGGACGAAACGGGTGACATCCTCATCTAAACCATCTTTGAGCAAGCTCTGTAACCATTTTCAGCTAGTGAAGAATGAGCCTCAAAGGCAAGCAAAGCCAAACATCGCCTACCATAGATCAAAACGCATTTGGATGAGCGTGTACCGGCGAGCAACGCCAGAATGTGATAGATATTTGTTCTCAGAACAACCACGAGCAGCAATTGGTACCGCCTCCCCTTTGCGTGTCGGATGTCCACTTCGATCCAGCCACCATCCCCATCCCAACCCAACCCACTCCTTCCCCCGAAATTGCCACGGAAGTACAGATTAATTAGCACCTTTGCCACCCGGAACCGAAATCAAAGGCCTCGCCTCTCATCGGACAAAAGCACCGTGGGAGCCGCCATCCCCCAAAAGGCAAACCAATCTGCCGGCAATCTTCACAAGCGCTCGACGACGCCTTAAGCGCCCACCATTCGGATTGGCCCGTTCCAGCATTCGGTTGCGCAGGCCGCAACACGACCCCGGAGGGCCCTCGGAGTGGTCGTTTTGTGCCAAGGACAAAGCGATTCGTTTGCCCCGGTTGTACAGAACCATACACACACACACACACACACACACATATGAAGGTAGAAATACGCAATGTTTCGGCAAAGCCGGTGTGCAATCGGCAGCAGGCATTAAAATAGCACCTCGAAAGGGCGCTTCCGCTGGGGCTTCCTTGCGATCCTTGCTGCGATCTGGCGAGGCGGAAATAACACGCACACCCGGCACAGCTACACACATAGCACCGAAGGGCACCAGCCAGCCATGCTTCCGGCAATCCGGTTTGATGGTACAGGGGGTGGGGGGGGGGGGGGGGTAGGCAGAAGGAAGGATGAGAAGTTTGAAATATTCAGCCGCGGCACGCAGTGCTTGAAACTGCCGGGAAATTGTTGCCATTGCGATTGTGTTCATTAATTAGATCGGGCTCGAGAACGAAAGCTCCAAACAGAGCAAGAGAGAGAGAGAGAGAGACCGGGTTGAATGGGACAGGGAGAAGGGACGGGGGGATGGGAGTAAGTAAGCACCCGGGGAGAGCAAACCGAGATTAGATGTTGTCTTTTGGTCTCGCCCTGGCCGTAGGCGGATGAATTCGCAATGAAACGGTAGAATAAGATATGCTGCGATAATAAGCAACCGCCCGGCGAGAACGAGTTTTCGGTGTACGATAACCTTACCCGCCCGCTCTTGCCCCCTAGCACTCTGCCTCTCTCTCTCTCTCTCTCTCTCTCTCTCTCTCTCTCTCTTTCTCAACAATCACACGCACAACTCATAAGATCTTAATCTTGGCAGGCAAGACCTCGTCCCAAATCAGCTAGCACGCACCGGTGGAACTTTCCACGCGAGATTGAAGCGGATCCTGGTCACGGCACCACCGCTGCGCGTGTCGTTTCCTCTTTGATGCCTGGTTCAACTTTTGCCGCACGCTTTCGCCCGTTCGTCCATCGTGTGGGTGGATAAAACCATCACCCGCAGCTGACAGGGTTTGCAAGAGTTGGCAAGGGGAAACAAGTTTTTTTTCCTTCTTTCTGCCCAGTTTTCGTACAGCCGTAGCTTGCAGCTGACACACGTGTGATGCTTAACGGTGGGGCTCTAGTTGGTCGGGAACAAAAAAAAAGGTGAACATAAAACCAAAACTGTTCAATAGCCGAGTCGGGCTGGAATGTACTTACTTTTCGTTTAATGAATGCTCGGTTTTCCGAGCATACTGTTTTATGATTCTGCCAGCATGTGGCACGTGCCAGAGCGATTGCATTACACCGAGGCGTGCAGCAAGGCGTCCTACAAGCGCGGCAGTAGCGCAGCGCATCAACGACGCCATTTATTTTACACCCGAAATTAAAAAAAAACCTATTACACTTCACCACCACCCCCCCCCCCCTTCCCCCTTTCGCACATAAAACTAGCACAAAAAGGGTGCAGGGTCAGTGTCAATCCGTTCGATGTCCGTGTCGGATTAACTGACAAGTCCTGGGGACGAAATACGAACCACCGACATCGACAGCGCCAGTCATTTGTTTGCAATCTCAAAGCGGAATTTTGGCAACCCGAGTGCCACCGAAACCTTGCTTGTGGAGGGCGGGGAGAGGTAGGTGATAAGGCTGAGCAGGAACACAGCCATATATACACATTCAAACACACACACACACACACACAAGTTCATCAACTGCTCGAAGCTTGGGCCAGGAACGGGGCCACCAATACTCGTTTGATCTTCTGATACGCCACGCTTGAAACTCAGCGGCTGCTGCAAATCAAAAGGGGTTATTTTCGCTTACGTCCCTGGAACGGCAACAAGGGTACGCGAACAGGGGCTCACATCACACACACACACACACACACACACCTAATTCGAAGCGCAATAAGCGCGAAAACTAAGCACCCCAAAACGAATCGCTCCGGTTGAACACTGACAGCTTGGTGCCGTGACCAGGATTCGTTCAATTCTTGCGTGGAACGCTCCCTTCCGGTGCGCTCGTGTAGGTGAGAATTTTGCGCGGGCTTGTTTTGCACCGAGCGGAAAGCCAAGAGGGAAAGCTCGTTTAGGTTTAGCACACCCAACTACTAGCTGCCACGGTGACATTTGATTCAAAGCTGCCGTAAAAAAAAACAAAACAAAACAAATAAGAGATGATGTCTCGTGTCGTGTTGAGCCATCGCGAACAAAAAAGGGTGTGCACGGGCTTTGATGGAAAGCGATCCGTGAAAAATGGAAATCTTCTCATCTTTGCTAACCAACACACACACACACACACACAAACACACACACACACACGTTGGGAAATTATCGCCCAGCGAACATCAAACAATTTCACCCGAGCTGCCGCATGTTCGCAGCTTAACAGCTTTGCGGCGCACGCGGCACAGATCAGAAGGCTGCTCCGTATATTGTCGCCTGTCGAAATTGATCGTTCAATCATGCGCTGACGAGTGGGGAATAAAGTTCAAGGAAATTGGGGGGTGTGAGCGAACAACAACAAAAAAACAACAACAGACACACAAATCAAACGCACCAAACCGGTCGCCCTCGAAAAAGCAGAAGCATAAACTATTGCACCGGCTGGGGCGGGGGGGGGGGGGGGAGTTTGGGCAAAACTCAAAACAATCAATTCGTCACCAGCGCCCGCTCGACCGTCGTTCCGAGCAAAAGACGATTCTATCACAACATAAACACATTGGCGTTTCATCTTTTTTCTTCTCTTTTTTTTCTTCTTACAAAAATGGAAATCTTTCCTTCACTCTAGCGCGGCACTCACTGGGTGGAGATCCGGTCCCGCTTGGCTTGGAGTGGTTTTAATTGATTGTCTAAGAGAAATCTTTCCATCCTCCCGAAACGCCCTCAATTAAGCTGTAAAAGAAAACAAACCACCCCTTCTCCCACTTCTCTTCCCGCTTTGTTTATTCCCCCCCCCCCCCCCTCCCCCTTTACCGTTTCTGCGGCAGGCTGTGGGCGGAGGTGCTTTGTTATGAAACGGTTTGAAGCGCACGCTCATGGGGGGGTTAGGGGGAGATTTTTGTGAAAACAATTTCTCGCCGATTAAACGCTAAATCTTATCGAACAAGCAGCCGGATCAGGCAGAGAGCTGAGCTCGGTGCCCCACAACCCCCCCCCCCCCCCCTTCCGCTTCCCTACCAAATGTGTTACGCGGACCGGAAGCCGTGATTTCCCGCGCATTGATTGCAGCAGCGTCCCAGTCCGTGCTCGAGCGCCGCTATTCAAAATAAACAAACAAACCAGTGGCCTAGCTGCCAACACACACACACACACACACACACGCGCGCAATCTCGAACGCAAAGCGGCACGCGGGTCAAGGTTGATCTATTACCCATTGACTAATGACACCGATCGCTGGGCCGCGCTTTCAACGCTTGCGAGCTGCTTAACGGCTTAGCGCGGCCCTTGGCATGGCGTGACGTCAGCGTTCATGTTCGTGTCGTTTGGCAATCGGTTTTTTTTTTGGGGCAAAAGTGTATGAAATCGGTTCTGTATGTGATAGCACACATACACACACACACACACACATGCCATCTTCTCCACAAGCTGGTTGGTGCAGAGCGGAACAAGTTTATGTTTCCAGTCGGGCCCACAAAAGAACGTGTTGCATTTAATGGCTCGTTTGAGCGCTCTTCTACGCTCATTGCACAACGGGCGCGTTTTCTCTTTTCTTCTGTGTGTGTGTGTGTGTGTGTGTGTGTGTGTGAGTGTGTATGTGTGTTTTTTTTTTCGCTAGAAGAGAAAGGTTTAACCCCTTTCCAGCTCAACGCCTGCACAAACGCTCAAACGCTTCCCGGAAGGAACAATAGATGGCATACAAAACCGAACCAACCCACCCACCGATCCACACAGCCTTTCTTCTTTTGTTTCTCGCACACGGAGCTGCCTGCTGGTCCTGGCAGCAGCGCCGGCCGGAATGTGTTCGGGCAAAATATATTCCACTCGGGGGACTGCGGCTGCTGCTGCCGGCAGTGGTGGTGGTGGTGATGGCGTACGCCCGGCACTGTTGCTGTCCCTCGCTCGGCGCGATTGAAATTTACGACCTGGCCCACGTTCGGTGCTGCGGTGGGTTTTACGTGCGCCCTGCCGGCCAAGAACAATAGGTGCTGGGCGAAGGGCACTGCGGTCAAAACGTTTTTAGCTGTTTTAAAAAGTTTCGAGCGCGTGAAACGGACGGACTCTTCAAGTTTTGCGCGTAAAGAGAAATTTCTTCAACATACTACTCTACTACTTCTTCATCACAGTTCCGCATTTAGGCACACCACTTTCAAAAGTTTAGCGTTTTTGACCAGTCAAATTTTGGGAATTGAACACGCGACGTATCATACGACAACTGTTCCCGCTTACTGTGCGCCACCGTGACAGTGCTGGGAAGCACAAGAATAAACATGCATATAAAGCGTGAGTCGGTAAACTGAAATAAAAGATAAAGCTCCAGCAAAGGGCCAAACAAATTAAAATGTGGAAGCGGCAAGGGCCAATTTCTATGAAAAGAATCCATTTTTTAACAACCGTGAGTGTTCCACGTTTTACATTGGTTCCGATCAATTAACCTCTACTCAAAAATCTGATTTTTATAACGCTTGACGTATTTGGATTAGTTGATAATTTGTATGAAATGGAATAATTTGGAAAAAAAATTGAAGAAAAAAACCTCTGATCGTATTTGCCATTAAGATAATCCTTCCCAAATTACAGGGTTTTCCAGGAGTTATTTTAGCTGTGGGACACTTTGTAGGCTCCTTCTTCCGTGAAATTTACTTAATGTAATGGGAATTGGACTCTATGGCACCCCTGTTGGACAAATCCAATATGAATTTTCAAGGAACCTATGAAGTTCACTTCCCATTAGAAAGAGTCAAGGAAGGAAGGTTATCAAAATATAATAATTAAAATATTTGCAATTACTTTTTTAATAATGGGGCCCTATCCGTTTTAAGTTCGAAGGCTGAAATTTCAGCCTGTCAGCTATTTGCATTGTATAGCAGTTTTCGAGCAGTTATCTAAGTGGCTATAATATACAGGTGGGCTTATCCCAAGGTGTATGAATTTAGAAGGCTGATTTTTATCGCTTCTGCTTCTGAATGAAGATTTTAAGAGTGTTTTGAGTATTCGTCAAGCCTACAGAAAGCTTGGTTAAACAAAAGTTTTCACCCATCCTGTCAAAAATTCAAATTTGGTTTGAAAAACATGCTATGAGACCACCTGGACTACATACACTTTGATTCTGGATTCCATCACCAGATCTCTTTAATGCACCTTGGGATAAATGTAAACATCACCTTGTTTTGCCATTTTTCGAGCAGGTACTCGAATCTAATTCTAGAATCTTTGTGGCTAGAATAATCTAGACTGAAAATTGCAGGCTAGTTTTTTGTATGGTTTTGTGTGGAGTGTTAACATGATTTCAGCCTCCAACTGTCAAACTCCATACAAAAACCTGACTAGAATCGTGAAGGGCCCCAATGTTGGATTTTGGGTTAATACAGTTAATATTTCGAATATGAATTCAAATAAGAAAACACATATGAATAAGAAGGAACTATACCATAGGATATAGATACAACTACGTGACTAATTTGGACTGCATGAAATGAACTGCTCGAACTACACAAATGAACTTTGTAATGAATTATGTAGTAAACTATGGGACAAACGAATAAACAGTTGCAAACAGACCGGCGATTAAGGTGCACACTGCTTATCAAATTTATACTTAGCAAATATCACAATCCAGCACTTTAGTGAATACATTTCACAAATAATAAAGAATTAATGCGTCTCCTACAATTAAACATACAAATGATAATCCATTTTGCTAAAGAAGATGCAAACTTGCCCGTATTGCTTGATGAATGTGGATATTTGATTTAAATTCATTTAATTGCAAGCAATAAGCCCACGGCATGAGACCATGGTTCTAATCTAATCCTTAAGAATATTACAAAAAAACGATTCTTCACAATATTTACAAAAAAAAACTGCTTAAAAGGGATCTGTTTAGCACGCAATATTGAATTCTTTAAACTGCGAAACATTCGGCCTTGCCTCCGTCAAATCTTTCCTGCTTTAAACTTGCGTTAGGATATGTGAAATGAACTTCATCCTTTGTAGACGTTCGTACCGAAAGCAGTGCAATATATCAATCGAAACAATTTCCGTCTCACCATTATTATAAACAATGGACAGAAAACGGTATTGTCCACTCGAGGCTGCCCTCGTTTTCCCACCGTGCTGGTTGCTCGGTGTGCCCGGTGCATCGGCAGCTTCAAACCGATCCGCCTCAGAATGGAAACACCTCACCCCATCTTGCACCCCGGGTCGAATGGAGTGCGACCCTCTCCCCCTCCCGGCAAAAGGGCACAGCTTTGAAGCTATTAAGTGTCTCTCTGGGCTGTAGGTTAGTGCAGGCGTAGCCCACTAGCAGGGTGACACACTTCGGGCACGGTCGATCGGTGCTTGGATCCTGTGCAGCACCGGGCAGATTCGATGGCAAAGGCCGCGCCCGGTGGATGTTATTTCTATTAACTTCACCCGGGCGCTCTTTACTGCTCTGGAGCGGCAGCAGCAGCAGCAGCAGCCCACTCGAGCCCCTTCTATCGGTCGAGGGACGGTCCCCGGGAGGAAATAAGGGAACGAAAATGAAACCCAAATGTACACACACACACGAGCGAACGAACGGGAGCAAGTTTATAGCTTTCGGAATCATTAACGGATGATTATGTTGTTTTACCCCCGAGCGGGTCGCTTCCAAGCCTGCAGAACTGCAGGTTTCTGCTCGCATTTGGGTACTATTTGGTTCTTATGTTTTCTTCTTCACCCTTCTTCTTCTCTTTGTGCATCATCTCCCCTGCAACCGCTACAAAATAACAGCCACACCAACCGAACTGTCGACTGTTTCGAGCCGTCCCACCGCTTTCCCAATGCTCCTACAGCACACGAACGCGCCGAATTATACATTAATGTAAGGGCCATTGTGAGCAATTTATTTGCCGATCGTACACCATCAACCCCTTTCACCCGGAGGTTTGCAGTGGTGTGTGTATCCTTATCGTAAGGACCATGCAGCCCTTAAAATGTTCGAAAACACCCGCAAAAGAAATAACCCTTCCTTTAGGAAGGCAGAGACGGCCCAGTTCGTCGCTTGCTGTGCCCATATACTGTAATATTTAATTTCAATTACGGTGGGTTACAGGGTGTGTGTGTGCGTGTGTGTGTGTGTGTGTGTGTGTGAGTAGGTGTATCCGAGGCAAAAAAAAAGTTTGCACCAGGCTCGGGTCCCCTATACCAATCCGCTTGGGGTTAATGATCCCGAGAAGGAGCGGAGCGCGATTGGAGCACCCGGTTGGCTGGTGTTGGAGAACCGCGTGCATGTGTATGTGTGTGTGTGTGTGTTGGTGATCGTAATCTTCACACGTCGGTGATTTATCTCAGCGATAAAATTGTGTACGGCCGCTGACACCGGCACCGATACCGCAGCGTCACAGGCTGACCGTGCTGCAGCAGCAAAAATCGGAATTCAGCGGACATCTTGCATGATGTTGTCTTCATATTTTTTATGCTCTGTTTTTGCATTGCTTTGGCATGGATGAGTGTGCATTCGGCGTGTCGGAAGTGGAAGTTGGTCTGTTGGCAATCGCCAGAACCACGGCGAGGACAAACAACGGAACGGCGGCTCAACAGCCATGAAACAGCTGCTTGCATCACGAATTGGCTCAACCGTGACCCGGGCGCACACGCTCAGGGACGGCGATGCGATGGACTCCTCTACACACACACACACACACACACACACACACACACAATCGCAGAGACTGTTTCGGGCAGAGGTGTCCATTGCATTGGCCGCTCAAATTTCGCAACTTCGCGAGTGCGAGAAAAACGATTTGTTGGCAGTCGCAACCGGCCGCGTCTGTCTGCGGAGACTGCAGACACAGGCCGCCCCCTCCCCCCCTCCGTCCGTAGGTGTTTCAGGGGTGGTGGTGCACGTGGCGACGGCTGGCAGCGCTCCAACACGAGGCCGCTAGCCATTGTTTTTGAGGGCGGGCAGTGGAGTAGATGGCCGATGCCGTCTGCCAACAAATCGTGTGTGATAAACTTTTCAGCAAACTAGCCGTTGAGCCGATGCCAGCGGCCGCCGAACAACAATGCGTCTAGTGGTGCTCGTTGAGAGACGCTCGTTGGCAAGCCGCAAGGCTCGCTAAAATTCGGACAAACCAAGGCAAGGTCAAGCAGAGCGCCCGCGTGTTGCCAAACGGTACGCCTGGAAGGTATGCAAAACCACAGCCACGAACAAACACACACACACACACACACACACACAGAGCGTATCGCATTGCGGACTGAAGTGCTTGAATGGGGGGAATCAGGGGGGGGGGGGGGGAAGGGGATGAAAGGAGGGTGCAAAGGCCATGCCGAGTTTATGAAGATCCGCTGTTGATTTCCCGGGGTGTTCGGCTAGCTAGCTACAGCATTTTGGAGCTCACACACACACACACACAATCGTGAGTGGCAGATAACATCATCAGCAGTGGTAAAAATGAAGCTTCACCTCCCCCCCCCCCCCCTAAACCTTCCCCCCTCCATTTTCTAAACCGGATGTTGCGTTGGCGACCGGTTTTTGTTCTTTCTGCCGGAGAAGGAGAACAGAATCTCGCTTGGAAAAATGAGCTCGAGCCGCCCGACAAAAAATAAAAACACGCTATCTCATGCCTACCGGTCTCAGGTAGGCACTTCTGGTAAGGACGCTTGCTATACAACCTCACCCACACACACACACACACACACACACACACGTGCACTCGACGCAGCGAAGAGGCAAAGAGAAAGGTCGCCCGGCAGCCAGTGGAAGCGATGCTGAAGCGATTACACCGCCGACCGTCGGCATATCAACCAGCACCAGCACCAGGAAAGAATGAAGAAGCAGTGTTGGGGGGAGGGGGAGGGGGGGGGGAACTGTGGGACAGGGAGTGGGGCAAAAATATGAAAAACTTTCCCTCCCGGAAGCAAGTCAAGATGGCATCCCTTCATCCGATTTGGGACCGACCGAATAGAAAGAAAAGAAAAAACAATCTTTACGTTCGTACCACACACACACACACACACACACACAGCACAGACGGCACAGCGAGAGGGAAACCCCCGAGAGCGACTTATGAGGAAGATGACGGAATATTTTTTTTTGTCCCCGCTCCCTCACACCTCCTTCCAGCGGCGGTGAAGGACGAACGGGAAGAACCACGAATAATGGTAACAAATTACATCCGTTCTTATCAAAATCTGAAAGGGAAGCACACCGAAAAACGTTTCCCCAAGCACACACACACAGTGTGTGCTGTAGGTTTTTTTATTGTTGTTTTGTTTCTGCTCTTCCCTGGTCGTTTGTTTATGTGGGTGGATTTTCCTTTCGTTTTCATGCGCCTTTTCCTTTTCTTTTTGCGTACCAGCAGTGTACCTTTGCCATCTTGACCGGCAGTTACAGACAGAGAGAAAGACAGAGAGAAAGACAGAGCGCGAGAGAGAGAGAGAGGGAATGAGACAAGGTGGAAGAATGGTAGAATAATGATATTTATTTTTCTCCCACTGTATCCTACCAGTTTTCTTTTTTTTCGGAAAAGCTGATTCGGAAAAGTGTCCCCGTACTTGAAGTAAAGATCGATATCTTGTTTTGCGTACCACCGCAACCGCCCAGCAGCCGTCGTGTGGTGCAAAGTTGCCTGCATACTGGTTTGCAGGGAAGGGAGGGAAGCTCCTTCTAATTTGAGGCATTGTTTTTGCCCACGGAGAGACATTAATGGCTGCAGTTTTAAAAATTAGTCAGCGCAACCAGGGCAGACAAACAGTGCTGAGCGTATCAGTAATAAAGAAAACAGGAAAAAATTATCCAGAGTACAAGCTAATGACCGTTTTCCTCGGTTACTTAAAGTTGTAAGTTATCTACCCCGAAAGCGCATCAAATAATTGTTTTTCAAGCTCCCCGTACGCAAGCTTACACTGTTTTCAGGGTACATCTTAAGATTTCAGATTTTATTTTATTTTTTATATAAAAATATATCATTTTTTTATTTTTATTATAAATTGATGTCTTCATTTACTAGCCTTATTGATTAATGGTGAGCTATTCTTAACAATTATATGCTCTCCAAAAATGGTGTTGCAAGAACGCTATGAAAAAATACATCAACATCGACTCAAAAATGTACAAAACTATTATAAACAACATTTTTTTAAATATTTTATTGTTCAAGATATTATTCTACAGCCTGGAGAATCAGTTCACCTCAAAGAACCTGTCGCGACGGACGCAGCTGGGTCCCACTTTGCCGAGCCCTGCCCTAGATGTTTGATTGGACTGATTTATTCATTGAAAAAGATGTAACCAGTTGACGCTCAGTTGAACTCTGCCAAATGAATTAGACAAGCAAACTTTTAAAGATAAATTTAATAAATTTTAAATTATAAAATTTGTATGTCCCTTTCCTTCTTCTATTTGGCCTAAACGTCATACGCGGACATGCCGGCCTACACAGGCTTTCGAGACTTTCAATTGTCCTATTTCTAGAACCGTTTACTAGGGCAAATGTACCTAAAGTGGTTGTAGTGCACTATAATGCGTTTTATATTATAATTTGGAACTCATTAAGTTATGTATGATGATACTAAAAGCTCTCTAATCTCCTTGGTTGTTGTTTGCAAACGCTAAATGGAGTCATTCCCATTACGAAGAAGCCAAGAAATCCAATATTTCGTTAAATATGTCTACACTATCCCGGAATCCTTAGCATTGCCTAAAGAAAATTAATATTTTTGTTTACGCTCAAAATAAGTGCAACAATATAAAAGTGTATTTTTTATAAAATGTAACGTTATAGTTGCTTTTAAAAATTAGTAACTTATATAAGAGTAATTGTATATATTTTCTACCATTGCTTCTATATATTGGAGTTAGTTGGCAGAAGCACATTGCCTTTTGGTCCTTTCGTTCTTAATTTTTCGTATATTTTACTATAGTAATACTATAGGAACAGAAAACAAGTATGTTCGTATAGTGGTTAAAGTCATCCAATTAGAAAATACAGTTCATTTTGAAGGAAAAAATCAGGATATTTCCGACTGCTCGCATGGGTTGTTCTCGCAAAACAAAGGCCAATAATTCGCACCAACTGCTGAGTGAAAAATCCACTTCAAATCAAATCAATTCAAACAATACCAGGTCTCGGTTGACGGCAGTTATTAAACAGTCATTTAAAATAATACATTTCTGATAATTTATTAACGCTAACATTGGACCTCGTGATCCTCGCTAGCTTCAAAAAATCAGATCTATTTCAACAAAATACAGTTTTCAGCCTCATTGACGACCACCACTGAGGAAAACACTATACGACAACTATAGGAACCATGCCACCATCATGGGATTGTAAACTTGGTTTGTTGTTACGAAGATAAAGCATATTTCATTCGTTTTCTGCTGAAACTTTAACCACTATTAGTACATTAACCCTACTATTAACTGTAAAGGCAATTTGAATTAAAAAATATGTTTGAACACTACCACTACACTTGACTAAGAAGTAAGAATCTTCCAGCCTTTTGACATATTTTTATGTTTTAGCATATTTCACCTTTTTGCCGGTTTTTACCACCATTGAAAATTGCAACATTAATTGATTGTTTTTATTTGGCTAAACACACACACACACACACACACACTCACATACGCAAATTATGTAATTACAAAACACATCTCCCCACATCTCCATTACCCCTTCCCAGGAGCTACCTGGAGCGCTCCGCCAATCGGGCACACCCGTTCGAACAAACAATTGCAATTAATTTTCCATCAAGAAAACACTTCCTATCATCGACCTGTCATGCCCTGCGTGCCTCCAGCCGCCCTGTGGCAGCAGCCCCGGCAAGCCCCGACAAGCCACTTCACGAGTTCTCGACTTTGGAACGCTCGCCCCTCCCAGCCGTCCGGGCGGCCTTGTTTGTCACTTTGGCAAATTTGGCGTGCCCTGTGTGTGTGTGTGTGTGATGGTAAGGCCAAAAATAGAAAATAAAACACAGCGATGGGATGCTGCAAAATGGAGGAGAGAGAAGAAAAAAAAATGCCAGCTCCAAATTTGGCCTCCCCCGTCGCTACCTGGTCCTTCCCCCTTGCGGGCGCACGCCACAAAGCGACAACCTGCCAAAGCAATCCGGAACGACCGAATCGAAACGCGTACGAATCGGAATCGGTTGTGTTTTTTTTTCTTTTTCTTTTGCTTCGCCTGCTTCTCTGCTTCCCGCACCACACCTGTTGCGAAAGAATAGGACAACTACCGCACACACAGCCACACAGCCAGCTGGGAAAAGGGAAAAACCAGCCCGTGCGTAAAAAGTTTTAGCCATCAGCGATTTTTTGCGTTTGTTTTTTGTTTATTTGTTTCCGCTTTTCTACCACCCCGGGGGGGTTTCCCATTCGGAACGTGTTTTTCCTTTCTGGTGTTGGTGTTTCTTCTACCTCTTTTTGCGTAGCGGCTTTGTCGGCACGCTATTTATCTTTCATTATTTCAATCAAACGTACCGGAAACGATCCGATACCATTCATCATACCTGTTTGCCGCAGCGCGTTTCTCGCACAAAATTTATTGAAACAAAAAACAAAGACAGAGGCTTAAATCGAGCACAAAATGGCGCTAATAAAAACGGTATCATACACACACACACACACATGCATGCAAAGAAAGTGGACCGCGTTTGGTGCTGCCTGTCATTTGCTTCGCTCTTTCTTTGCTACTCGTGGTTTTTTTTTTCGTTTTTAATTAAACGCTAAACCACAACCAATGCTCGATCGCAACATTTTGCTGGAGGAATTCAATTCCGCTGGGCTGGGCAAGCATGCTCCATTTTAAAATGCTGCCGCGTAAAAAAAAAGCAAAGGCTGACGGTGGAAAAATGGAGCGACGAGGCAAAGCTTCAGCACATAACTCTTCATTCGAGTCAGCATCTTTCCATTTACACTACTTTCACCACTCATCTCACCACCGTGGTATCTCTCTCTCTCCCTTTCTTTCTCTCTCTCTCTCTCTGTGCCGTAATTTATGTGCGTTCGGCGGGCAGCCACTTCGACACAGAAGAAAATCGTCTGAACATGGCGCTCGGCAGCATCTTGTGCGCTGTGGGCCGCTGCCGTGACTGTTGCTGGCAGCGGCGGCAATGCAAAACAAATGTGTGCACGCGCGTGCGGCAGCCTTCCCGGGCTGCTGTCTTGACGGCAGCACAACTGGTGTGCCGCCCGGTATGATTGTAAGTGATGTCTTTTGTTGTGCCACACACACACACACACGATGCGGCTCATCGGCTGCTGGCTTTATCGTTTGTTTTTCTCTTCTTCGCCTTCTTCTTCTTGTAGAGCCCCCGCTCCGGGCCCAAGAACGCGCCGGCCAGGACCGTAAAGTTCAATCCGTTCAGCGGGCAGCTTAGCAGGGCGGGACAGGGAACAGCTTTAAACCATCCCCAAAACAACGGCACGCACCAAAAAAAAACACACGGGAGAAAAGTTTCAAAATGTCGGTGAAATATGCAAATCGAAGCTGTTTAGTTAGCTCCGATCGGGAAACGGGGGGGGGGGGGAGGGGGGAGCTGCAGCGAAGGGAAGGGTGTATTTATTTTTTCATTTTTTTTCCTCCAATAACTGGCTAAAGAAAAGCATTCATTCTCATACCCTTCAGGCCCCAACAACTCCACACACACACACACACACACACACACACACACACAAACACACTGCACAAGAAAATGCCAGCGGTTAAGCTTGCAGGGAAAATAAAGTTCATCACATGTGAAATCGAAAAGATAACAGACAGAGAGAGAGAGAGAGAGAGAGAGAGAGAGAGAGAGAGAGAGAGAGAGAGAGAGGGTGCCGAAAAATGGTGGAAGTGGGTTTGTGATTTCCCCGCAATCAAAATCGGATAGCGGAAAAGCGGGCCCAATCTCCTCCTTCGGTGGATTGAATTGCAAAAAAAAAAAAAAACAGAAAGAAAAGCACATTTACGCAGCCCATAAAAACTTTTCTGCACAAGCAATAAATTTCTCCCCATTCCCTCCCGCCAACCAAAAAAAAAAGCCCCCGCTTCCAAAATCCTTTAAATACGGCTGCACTGCGCGGTGGAGGCCGGCAGGTTTGCCGAAGCGGGTTTTTGCCACCACGACGGCCCCCCCCCCCCCCCAAGCTCCAAACGAAACCCCGTGTCCCAGCTGGGCGGTTGCAAAACGGTTTTTTGGCGTGCCGTCAACGGCTGCAAGATTTAACTTTTCTCTTCTTTTTCTTTCGCTTCTTTTTTTCATTTCATTATTTGCATAGTACTGCGAAAGCCGCAGCGCCCGAAACACTACGCAGGCCGCTTTTGGCATAATAGAGCCTCCCTCGCCCCCCTAGCGCCCGGCAGCCTAACAATAGCATTTGCAGCTTAGGCGTGTGACCAACGTCCAAGTTCAATGGCAATGAAGCATCCCCGGTGCATTCCCGTGTGCATTCCCATTTTTTTTTTTTTTTTGTGTGTGCCCGTGCAGTGGCATGCAGCCCTCGGGGTGCTCCGTTGGTGGTGGTGGTAGTTAGAACAACGTTTACCCAACAATAAAGCAAAACGATAAATATGGCGCGCGCGCGGGCGAACAGGAGTGTTTGTGTGCCGTTTTGCGGGGCGTTGCGCATTGATAAATTGAAAAGATTTGCGCCCGCTCTATCGGTAGCAATCCGGGGCCGGGGTTGCGCAGGCGGTTTTAAGCGCTGCTGGTGAATATGCGCTACAAAGATGATTTTGTGCGCCTGGGGAAGGCATACATTCAGGCGCTAATTAAAGCGTAAGCGCTGGATTATGGTGCGCTTTTCAGTGGACGCTCGCCAAATTGGGCTTCGTTTGCGCATGGTTCCGATTGCATGCTGCTGCTGGGTAGGATGGAGCTAGGGTATGGGAAGGGAGTTAAGTACGTAAAATAATTGGTGAAATTTAGAATGAGAAGTTTGTAAAGGCCGAGAGACATTGTCCGTACTCGATAGTGTAATTTCGATTTTCACTAGCGCATCTGGCGGCGGCAGACCGAACCTTATTTTTAATAGTCGAGGGAATGGTCGTGCCGGATCTCAAATTTATGTTTTTTTTTTTCATAGTTTTTTTATGCGAAATTGGCTGCAATACATGCACCTGCATATTTATCTATCAATTGCATAGCTTTTCCAGTCCAGTTTAAGTAAAAAAACATGCAAAAATAATGTATTTTCAGGAGCGGCTCCACATTGTTTGGCAAAATGCTTCGGTCAGCCGCCGCCAGATGCGCTAGTGAAAATCGAAATTACACTACGGTTATAAATTACACATGTTTGTTATAAAACAAGCTGGAACATAATGTTTTAAACTACAAAACTACAGTTTTTCACGTCAAACTATCGTTTAATGACAAAGGATAGTGGTAAAGGCCTATAAATGATGCTTTTAAAAAAATATCTCTGTTCGCACATTAACGAAGCAAACTAGCCCATACACGATGTTCTACCTCATTCCTTCAGCATAACAACCTACGCGTTCCATCGCAGACATGTGTTTGAGCATACGCAGCGCCTTAATCGAATGATCGGCAACGTAGTGCAACCAGAACCATCGCTTGCTCGGTTGCCAACCAATTTACGGCCCAAATACGGCTCGTACCGGCCAACGCTTTCTGTTAGCCGTCAAGTTGACCGGTGCACTTCGCCGAAGCTGATCGGCCCGCGCGGAAATTACCTTCAAACACTTTGGTTTTGTTGGCGTGGTGTAAAAATGTGAATGAAAACAGACGGCCGTTTTATCAAAACCGTTCAATGCCTTCGAGCTGTATGGCAGCATGCACCACCAGCGACGATGGTTTTGTTTCATGGAACCACGCACTCACATACTCACACCGTATCCCTAACACTCACCGATGGAAAAGTTCCTCGTTTCCGCTTGACCAAACAAAGCAAACTGATGGTACGAGTCGCACTCGCCTGGAAGCGAGTAGTTCGGCGTGTTCTTTCATCGGACATTTTCGATTAGGTTAGGCTTACATTTTTGTATAAGTTTAATGAAACACTATATTTTTCATGCTATTTTTTCATTTAATAAATCGATTTTGCTCCACAGATGGCATAGATTCAGGCGCATTTTATTTTACGTTTAATGTCAAATGAAAAATTACCAATTAAAAAAGAAAAAAGTATCAATTCTGGCACAAGTCTACATTACCAACGATATGTCTGGATATTGCTGAGAATTCAGTAAGCGAAAACAGGTTTTCATAGCATTTTTTTTCTACATTACTTTCTTAAGGTCGCTTTAGACCTTGCGTGAAAGTGAAATTTTGTTTTGTTTTTGCTATATTTAGTTGAATTTTTATAAGAATATAGCTTATCGTACACCAATAGAAAGGATATTTAATTCCCCAACTATTAAGCCTGTACAAAATATTGAAATAACGAATTAAACACATTTCCTCGAGATTACCCGCTGACCATTCTCTGTTCACTGTGAACAAAGGGAGGAATCACAAATGTATTTAATTTATTAGTTCAAAATGGTTTGTAGTCTAGATAGTTGGGGATTTGAATATACTTTCTTTTTGGTGTACAATAAGTCTTATTCTGATTTTAAAAAAAGAACATTTAAATTTAGCCGAAATCCCCAAAATTCCACGTTCAATTTCGCTGAGGCTCTAACGCGGGTTGTAGCACAACTTTTAAAACATTATTCCCTCTTTTTCTTCTTGTACCATTACTGCAATAAAGCACCTCTACAATTGCCAAGAAGAAAAAACAGCGAGAAACACACACACACACACCCACTCAACGACCATTATGGAACAGCAGCAAACCAAACGCACCAAATGAAGCAGAATAAAACATAAATATTTCGTGTCGCTCGCTCCTTTAAAC
The DNA here is from genome assembly GCF_943734685.1 of Anopheles coluzzii. Lineage (NCBI taxonomy): Eukaryota > Metazoa > Arthropoda > Insecta > Diptera > Culicidae > Anopheles > Anopheles coluzzii. The sequence continues at coordinate 4,635,150 of NC_064669.1, read as the reverse complement.
ACCGCACCGGCATCAGCATAAATTCAATTGCTTCACAATTTGCCGAGGTGATTAAAAGCCCACCGACAGTACGCATTTGCCACGCCTGCCGTGCAATAAAGGTTCCACTGTCTTGCATACGCTACTGGTGGCTGGTGGCGAGGAAGGTCAGGGGGTAAAAGGGAGGAGGGTGTAAAGTGTGGGATCATCCCTCTCCCACACACGCTGAACCACTCGTGCTCGTGCACAAGAGGCACATTTCGCATTTTTTCGCATATTCGGTGTACAATTCTATATCACACCTCCTCCTGCTTCCCCTCCCAAATGCTTACACCGGGAATGGAAAGAATTTGAAATAAAACACACACACACACACACGCACGCAGCACACTGTACACGATTGTAGGTGAGCACTAAAACCGCGTCTTCGCGCGTGGGCGACTGCTTGCGGGGGCGGATGGGAAAGAGGACGCCAAAAACGCGCCCAGCAAAAAACCGGGTTTTTCTGCGGAGTACATTTCCTCGGCAGCCGATTTTTATCCGTACCCCCAGCACATCACACGTGACAAAATGACACAAGGGACCGGTGGCGGTGGGGTTTGTGCGTGGCAGAGACTCACTTACGATGCCGCGTACACACGCTCACTTCATTTGCATTTTTATGTTTGCAATTGCTTGACGCCTTTGCCTTTGGCTACCTTTGCCGGGAAGCTGCTTAGGCAAGCCTTTTCGCGTGTCCATCGCTTTGGCAAGATAGTTTCCGCACACGTGTTAGTTAAGGTTTGCTTCCATTTTTTACTCTCTCGCGTCCCCTCACTATTCAAAAACAAAGCTTACCTCTCCTGGGGTTGTTTTGGGCTTGCTAGTGGATTTGTTGTGAGGGGAAGGGGGGGGGACCACAACGGCTGGTCGGCGGGGGAACGGGGTGAAGCTTCGAAATTTTTCATCAAACACCAGGCGGTCTCCATCGAGCGTGAGCCCGACCAGGCGCCTCCATCGAGCGTCAGCCCGACCAGGCGCCTCCATCGAGCGTGCGGTGCGAGCTCACGCCGAAAGAAAAGCGAAAGCCGTCCTCATGCTCATGCCAGGCGAGCGCTAGTGAAAGGTAACCGACATCGTACCGGGACGGTAGGAAGAAGGGGTTGCCGGTGGGGCGACGATGAAAGGGGACGGAATTGATTTAGAGTTAACGGCGAATGGGGCTCGAAAAGAAGAACAAGAAAATAAAGCACTGGAGTGGAGTGAAACTCCTTTAGCTACCGTTTTTCGTCCCACCGCCCCCCCCCCCCCTCCCTCATCCCCTTTTCTCCCTCACACCATTTTACTTTCGAAAATCGAGCAGAAATGATGTTAAACGAGCGCCCGTGTTTGAAGTCAACACATCGAACCGGATTGGTTGGCGAGCGAAAGGAACAGGGGATGGGTGGAAGTACAAAAACCGAAAAAACACGGGAACAATAAGAAAGTTAAATGAGCAAGAAACCGCCCGACTCACCATGGCTGGGGGAGGCGATGGGGAGGAGCGAGGGTGAAGGAAATGTGTTAGTGAAAAGTTTGTTAATCAAGCGGCAAGCAACGGAGCAAGGTTTGGAGAGGAAGCGGTGGAGAGAAAGGGGAAAAAAAGATCGGTTAAAGCAACAACGGTAAGTACGAAGCTGAAACCGGAGCTTTAACAAAGACGGAATTATAATCACGAAATTTGGGGCTTGGGAGCTTTGCAAGTGAAACAAAGAGGGCAGAGGAGCAACTTAGGGATGAGTTTGACTTGAGCTCATCGAGATGGCGGGATAAATTTGGGCCGTTCGATGAGTGCAAACGAAAGCAAGAAGAAGGTGCAAGTGTTGCTCATTTAGGAACGTTTTTTTTTTGTAAAATTCGGTTGAAAATTTTAAAGGTAAAAAAGAGTGCGGCCAAAAGTCCCGTTCGCATTAAAGAGCCGTCTTCGGGTGCTTCACGGACACAAAGCAAGGAGAAAATGATGAAATCTCATCACCTAGAACAAATTGTTCGTTTCATTAATCACTCGCTCATTATCTGTCGGTACTTTTTCATTAGAGAACAAATTCAACTCACACACCTGACACCTACCGACAGTACCGGCTGCCCTTCACGATCACAGTGCTGGACAGTGCTGTGCTTTTCGTCTCGAGCAGGTGGATTGTAGGCAATAGGCGATCCTGGGCTTGGCGCCTAGGTTCTTGCAGCAACCGGGAATGTTGATGGGTACTTGTGTTGATTGTACTGAAGTGGCCACGCATGCAACTAGCGTTGGTGCTAGTCCTGTTTTCACCTCAACTCTCCCTCCTCCAGCCCCCAGTGCATAGCATAACCGTCACTTGTATTGTTTTTTTTTCCTCTTCTCTCTTCACTTTCTTTTGACACACTTTTACACTTATATTTTCTCTCTGTTTCTCTCTCTCTCTATTTGGTTTCCATCGTTTTTTACAATTTAGCAATGGGTTTTTTTTAGTTTCATTCGAAATTGTGGTTTAAAAATTGAATAATTTAATTTTGAAAAAAAAAACACTCAACAAGTATGGGATGTAAAATAAACTTCTAAAAGTCACATACAATTACAGCAAAAGTTTACAGTGTTTGATGTAAGCACTACTACACAGCACGGTAAGTAAATATAACACATAAAAGAAACATAAAACGCAACACAACTTTGCAAGAAACACAAAGCATGCAAAGAAACGAAACTAATCGAGTGTAGAAAAGTCACGCCAGCGGGATGGGGAAACCACTTTTCGCTGCACACCAACCCACACACGCACCCACACGCACTATTAACTTGTTGCGATCAGCTTACGGGCGCAGGACGAGCGAGAGAGAGAGAGAGAGGGAGAGGCGTGGGAAGGAAATTGTACCGTCACTTTCACAAACTCACAGCGCGACCGTATTAGCAATTAAGCAGCTAAAAATTAAATACTAGCAACTAAAATTCTCACTTTCACCGAGCAAAAAAAAAACGCCAAAAAAATATCATACACCCCGCCCTCTACCCGCTCCGCTTCGTGCACGGGGTGGAAAGGAAAACAAAGAAAAAGAAAGGGAGGAAAACACCTCCCGCAGCAACAACAATAGCACGAACATCCAACACCGTTCGACAAAGCAACAGCGGAAAACGGGATGAAAACACAAAACACAAACAAATGAGATGAATAATGCTTCCCATCCGCCCGGGACGGTGGGGAGGATTTGAGCGGGGGGGGGCACGTTTTTTCGGGAATCACACCGTCACACAGAACCGATGCTGCGGGCCGCACTGTTGCTGCTGCTGCTGCTGCTGCTGGGCAACAATCTTAACATTACGGCGGCTGAGCTGCAACTGATACCCGATACATGGCAGCGCGAACCGTTCCCCTGGTATATATCGCTGGTTCCGTTGGCTGCTGCTGCTGCTGCTGCTGCTGCTGGGAAGTGGTGCTGCAAATACCGTGAGAGCAGCGTTGACGAAACAAGACGCAAGCCGGGCACAGTGGCGAGTGACGCGCGAGAGCAGCGGGAGAAGACGTTGACGCTGTTGCTGGCAGTGGCAAAGGTACGCTCTGGGAGCGGGGGCTTAAAAGGGAGGGGGAGGGGCATCCCGGCTGCCACTCACCGCCAGGCACCTGTGAGAGCGCGCGGCGCACTCATCCCGCGTGAGCAAAAGGTCAACCGTGAGCGAGTTCCGCTCGCTGCCCGAGGTCGTCGTTCGCATCTCGACGCTCGCCGCACGGTGCAGAGAATCAGAAGCAGAAGAACCGCTGCAAGGGAACAGTGCTGCGATGGGGGAGGCTTGCTCTCAGCGCTCGCTCGCTCGGTGCGCTGTGAGTTACCGCTCCAGCATGCGAGCGAACGAGCGGACGCTAGCGTGACAGAAACGTTGGGCAGCGAGAGCGAGAGACGGCACAAGCAAGCAGGCAAGCGAGCAACATGTGCGCATTCGAACGCAGCACAGCAGCATCACGGGCGGCCCGGGAAACACGACCGCCAGGGAACTCACCGCGCTGCGCGGCCACGGTACGGTGCGGGCTGTTTATACTGGCAATTTGAGCGCTTTATTAAACTTCCTTTCGCTACTAATCTGTCTTCCAGTGGATGGGACAACCCCGTTTGGCTAAGGTCGACTATATGTGACAGGGGAAGGGGTGGGGGGTTTACACACACACACGAAACTAATCTTTTTACTACCCTGTAATTATTCACTCACAGCATCGCTCGCCTGCTGCTGCAGCCGGTTCGGTTTTGCACGTAGCGACACTTTCCCTTTCGAGCGATTTAAATCATTGTGGGAGTGGTGGGATTGGATGGGGGTGAGTGGAGAAGAAGATAGGTGGCTTGCTGGTTGCGCCGCAACGCAAACTGCAGCACTTGCTGCTTTGCTGGAATGGCACTCACTCGCTTCGCTCGCTCACACGCTCAAACACTCAAACAGGGATGCTGGCGGGCCTGTAGCATCGGTTACTATAGCAACCTCGTTTTAGCAAGGGGAACTGTGAGGGTGGGGGGGGGGGGGGGAAATGCGGGAGTTGAATGGAACTCAGCATGAAGCTCAACTCTGCCCCTCTCCCTACCTCTCCCTCCTATGCTTTGCGCTGTGGGAGACAGAGAGGAGAGAACGAGAGCGGCGGAACAAATTGTTGCATCGCACAACAGGGAAGCAGCTGTGCAGGACACGAACCCCTCCCCCCTCCCCCTCTCTTTCGTTCATTGAAACGCCATTTTCCCTTTTTTCCCCACCGCCTCACACTACTCCTTCTCCCCGCTAGGCGCGCTCACCGGTGCCCATTCTCGCCTGGGAAATTCCGGCGCGAAAGTTGGAAGCGACAAGCGAATCGAATCTAATTAACAACCAACTGTCGGGTTTTATTTCGTGTTTCAGCAGGCAACAAGGGAGTGGAGGGGGGGGGAGGGGAGAGGAGAACAAACACAACGGTTACAGGGGAGAGAAAGAGCAGCAAAAAAAAAATAGCACCCTTTTCCGGTCGTGTTTTTTTTTTGTATTTGTAAGTCTTTCAGTGAAGATTTTTTATTACTTTTTTTAGGTTTTACTTTCCACTTTTCGGCACCGCTGGAAAAGTTTTCTCCTGCCTTTTGTGTGTGTGTGTGCCAAAGCGGTAGTTTTCAATTTTAGTAGTGGCGACATTTTACTTCCACCTCTCTTTCCACCAGCCCGGGGGAAGAAAAATCCCGCAAATTGGCACAAATTAAGTGACAAAAGCCTAAGCCCGGTTGGTTTGCTCGCTGTGAACGGATTGTGTGTTTTGCTTTCCTCCCGTCTCCCATCCCCCCCTCCCCCCCGGTGCACCATTCCCTTCCTCTGCTCGTCCGCTTCAACCACCGGTAGCGTAACGCTTGCACAGATACACCGGCACCGGGTGAGCAAAACGATCGGCAATTAGCGGAAAACGTGATTGGAATGTTTCTTGGTAGCCCAGCGGTTTTTCCCACCTTCCAGCCGGGGTGCGGGTGAGGGGGAAGGGAGTTTTTCAATGTTTTCCAGGCGGGTTTTCCACCGTGCAATAAATGTTTTTGGGAATGCGCAAAAAAAAAGCAATAATAATGCTCGCCTTCCTTCCGTCTATTATCACTGCCCATTAGCGTGCCCGTGCGTTGCGGTTGCAGCCAGCGGAAAAGGTGCCTGTCTTTGCAGGGGAAAAAATCCACCTGCCTACTGCCTACCCTCCCCTCCCCCCCACTTCCTTTCAGTTTTGCAGGCCGCCACCCGACCCGTGCTGGGTGGCAGTAATGAATAAAGCAATCACTCTCCCCTGTGCCAACCAGGCACGCATTCCTGCCGCCATGTGTCAATAGTAGGCACAAGGGCAACAGGTTCCTTTTCTCATAGGCCTCCCCCCCCCCCACCCCCCAGATGGGGAATGAATAATAACTGCATTAGCCCGCTTGCCTAGCGAGACTGCTGTGTGTCTGTTTGTGTAAGCAAGAAACGCAGAACGCAAGAAAAAAAATACGTTTGTTTGCCTCGGAAAAGAGGAAGAACGGGCGGGTGGGAGGGGACGAGCTAGTAAAACAAAACCCGGAAGTTAAGGCTTGGGTCGGCTTTTTCCCATTCTGCAAACAACAAAGCAGCGAGAGAGAGAGAGAGAGCGAGAGGAAGGTTGAAAAGGTGAACAAACACAAGCTCCCTGCTGGCCGGAAGACGTTTTTTTGGTTTTGCGTTTCCTCGCAACCACAACTCTGCAGCCATTTTTAAAGGAAGTGGTGTGCATGGCTGTTTTAATTCCTTCCGCTCCCTCTCGCTCTCACACACACACACACAAGCTTGCAGGATTGATGAAAGGTAACGTGTCACTTTATGTTCCGGCATTCCCAGGGTGCATGCATGTTGCCTTATTCATCGGACTCCGCTTGCACACAGGTCTGCCGCTTGTCCCCGGGATGGATGGCGTCCGGATTAGCATTAGCGGGGGGGGGGGGGGGGGGGGTGAGCATAGGTGCCCCTTCGCGCCTCCCCTTCCCTCCCTACCCCACGAGCCACCTGATAGCGCTGATAACACACGGCGACTCCCGAGCGGTTCACGGTGTGCGCGCGCGCGCGCGCACACACACACTCTCGAGAGTGCCTCTGCAGAGCAGCGGTCCGGGGCCCGAACATCTGCACATCTGCAGACGCTGCGTACTCGGAAAAGTGGTAATCGGTGAGGGGGGGGGGTCTGGGGTGGAGTGGGATTGGCGCGCACCGTTCCCTCCAAAGTGCTGCGATGCGTGTGATGATATGATAAGTGGTCACTCACGCCCAAGTCACACCAGGCCGGTAGCCCAACTGAGTGACCAGTGGAGTGTGGGGGGAAGGGGGAAGGGGGAGTGATGGATCGCACGACACCAAAACTGGCGCAGCATTCCCGCAGTCCGGCAGCGTCCAGCGATGATGGCAAAGATGGCTTCCCGGCCTTGTTTGCTCGCTCGATGGTGGGGCGCCCGTAACGTTTGCGGATCCTTCGATGGAGTGTTTTTAGTATAGGGAGAGCACCATCAGCACAGGGCACTGTGCATTTCAACGCACACACACACACATGCCTATAAAGCGGTGCAAAGGGCAGTTGCATGCCAGACTGCTTGGATGCGGCGCAGCGTGCCAATTAGATTATGCCTCCAAAGCGGAAACCATTAGAGGAAGGAGCGGGCAGGCATCTGTTGCGCTCTGCTGCTTGGGCGGTGGTGCCAGCAAGGGGCCCAACAGGTGTTTCTGTGGGGCGCTGGAATTGTTTCCCTTTTTTTTTAAAAAAAAAAGGAAAGAGAGCTTCAACTTTCCCGTTGTCGGGCACACTAGCGAGAGTCGGACGGCCGCCATTGCACTGCACTGTCAACTGTCTTGGCGGCTTTGGTTTTCCCAATCACACACACACACACACACACAGAGACACCTCCCAAACCAACGGGCGGACCCTCGCCGCCGCCAGCATCTCTTGCCCGGTCGAATCTCGCATAAATCATCATTCTGTCCACCGGGCGGCGGCCAACAACCTCCCTCGGCAGATGCAGCGGCCGGCCCACTTCGCTGCGAATTTAACGAGCGCCCGCTCCTATCCATTTACTTGGAGGTTTGGAGGTCCCCTTTTTTGCCCCCCGCGTTGGAATTGGAAATAGACTGCGGACCGCCTATTTATAGGACACTCGCTGGATGCCGATACACATCCTCACATCCATCCGACCGGTGGGGGTTTCTTCGGGTTTTTTTTTGCTTACTGAGGTCTGGGCGACCCCCGCCCCACACGGTGCCGAGATAATGTGACTGATCGTAAACCCTCCCCCCCCCCCTCCCTCCTCCCTCGCACAACCAGGGTTTCCAGGGAAATGAACTAACGACCGGACCGGTGGAAACGGGCCCGCGTGCCGCTTCTGGAGCGCGTTGCGTATTGGACGCGACCGTACGGTCGGTTGCGTGCTCGACTTTATTTTCGGTGCCGTTAGCCGCCAATTTCGCGGCGCTTGTCGAGCCGGAGGCGAAAGATTAATAGGGCCACTCAGCGTCTCCGTTTTTTTTTTGTGTGCGCTCGCGCGAAGACCTACCAACAGGCCCCGGTTGTTGCAAATGCGCCATTACGCAGCGGTGCGCAGACCCCGGCGGAGTGTCTGATTGGCTATCTGCCACGCTGCGGATGTCCGTGATGTCATCGGCCGGCCGTTGATTGACATCCGAAACTCATCGCTCACTTGGGGCACTTGGGGATTGGATATGTGCAAATGAGAAAACAAAACAACAAATGCAAACTTCCCATTCGTTTGCAGTTCGCAGCACATCCCAGGCAAACCGTGAGGCCATAGCTAGCCTAGTTCAGAACCGTAGCGTGGTACCTGTGTGAAAGCTGCACCTGAAAGCTTCAATGTCCACCGAACGAATCGCTTGCGAGCGCGAAAGCTTCCAGCTAAAACAGGAAAGCTTCCAAAAACGGGGGACGAGCCTCCAAGAAGTCGTTTTTCTTTTCTCATTTTTGCAACACCTCCAACGATGCCTATCCCTTCAAAACCGAACCGGTTTCACTTTCAAACCACCTCCAAAGCTACATCTCCCCCTGCTTGCTCAGCTGCTCTCTGCGGCCTGTAAAACTGCACCCTTCGGCAGTTCAACATCTTCCAAGGCCACACAGGCGGCGCAAATTTAGACATGAACGTACGCGATTACAAGAACCGGCATCGGCCTGGCGCGTTCTCGCGTTACCTCCGCTCCCTTCCGGGCGAACAAAATTTATATCCTCCAATTATTTATTTGTGTGTGGAAGCGGTCAACCAGCGACCCCCCGCATATGCTTCTTCCAACAGCCGCCAGCAGCGTCCCTGGTTCCAATATTGCTTCCGCCATCGCGTTCCACGGCTTAGCAACGCGGGCATGGGGAACTATAAATAAATCCATTACCATCCGCTGTATATCGCTTATTAATAACTCTCTTTCTCTCTCTCTCTTTCTACTTCTATCGCTGTATGTCGCTTATTACTAACTCTCTTTCTCTCCTTTTCTACTTATCTGTCTCTCTCTCTGTATCTCATCTCGGTGTATCTCATGTCCCTTAGGCGACATCTGAACCGAGCACGCGGGAACGTCAAACTAGTGATGCGCTTTTTGGGGCGAACCTACTAGGAACTAATTTAACACATTTGAACCTGGCAGGTTTGGTAGCCCCTTGCTACAAATTAGTGATGGGTAAAGTTGGCAAAAACCCGGAGTCGACTCCGATCCGACTCCGATAAATTCGGAATCGACTCCGGAAGGTAGGTCCGCGCTGCAATATCCGGAGTCGCTCGGAGTCGCCCAGAGTCGCTTGGAGTCGGAGTCGTTCGGAGTCGTTCGGAGTCGTTCGGAGTCGTTCGGAGTCGTCGGAGTCGTCCGGAGTCGCCCGGAGCCGGAGTCGTCCGGAGTCGTTTGGAGTCGTTCGGAGTCGTTCGGAGTCGTCGGAATCGTTCGGAGTCGTCCTGAGTCGCCCGGAGTCGGAGTCTTCCGGAGTCGTTCGGAGTCGTTCGGAGTCGTTCGGAGTCGTCGGAGTCGTCGGAGTCGTTCGGAGTCGTCCGGAGTCGCCCGGAGTTGGAGTCGTTCGGAGTCGTTCGGAGTCGTCGGAGTCGTTCGGAGTCGTCCGGAGTCGTTCGGAGTCATTCGGAGTCATTCGACTCTGGACGACTCCGGACGACTCCAGACGACTCCGGACGACTCCGAACGACTCCGACTCCGGGCGGATCTAGTGGTTCCATTTTGCCGGAGTCGGAATCGAACTAAAAATAGTCGGAGTCGGATCGGAGTCGTGGGTGCGCTCCATACAGCACATCACTACTACAAATATCGTCAGCAGCTACCAAGCTGGCTTTGTTGGAGGCAGATCCACTGTCCAAATTTTTACTCTTCGGCAGATCCTCCAGAAGTCCCTACGCACCACCAGTTCATCGACTTTAAGGCGGCCTTCGGCAGCATAGACCGTAACTATGGAACATCATGCAGCGGTTCAAATCTCACCGAAGTCTGAGTGCAAGGTAACGCACTCACCTGTCTGCTCTTCAACGTCACCCTATTATTCGAAGCGCGGAGCTAGACAACGACATCTGTGGCACGATCCTCTACCGGTCTCTCCAATTTCTTAGGTTCGCTGATGACATCGACATCATAGACAGGTGTGACACCAGACTCGCAAAGCAGCAGGAATTGGATTGATAATCAATACCCCAAAGATGAAGTACCTGCATGCTGGAGACTCAGACCATCTGGGAAGCAGTGTATTAGTTGACGACGCCAATCTCGAGGTAGTAGAAGAGTTCTGCTATCTTAGAAAGGTTGTTACGATGACGTCAGCAGCGAAATCTGAGAAGAGTCTTGCATACTATGGGCTTCACCAACTGCCGAGATCCAGAAGACTTTGCACCTTGTACGAGTGGAGGATGCAAACGCTCTGAGCGTGTTTGAGCGACGCATCTTGAGCGACTCCATCTTTGGCAATGTGTTTGAGCATGGCGTTTAGAGGAGAAGGATTAATCACGAGCTTGCTGAGCTGTACGGCGAGCATCCTGACGGTGGCAAAGGCTGGCAGGATACGAGGGCTAGGGTATGTTATGAGAATGCCGAACTCGTGCCCCACCAAGAAGATGTTCGACAGCAATCCCCAGTTCAGCATAAGGCGCAGGGGAGCACAGGGAACTCGATGGCTGGATCAGGTGAAGCCGAGACCTGTTGGAGCTCGGGTGTCTATATGGATGAGAGGCTGCAGCCAGGGACCGAGCATCCTCAAAAATGTTTGTTGACCGGGCCATGTCACACCGACGTGCGCTATCCTGACCTGGCCAACAAGAAAGAGAGAGAGAGAGAGAGAGAGGTTTGGTAGGACCTGTATGTTCAGTCGGACCGATAGGTTCTGATGGAAACCGTTGGTTCAGAGCTATGAGACCAGACTGCTGGTTCTGAACCTACAAAACCTACCCGTTCTGTTCCATTTTCAAACACCCCTAGTTCCTTTCAGCTCCATTTTTTTTTAAATTTCCCATCACTACATAAAACATTCCAAGTTCAAGCCTTCCTGGTTTGTGGGCATCGCGAATGGCGTACGTTACCAAGCAAATCCTCTTTGCTCCATGATATGAGCATACGGACAAGATACCACAATGAATTGGAGGTTGGGAGGGCTGAGTACGCAGGCTAGTGACATCTGGTGTGTATGGAGACCTGTCTTAGGCACAACTTGCCTCCAAATCCCGCACAACATACCACAAAACGACTTCCTCCAGCAGGCGCATGCGCCCCAACACAGCTGTCACATGCTGCACAGCGCTTTGTTTTGAACCCTCAATGTCCGGGTTGTTTTCATGTTTTGTCCGCGTGCAGTGGCTGTGCTGTGCCGTCCCGCACCGTGCCCTGAAATCAAACTCCGAGCAAAAAAGCGCCGAGTCCATCAACGCCAAGTCATCGCGCATCTACACGAGTCGTTGGCTCGGCGCGATCGTACGGCCGCGATGTAGATATATATAGCCCATCGCCTCCTCCTCCTCCTCCTCCTCCTCTCACTCAGTCGCTGGTGCAAAGTGCAGCTGCAGTAGCTGCAGCAGCGCATAAGGGGCACTGTGTCGCCGGCCCTTGTTTTCCGAGCTGCTGCCGAGGTGCCGTCGGCCGTTCATATGACTGCCGACGAGCGAAACGACGACCGAGTGTGCCGGGTATGGCGTCCAGCAGGGCTGCCGACGACTGGCCGAGTGACCGTGTGACAGTCGAACGGTGACGGATAGGGCTGGCAGGGAGGGCCCCAGACATCGGTCGAGGGGTTCGGGCTCAACCCGGCAAACCCTACCCCGATGGCGATCTGGCAATACAACCTCTCAGCAACAGCGGTGTGTGTGTGTGTTGTGTGTCGCTCGGTGTGCCCTTACATAACTGATCTCACAAAAGACTAGCTTCGTAAGCATGGTGCCCGGTGTGCGGCTGACGAGGATCATCGGTCCCAGTTTCCTCGGTCACGTCCGCGTCACGTTTCCATTGCGGAAGCGGTGAGTGGCAGGTGAAGCAGGCCGCAAGTGAGTGCGCGTGTAAGTGCTGGAGCGAAGAACCTACGAACTACGAACTGCTACTACGAAGCACCTGCTCCAAGGGCGGGCGGCGCCCCCTTAATGGCGTTTGCTCGCGTTTGCCCCTTTGCCGTCGGGGTTAGTGTGTGATGTGTGTTTTTTTTGCAAGCAACTGTTGAGCCCGCTACTCGGTGATCGTAACCTTCCCCACTCCCACACCCCGAAATCCCCTCCCAATACTCCCCCCCCCCCCCCCCGACCCCTCACAGTGCTCCTCAAGATGGACTTCCTGCTCGGGGGCTGTGCGGCGACCTGTGCCGGCTTCTTCAGCAACCCGTTCGACGTGATCAAGACGCGCCAGCAGCTGCACGGCGAGCTGCTACAACGAACCAGTGGTGCTCCGGCCACCACCACCACCACCCCCGCCAGCAATCCGTACAGCTCGGTGGTGCGCTCCTTCCGCTCGATCCTGCGGTCGGAGGGCGTGCTCGGCCTGCAGAAGGGGCTCGTGTCCGCGCTCGCGTTCCAGTTCGCGATGAACAGCGTCCGGCTCGGCATCTACCAGACGGCGGAAAACTGCGAGTGGACGCGGGGCGCCAGCCCGGCCGGCACGCTGCTGCGCTCGATCGGCTGGGGCGGGCTGAGCGGCGTCATCGGCTCGACCGTCGCCTGCCCGTTCTACATGGTGAAGACGCAGATACAGGCCCGGTCGCACGGCAAGTACGCGGTCGGCTACCAGCACCGGCACACCGGCACGCTGGCCGCCCTGACCGGCATCTACCGGGAGCGCGGCATTCGGGGGCTGTGGCGGGGCTACCCGGGCATCGTGACGCGCACCGCCGTCGGTTCGTCCGCCCAGCTCGCCACGTTCTCCACCTGCAAGGACCTGTTCGGGCAGTTCGAGTGGGCGCGCGACTCGGTCGCGGTGAACGCGTTCGCCGCCAGCATGGTGAGCGGGTTCTTTACCTGCGTCTTCATGTCACCGTTCGACGTGATCGCGACGCGGCTCTTCAACCAGGGTGAGACACGCGTTACACCGCATTTACGCTGTGCTGTTTTGTTTATGGTTTCTGTTTTGCTTTTTTTTTGGGGGGGGGGGGGGACAGGTGTCGATGCGAATGGGCGCGGATTGCTCTACCGGAGCGTGGCCGACTGCTTCACCAAAACGCTCCGGACCGAGGGCCTGCACGGGCTGTACAAGGGGTTCGTGCCGAACTACTGGCGCATCGCGCCCCACACCATCCTCAATCTGACGTTCTGGGATCAGTTCAAGGCGTGGCGTGATCTCTACTACGGATACTAGAGCAAGCAATACAACTAATGTTTAGAGCTAGAGCGTTTTTGTTGCTTATCAGTCGGCGGAGAGTCGAGCGGTCGCGTGGTTCATTGGTACGGCGCTCGGGTTAGCACCCGACAGGTCGTGCGATCAAATCTAATCGGCGGAGAGAGGGTGGATTTCCAGCGTGTTAAAGAGAATGAATGCTGCTGCACCGCGGTAGCAGCCAAAACGAAACTAACACAACAAAAAACCGAGTTTTGCCTAACGTAGTCTAAGTCTTCAACACAATTTGTGCGATTTTGCTGTGTTTTTTTTTCTTCTCTTTTTTATTATGATTACCACTAGAATCATTACGCGTAACGCATCATATGCTACCAGTACTACTTAAAACTAGAGGCTTCCGAACAAACCAAAAAATAGGCAAAAATAAAAAGAAAAAAAACCGCTGAGCATGTGCTATGTTCGTTCGCAGCTGCAAGTCGGGGGTGTGTCGAACGACACAAGTCTGAGCCCTTTCTTTAAACTTTCAATTTGTTTCGTATGTGTGTCCGTGTGCGATTATTTGTACACCAACATTAACAACAACAAAAAGGGATGCAAATTTTCTGCAAACGCAGATTGCCCTTTTCGCCACCTACTGCTGCTGCTGCTGCTGCTGCTGCTGTTCCTCCTTCCCGGCCGCTTTCGGGTGTGCCGCGGCGGATCCACCACCACCGCCCACCGTTTGCGGCTTGTAAATGCCGAGCGTCTGGAGCAGGGCGGTCGGGGACGGATCCCGCCCGCGGAAGCGCCGGAACACCTCGCCCGGATGGCAGCCGCCGCCGAGCGCCAGGAACGTGTCGCGGAACCGGCGGCCCACCTCCTGCCGGGCGGCCGGTTCCTTCGCCTCCGCGAACGCGCTGTACACGTCGGCCGCGATCATGCGCGACCAGAGGTGGCCGTAGTAGGCGGCACCCCAGTCGCCGGACGCGATCGCGACCAGCGAGCACGGATGGGCGTCCTTCCGGTCGAGCGGGAACGGGTGGTAGTGCGGGTACAGCTTGCGCATCACGTCCAGCCAGTAGTCGCTGGTCAGGTGCAGCTGCAGGTCGAGATTGGCCAGGTAGAGCTCGCGGCACAGCCGGTAGCCGGCGAGGTGCGTGCGGCGGCGCTGGATCGCCTCCACGCACGGTTCCGGCAGCGGGTCCTCGTTCGTGTAGTGCGCCGAGATGGCCCGTATCGTGCCGGCGTCGTGCAGCAGGTGCGTCAGCACGTGCCCGCTCACCTCGACCGCGTCCCACTCGACGTTGGACAGGCCGGCCACGTCGCTGTACCGGCAGACGGTCAGCAGATGCTGCAGCGCCTTGCCGAACCGGTTGAACAGCGTCTGCACGTCGTCCAGCGTCAGCAGCGACGGCTTGCCGTACAGCGGCGCCGGGAAGTTGCAGATCAGTGCGGCCAGCGGCCGGGCGCCGGGGGCCGCCGCACTGCGGCTGCCGATGCCCACCATCCAGCCGGCATTGTCGGCGACGGCGAGCTTTTCGTCCTCGCGCGAGTAGAAATCCGTGTAGAAGCCACCGATCGGGTCGGCCGGTGCGTTCGGCCCCGTCTCCAGCACGTCGTAGAACCGCACGTCCTCGTGCCACACGTCCACGCCGACCCGCTCGACGATGCGCACGCCGAACAGCTGCTCGGCCAGCTGGAACAGCCCGGCGAGGACGCGCGGCAGCGGAAAGTAGTCCTTCAGCGCCTCCTGATCGAACTGGTGCACCGTGGCGAGGTGGCGCCGCTTCCAGTACGGCACGTCGTAGATGTCGAGCGGACCGCGGAAGCCCTGCTCGCCCGCGAACCGCTCCAGCGTGGACAGCTCCCCGTCGGCGGCCGGTTTCGCGTACCGGTGCAGCTCGTCCAGCGCGTTGCGCACCGCCTCGACCGACCCGGCCATCTTCGTCTCCATCGACATGTGCACGTACGACTCGTAGCCGAGCAGCTTGGCCTGCCGCTTGCGCAGCGCCCGGATCGACTCGAGGTGCGAGCTGTTCTCCAGCGACTTGTCCGTGTGGATCGAGCACTTGCGCGTGTCCGCCTGCCACAGGTTCCAGCGGTGCGTCCGGTCGCCGCAGTACTCCAGGAAGCGTTCCGCGACCGCCGGCTGCAGCGTGATCCGCCACGGGCCCTTCATCGCCTGGCTCGGGTCGGTCGCGAGCGACTGCAGCAGGTTCGGCGGGAACTCCTTCATCAGCGCCGGGTCCTCGATCACCTGCTGGTACTTCTTCACCGCCACGTCCCGCTTGCCGGCGAACCGCGAGCGCTCCTGCGCCAGCCGCTCCAGTATCTCGTTCAGCTCGAGCTTGGACGACCCGTCCACCTCGATCCCGCTCAGCTTCGCCTCCAGCACGTACTTCTGCAGCAGCCGCCGCTCCTCGCCGCCCAGCTCGCCGTCCGGCTTGGCGCGGCCCGCCGCGAGCGCCCCCTTGAGCGTCCGGTAGATCGGCACGCTGTTGAACTTGGCCCGCCGGGCACCGCGGGCCCGCTCGTGGATCGTCAGGTAGCTTTTCGTCGGCATGCGCGAACTGTTGCCGAGGTAGAGCGTCTTCGCGATGCCCCAGGTCGTCTCGAGCGGGGCGCCCGTCGCCTCCAGCGGCAGTATAATGTCCTTGATGACGTCCGTCACGGGTGGGCCGGTGCCGGCCGCCGCCTGCTCCAGCCGCTCCTCGATCGCCCGCACACTCTTCTCCGCCGCGATCGCCTGCTGCCCGATCGCGCCGACACACTTCTCGATCGTCACATTGTTAAACTCGGGCAGGCCGGTCGAGCTGGAGAGTGGGTTTTTCTCCGGCAGATCCTCCCCGATCTCGGGCACTCTGCAAGAAGAGTCGGCGAAGGGAGGAATGAAAGCAAAAAGCAGAAGAAAAAAGCCCGTTTTGCCGAAAATGGCGCAGTGTCCCGTGCGGGCGACAGCCGCCCGGCCACGATGACCTTGAACGTTTGGGCGAGTCTAGAACGCACATACTTACAGCACTATGTACCCGTGACGTCGCGGGTTCGCAAACAGGTTCGTCCTCGTTAGCAGCAGCCGCTTGCCACAAAAGGAAACGGCCATCGCGGGGGCCTTTGCTTGGGGCAGACACGCGTGCGGGATGTCGTTCTTTCCTTGCCCGCCCGGATGCTTCGTTCGTGTCTGGTCTGCTCTGGTGCCGATGTGGTCGTAGTTAAAGGATACTCATGTTTTGCCCGGACCCTTCCGGTACGATATCCTATTTCCTTTTTTTTCTCCCTTTCCTCTTTCCTACTCCCGCTGGCACACCTTTTGTCGGCCTTTTCTTACTTTGTTGTGAAATTTCTCACCACAAACACACACACGCACATCCACTCACGCACCCGGTCTTGTTTTCGTAATGTATCTCTAGACGTTTCTCGCGTTTTTCTTTCTTTCTTCCTCTCTTTGCTCGCGCATTTCCCGAGCAAGGGGTGGTTGGATGTTTTTTTTTTTAATTCTTCTTGGCTGCTGTTCCCCCACGGGCCAGCTGTCAAGCGTGGCTGTCAAGCTGTCGTCAGCCTGACAGCCCGGTGCGGCCGGTTCGTGCACATGTGCACAAAGGCGATGGTCACCCTGTGTTTGTCGTACGCACGCTACGCTACAAAACAGACAGTTGTATTGGTACCGGTTTGTTTCGATTTTCAATCGATCGAAATCGATATTTCGAATGCAATTTTCTCTCCTTTTGTAGATAAATTCACCAAGGTACCATGGAAACTGTCCCAAACGCCATAAAGCCACTAAACGACTCCTAAACGAGGTCTAAACGACTTGAGCGCGCAATCTAAAAGGAAGCTAGAAAGACTTCGTTTAGCAGACGGTAGATGACTGATGCATTCTAAAAATAAAAAACAAACAGATTGCACCATCTGTTGATTAGTTAGCCACACAGGGGTGCTTTCTTCACCTTGAGAGCATTCTCCTTCCTTCTGAACAGCTCTATGGATTTGCATGGAAGTTATGCATCGCTAGAACTAGAACGGCGATACGATTGTTTAAATACTTAAACCAAATGTGAACCATCAGAAGTGAAGCAAGTGAGTTTTGACTAATGATCGATGGTGTTAATACCTGCGCATCTGTCCTGACCCACACGACCATTCTGATAGATTTTTGCCTGGGCAGTTAGAACAGTACAGTCTTTCCCCGAGTTACGCGACACTCGAGTTACGCGAATTCGAGTTACGCGAATTTTTATTTTTGACAGTTCAGATGTCAAATCAGTACAATTTTCTCCATCAATAGTCAAATGAAAAATAATTAGCAACATTTCCAAAGTTTTAAATCACTACAAAGTCAGAAATAACCAAATTTTCTGCACCAATTGCATCAAATAAGTATTAAATTACATAAATGAACTAAATTCAATCAAAAATTATGATAAATAAAGTATATTTTTGCTGTAACATGTGATATTCGACTTACGCGAAAATCCGAGTTACGCGAATGTCTCCGGAACGCATTATTCGCGTAACTCGGGGAAAGACTGTATATAGGTCATGATGAAGCTAGGCGAAATACATTTCAAGAAAAGAACAGTAATAAAATGATAATTTATTAATCGCCATCTACTGAGCAAACCTGTACAGCTATGGAGTAGTGGTGCAAGCTTGGAATCGGACCTACCCAATTTGATTCCGGAGCCGATTCCGGATTTGACTCCGGAGACGATTTCGGAGACGACCACAAAAGTGACTCCGAAATCGGAATTGGTCTTGCCCCGGTAACGTAATCAGGATAGACTCTAGAGAGTTAGAATGAACTCCGGAATAGAATCAGTTTCAGAAGCGAAATAAATCTGAAAATCTCCTGAGAATGGATCGTTTAGATTCCAGATTCCAGAAACTGATTCCAGACCTACTATCCGGAATCGATGCACTACAATGGAGCTTTCGTTTTTTTGCTCTATAGATATTAGATTTTTCAGTCGTTTAAGCTCAATCTGTGGCGCTTGGGATCCATGAGGCAATCCAGTGAACCTTCGAGGCTTTCGATTTTTTTATATGGTTATTTAATTTTCCTGTTCACCAGTTTATTTAAGTTAAAAAAAAGGTTATATTTGCTTCAAGGATCAATAAAACTGTTAGGCCGAAAATACATGGACCGGAATTTCGCGGCCACGGAATTCCACTTGCTGAAAAATATATGAAAATTATAGTTTGAAAAAGTTGCCGTTCACAGTTTGTACATGGGTTTGACAGCAGGCGGAATTCTGCGGCCGCGAAATTCCGGTCCGTGTATTTTCAGCCTTATAAATCCGGTTTTAATAAAGTCAAATTATTTTTTTGTAATCTCCACATTTTCCCGTCTTAATCATTTCCCTAAATGCATCATCAGAGCGAATTTACGCTCTCGTCACAATGAACAAACAATCTCCATCGAAAAAACCCCATACGTCGGTGTGTCGGTACGACAACACAATGCCCACCGTACCTACACGGCACTGTCAGAGCGCTGCCTTTGCGAAAGCCAAAACACCCACAGCCAGCGTTTGCTCACCCCTGCCACAAGCAAGCAGATGTAAACAAACTCAGCTGTCAGTTGAAACTTTTCGCAAACACACGGAGAAAAAGTTGCATTGCTTTCTTTCCAGTCGTTCATCTCGCGATTCTTCCGATTGCTAGCGATTTCCTGTCCGCCCCCCATAAGCGTAGGTGTAAATAGGAAAACGAAGCGGTGTGTAAGTGTGTCGGGAAGCAAGCAGCACAGGAAATTAGGCGAAATCGTAGGCGTAGGCACACAGTACGGTGAAGAAGAAACGCGCCTGGTGTGTCGCGACCATTTCGGTTGATTCACTCGATGACGAACCAGCGCACGATGTGTGGTTGGCCGGTGCGGGACCGATAAAGGGGCTGCACGCTACACGCCCACCACCATCCGCCAGCACGGTCAGCGCCTCCACCATACGGAAGTAGACGGGCGGGCGTGGGCGTAGGAGGACGAACACACACAGCCACACACACCGTAGCATTTACCATTGAGCTGTGAGAAACAACAACAAACAAAACAACAACAACAACAACAAAACAAACATGCAAAACCAAAAACCGGTACTGCACATCCTGGTGGTGGGCTTTCACCACAAGAAGGGCTGCCAGGTAAGTAAGGGAGAAGAATGGCGGCACCTCCAGGAGCCTCTCGCTCATCGCTTGTTTCCTCCCGGCAGGTGGAATTCTCGTACCCACCGCTCGTGGCCGGCACGGAAGGGAAGGGCGAATGTCCGTCCGGCTGGAAGTACCTGCCGACGCTCGCCCTGCCCGACGGCTCGCACAACTTCAGCAGCGACTTCGTCTGCTTCAACCTGCCGAGCCTGACCGATCCGGAGCAGTCGGTGTACGGCATCTCCTGCTACCGGCAGATCGCGCTCGAGGAGGTCCGGATACGGACGGCCGACCTGACGCGCAGCACGGTGCAGAAGTCGGTCTGCACGCTGCTGTCGCTGCCGATCTACGGCTACGTCGAGGTGAAGCTGTCCCTGATTGCGCAGGCGTTCTTCGAGCAGGGCGACTTCTCCGCCACCGAGATACTGGTGAAGGCGTACGAGCAGCTGAACGCCTGCCTGGTGTCGCTCGAGCCGCAGGAGATCGGCTCGACCCGGCTCCACTTTGTCGGCGTGCCGCTGCGCGATCTGTTGCTGAAGTAAGCGGCGTGTAGGCGCATTTTTTGCTTTGTAATCTTGATTTCTATCTCTCTCTTTATTCCTCTCTCAGATGGCGGCACAAAATCTTAATCCTCTTTAAGCTGCTTCTGCTGCAGAAGCGCGTGATATGCTACGGCTCGCCGGTGCATCCTACGTGCGCCCTTATACTCGGCATTGCCTCGCTGCACCCGGAGCTGATCAGCAAAGGCTTCCAGCAGGTGGCTTGCGTTAAGTGCGTCTATTTTTAACGGCCAATCCTTTCTTGCCTGGAAGCGAGTGTTAATCTCTGGCTCTCTCTCTGTCTCTCTCTCTATTGCAGAACTTCCCGGCCGATGTCGCCCATGCCCACCTTTAGCACGCCCGTCGAGGAGCAGCATGGCGACGCCCCGCCGTGCCGGACAACGCTCCCGGCGATCGTCACCGAGCAGGAGGCACCGCACGAGCAGATCGCCCCCTGCCGGGAAGCAGACGAGCTGCTGACCGATCCGGACGGGCGCAGTATCGCCAGCGCCAAGGAGGCCGCCCTCGAAGAAACGACCACCTCCTCCTCCTCCTCCTCCTCCAGCCCGTCGACTGGGTCGTCGATGGAGGCGGCGGGTGGCGGGGACGGCGCCGGCCCCAATGCACGGCCGGCCGCCGCGCTGCTGCGCGAAACGAGCGTCGACACGATCGCGTCCAACTTTTCCAGCCTGTACGCGATCGAACCGTCCGAGTGGGGCGCCCCGCTGCGCATCTTTCACGAGGGCGTCCTGTGCCTGCCGTACATCTCGCTGCCGTACATGGACCTGCTGACCGATCCGTCGGTCAAGGGGTACACGATCGGTGCGTCGAACGTGCTGTTCCAGCACAAGCGCCAGCTGGCCGACGTCATGATCGACGTCGAGTCGACGCTCATCGACGTGCTGGACGGGGAGACGAAGCGCGAGATGCAGCTGAGCACGGAGGACCTGCGGTTCGTGGACTTTGTCGTGCGGCACGTGCAAACGCCGAAGGAGGACGCGGAGGGCAGCGAGGCGTGGATACGGGACCAGCTGTACGGGTACATGGTGGCGCTGCTGAAAACCTCCCTCAATGCGGGTAGGGAAAGACGCTAGGGTGCGCGATTTGCATTAATCGTTACTTAATATGTTTTTCTCTCTCTCTCTCTCTCTCTCTCTCTCTCTCTCTCTCTCTCTCTCTCTCTCTCTCTCTCTCTCTCTCTTTCTCGTTCCCCTTCCAGACGGCAGCAAAGAAATTGAGCATTTCAATGCCCACTTTATGGGTGCGTTTAAGGCGACCCGTTGCTACGGCGACTGGCTGGAACGAACGGCGGGTGGGTCGGTGCCCGCCTTCGAGGGGCTCGGTGGGGGCCACCCGTTTGCCGGGACGCTCTCCGTTGCCGATATGAAGCTACGAATCGCACAGTGAGTGTATTTTTGTATGCCTACACAAAAGAAGTTTGAATATTTTTTGGACAAGAAGAAGATAAGAGGATGATTTAAGTATCGAACAAAATAGTTTTTAGTAGTAGTAGTAGTAATACAGAGTTTTCCAAATCACTTTCCAATGTAAACATTGTTATTCACCGCGTGCTAGATGTTAATCCACATCAATCTGACATTTCATTTCCATCATAATAATTTTTAATCTTCTCCACGTATCAATACGTAGCATCATTGGACCCAAACGCCTATTCTTATGAAGATGCCGAAACCGACTCTGATTTCGGAGCCAATTTCGATTCCAGAGCTGATTTAGATTCCGGATCCGATTCCGATTTCGGAGCCAATTCCGGGACCAATTCTGGAACCAATTCCGGAGCCGATTCCAGAACCAATTCCGGAGCCGATTCCGGAACCAATTCCTTTTCCGGAGTAGGTTCGGAGCCGATTCAGATTTCGGAACCGATTCTGGAACCAATTCTGGAAACTGATTTCGGACCTACTATCCGGAATCGATTCCAGCTAACTTCACAGCTAGCCTGAACCGATTCCGAAGAAAACTTCATTTTTCGCAGCACTAATCTGTACTCTGTTGCGTTTTACTGCTTTACTTCCAGAACGATGCAGAACAGCGAAAGTGGGCGCAAGCTGAACCAGGCCGTCACGAACACGAGTCGGGCGGTGGGCGGTGCACTCACCACCGCCAAGGGTGCATTCTCCAGCTGGTGGACGTCGTTCACCGCGACCCCGCAGGGCGGACACATGACAACGCAGGGCTGCTCGGAGCCACCGTCCCAGGACCCGTCGCCCACCGGTTCGGATGAACTCGGTGCCGCAGACGACGACGTCGCCGCCGCCACCGACGATGGCGATGGTCGGGAGCAGCGCAATCGTACCAGCGAGTCGGCCGAGGCAACCGGCTCGCCCAAGCACGTCATAGCGACGGCCGAGGTGGCGGCTCATCCGACCACCAACAACAGTGTGGTCGAGATTGGCCGGGAAGCCGAGCTGCTCGACAGAGGGACGTCGACGGCGACAATAATGGCCGGCGAGGCCGTAACCGACCAGACGAACATTCCGCGGCGCACATAAAAATACAGCGACATCATCTCAGCTTCGGCTTCGCTCTCAACGGAACTGCAGAGAACCGAACAGTGTTTTGTTCTCTTTTTTTTTGTGCGAGACAAGGGAAGGACAGGACCGCCCCCAGATCTCAGATGGCTCGCGAAGCAGCCCGCAAACCCTTTTTTGTTCCTTGTGTTTTTCCCTCCCAACCACACACACACACACACACACTCTCGTACGTACGTATATATATTTACAAAAAAATGTATTGTAATACTGTATCGCAAACGCAAACTCGGAGGAATATTATTGCAGGAGAGCAGCACAATCAGGCGCTGGAAAGCTTAAAGCCAAAATGCGGCCAGTCACACCACTAGGGCGCGGGCGCTTGTGCCATTCGTGCCGGTGGGGGGGCAGAGGGTGCAGCCATCGGGTCATATGTTTGTGCGTGACTCACTGAAGAGGTGAGGGGGGGGGGGGGGGGAATATACTTAATAAATATGGCATACCACTGACGCACCGCGCCGCGCACAATCTTGCCGACCAGAAGCCCAGGCCCGGGTCTGACCGATCAATGCTCGAAGTAATCGTATATTCGTTTAACGCATACTTACACTTAGCCGAATGAGAGAGAGAGATAAAGAGAGAGAGTGGATGGTCGCTATCCGACAGAAAGCGTGCACTTAGCGATATAAAAACAAGAGCGCCTAAACAAGGGCATTTCGAATCGGAAGAAGAATGCTTGTTGTTGAACCAAGGAAAGCGAGTGTCTAATATAAAACCAATAAAAAAAAACAAGTGTATAGCGCAAATGTGATTATTTTTTAGTAGAGATATACTTTATTTACAACCGATGTGGTAGCTATGGCGACTCATTGAGGTTGCTCTATTAGGTGTCATCCATCAATTGCGTAACGCCCAATAGCACAGTAGCTTAGTTTATTGAACAAAATTAGAGTTTTTGTAAAGTTTCTTTGCTTTTGCTTCATTCTGATATATTCACAATTTTCAAATTTTCAGAAGCGTTTCTCATCCACCCATCTTCCTGGTCCGCCATAAATGTATCCATCTTTCCAGAGGTGTTACTTTGGCTTCAGATGTTGTAGCATCATCAAATAGATTATACTATTTCGCATAACATGTGATGTTTAATATGTTACGCATGTCTTACATATTACGAAAAAACGGATGTTTGCAAGAGTTTCGGCCGCTTTTTACGATTTATTTTTAAAATTACGACCATCGATTATTCGAAAAAAATAAAAAATAAAAACTATATTTTGCGTTACATAACAAAAGTTAAACTAACCCGCTCCCCTATGTAACAAATCGTAGTACTTTGCTTGTCATGTTTCGTACTGATTTTCTCTTCTTAAAAGCTGCTTCTGCTAATGGGATGCAAAAGCGAAACTAATTTACAGGCGGTCCCCGAGATACACGGTTAATGGGGACCGAAAACGGCCGCAAAATATCGCGTATCTCGAATTTCCGCGTAAGTCGAATCTCGTGATTTCCAGCTAAAATATCACTAATTTTCGTGTAATTTTGCAAGTAGGAGGCGGTTTTAGTCACTTTATGAATTATTTGATTTGATTCTGACTGAATATAACTGTTTTAAAACTTTTGAAATAGTTTTTAACATTCGATCAAAACGGAAATTATTTGGCAATTTGAAATTGATGTGTCAAATCAGTACAATTTGCTCAAAGAATTGTCAAATTTAGAAAACCGCGTATCTCCGAATCCGCGTATAAGAGGTACCGTGTATCTCGGGGACCGCCTGTACTTCTATACAGACTCCATGCTTCTATTGATTCGCTCGATTGCTTCCAGCAGCTGCATTTTGGAACCAGCTGCTCGTATGTTTCTAAAGCCACACGTTTTCCCCGTCACTTACTTCTTTCTATTTCCAATGCCATTCTAGAATGCAAAGCGTTGCTTCGGCGGCTGCTCGGCGCACTGCTACATCGGTCCGGAAGGGGCAAACCCGCCCTGTGACGAAGAATCGGCCTGATAGAACTGCTGGTTCTGCATCTGATCGGAGGAGTCCTGCGTGCTGCTGTTCTCCAGCAGCTCACCCTCGAGAATGTCCTTGAAACTGTTGAAGCAACAACAACAAAAACGAACATTTAACACCCACTGCACAATTGCTTCCCTCTACCCACTCCCACGCCCTACCCATTAACCGTTTCGCCGTTGATGAAGTTGATAATGTTCATCGCCGTCCCGTCCATGGTCGTGCCGTTCGACGAGTGCGACTGCGGATCGAGAAAGCTCATGTAGTCCTCCTCCTTCAGGTCGCCCAGCTTCTGCATGTTCTGCACCGACAGCTGGTTCTCCTGCAGCAGCCGGTCGTACTCCTGGTAGATGTCCTTGAACTCCCGCACCTCGTCCCGGTTTTTGGTCATCAGCTTTTTGTAGTAGTTGTGCAGCTGGTAGACCGGGGCCCGCCCGATACCGTGGCACATGCGCTGCACCATCGCGAGCGTCGGCACCGGCCCAATCTCCTCGTCCTGCTCGGACCGGGCCGACCGGAGCGCGCTCGTCAGCAGCCGCAGGTACTGGTCCAGCCCGTCCACTATCATGATCAGCGCCGACTCGTTTATCTCCGAGAAGCCCTCCATGCACAGCAGGCCGCAGGCCGCCTTCCGCAGCGCCTGCAGCACGACCGGCTTCGACAGCTTCACGTAGTTGCGCCGGTCGCCCCGCGTAAAGGGCGTCTCGTCCGGCAGCACGAACCAGAACGGGCGCGTGATCTTCTCCATCCGCGTCAGGTCGACCACGTTGCTCGCGGGAAAGTGGACGGTCGGCATCAGCTGGCACGGGTTCAGTATGTAGTTGCAGCCCGACTTGGTGGAGTACGTGTCGATGAGCGTTTGGATCATTTCGGTCTGCTTCATCACCTCCACCGTTTGCGTGACGAGCGGGTTCTTTAGAGGTACACTGTGTGTGGGGGGGACAGAGAGAGTGCAGAAAAAAAACCGGAATGTGGATGAGAAGAAGAAGGAGGTCCGAGACCAAGAACAGACAGAACTGCTGCTTACCGCTTCTCTCTGGTGATGGTGTACGGCAGCTTGATCTGCTGGAATTTGTCCATCTTGCTCATCGTCAGCACGAGATCGTTCGCATCCAGCTCCTTCCGGTCGTCCGACCCGTCCGCCAGCTTGCCCCAGTGGTTACGCTTCATCGTGCGATTTTGTCGGGCCAGAGAAATTGGTTCCTGCTTTCGCACAAACCAACCTACCAACACGATACAAATCCTACCAGGAGCAGCGCATTGAAACCGTTCACCGTCGTCTGTCGAGTCTGCAAATCCAGCACACCTACCAATGTAACCTACAGCTAACAAGTTTACATCAAATCGGAACTGACAAAAATTTTAAATTGTGCACCACGAGGTGAAAGACGAATTTTAGATTGAGCACTTACCTAAAGGAAAAAGCAACCAAGTAAATAATTAAGTTTTGTTACAATAATCTCTTTGCAGCGTCTCGCACGGACGCTTTGTTTTGGACCGGGGGATGAGTGTGTGAGTGTGTATGTTATTGGATGAGCGGCCAGAGTGACCAGAACTACGCGATTTATCTGTAGTTATCATCAAGTTACCATGGCTCAAAAAAGAATTCGGATTGCACTATTTAGACTCTGTACCGAGAGGAATTTAACTTGTCGGAAACCATACAACAGTACAGAGGAAATGGGAAAGCTCCCCAAGCGAGGAAGCTAAGCTCCACTGGTTGGAATCCCACAAACAGATGGCGTCACCAGCTTTTTACTAGTTTTAGAATGCATCAGTCGTTCATCGTCTGCTAAACGAAGCCTTTTTATATTCAGTTTAGGTAGAGAGCTTGAGGCGTTAAGAACCCGTTTAGTGGTCGTTTAGTGGATTTGTGGCACTTGGGACTGTATGCATCAACCTCTATCTTAGGCAGCGGGCGTGCGTTTTCAGACAATGTATGTTTACCACTACCCTACAGGAACCTTGCTCCTACCGATGATGGCCATATTAGACTGGGTAGGTAGTAAGAATTCGTACGTCAAAACGCGTTTGGCAGCTTTTACCACGGTAAGAAAAGTGAAATTTGCGTGCTCGTGGTTGTTTCCGTACCCAGAGGAATTTAGCTGTCAGATTGCTCAATCAAAAGCTTTTTTTCGTTTAAATTAAAAGAGACAAAACAAACACAGTGAACGTATTCAACGTGTTTTCGACTGTTTTTATCAGTAGAATAATTGCCATAAAAGCCAATTCTGATTCGCAGCGCGTTATTACACTAGCGAGTAGAATCTTCGCTCTTTGGAATTTGATCTTGACAGCAGAAGTCCAATTCCACTTACTTATTATAAGGCCGAAAATACACGGACCGGAATTCCGCTTGCTGAAAAATGTATGGGTATGACAGTTCGGGAAAGTTGCCGTTGACCTTTGTATATGGATTTGACAGCAGGTGGAATTCCGGTCCGTGTATTTTCGGTCTAATATGGCCAGAGCCGCCAAAACAAATCTGGTCACACTACCGGCCGGCACGATCTGACAGCTTCGACAGTTTCGGATGTCAAACCAAAAAATAACAATAAAACGGGCCAACCAAAACGTAAACAAACCCACGATAGCATCGGCTGTGCAAAACAAACAAGTTCCCTACGGCCGATTCACATTTTTTTAGACAGTGTTGGTTAACCATTTCTGCTGCCGTTGCGTGAAACTGCGTGCCACAAAAGCGAATGTAAAACACTACCCCGCGACCGACCGGAATGACAGCTCGGACCCGCTTTGGTTGCCCATCCCAAACCGCCGACAGCCCAAAAACCGCAACCGAAAAACACACAAAGCAGCCGTTTCGTTGACGGGTTGGCAACAGTATTTCGGAGGGGGTCTATGTGTCGCTGTGTTGTTGTTGTGTGTTATCAGTCGGTAGGCTGCCTTCCGTCACACTAGTTGCCTGCGTGGACGCTGCTTCCGTGTAGTTTTAGGTGCCAAACACACAACAAAGCGCCCGATACGCCATGGAGGAGGAGAAAACGGACTGTGATAGCGCACGTAAGTAGTGTCGCAGGTATTGTAGGCAAGTGTTCAGTATGAAGCCAGCAAACATGGTCGGCAATCGAACGGAAGCTACTGATCGGAATGATTGTAAATTGTAGATTTTTGCGAAGCTGGTTGCGCCTAGGAGCGAATGGTTTGGCGAAGGAAATACCCGCCGTCCACGGTACAAACAGGGAAAGGAAGACGAAAGCAAATCCTACTCTTACAAAAGCGAGTTTTTTTGTAATGTTTTGTAAACTGTAGAATTTTATCTAATCAAACGCCCCAGCCACCGCACTCTGTCCATGTGAGACACAACAACCAGAAGCGTGTGGTTTTGCGGTCCCTGCAATGGCGTCCCAGAGCTCAAGCTTACTACCTCCAACTGCCACGTGACTGAGCTAGTAACAACTGCTTCACACACACACACTCTCTCTCTCTCTCTTTCTCTTTGTGTGTCCAGTTCAGCATTAGTGGTGGACAGTTCCTTTTTTTATTTCAATTTCTCTAACCTTCACAATGGGAGGCACTTTGGACGAACAAACGGCGGTTATCGCCTTTTGTGTGTTGATAAAAACTGCACTATCCTCGCTTGCGCTCGTGCGCGATGCATTAGAACAGCGCATGCTGCGCCTAAACACTGCAGCAGATGGGGGGGAAGGGGGCGGCCTTCAAACTTGCTGTTACTGTAGCGCGATAAACGCTTCGAACGCGCCGCCGCAGCAGCGAAACCCAACTAGGTCAGAAGAAGCAAAGCGCGCTCGTCTCGCTTATCGGGCGCCGCTGCTCTCGTCCCATTCACTGCGCTGGCTTTCACGCTGTGCGAATCTTCCTCGCACCAGTCACTCACAGTATGTCCTCTCGTGCAGATGCGCAAATGTGCCAACCGATCCTGACGCTGCAGGCGCTGCTCGACTTCGACCAGGGGCCGCACCCGTGGAAGAATCTGGTCGAGCCGATCGCGCCCCGCTCCCGGTCCCGCCATCTCGGCGACCGCTACCAGGTGCTGGAGTTTGCGGACGGGCCGGTCACGCAGGTGGCGAACGAGTCGCGGCCCCAGGTCCTGCTCTGCCACGACTTCAAGGGCAACTACCTGAACGACCGGTACATCAACGGGGTGCAAGGGGAGGAGCGCTGGGTCGACTATCGGTTCTACAACTGGGCCGCGATCGACATCTTCTGCTACTTTAGCCACCATTTCGTGACGGTGCCGACGCTGCAGTGGCTCAACTGTGCGCACCGGAACGGCGTGAAGGTGATCGGGACGCTGATCGTGGAGCACAAGAACGTGCAGCTGCTGCGGGACATCCTGCAGTCGGAGGAGTTTATGCGGCGCGTGGTGGAAGCGCTCGTGACCGTCTCGAAGGTGTGCCAGTTTCACGGCTGGCTGCTGAACGTCGAGTGCGGGCTGGAGACGGGCAAGGTCGGGCTGCTGCGCGACTTCGTGCAGCTGCTGACCGAGCGGTGCCACGCGGAGATCCCGGGCAGCCTGGTCATCTGGTACGATGCGATCGCGAAGACCGGCCGGCTCGAGTGGCAGAACGAGCTGAACAGTGCGAACGATGCGTTCTTTCTCGCGTGCGACGGCATCTTCCTCAACTACGCCTGGGACCGGCAGAAGCTCGAGCGGACGGAAAGCTACATCCGCAACTACTGCCCGGACCGGCGGCTGGACGTGTACGTCGGGATTGACGTGTTCGGGCGCAGCCAGAAGGCGCAGATGGACACGCACGCACCGCTCGAGCAGGTGCTGAGCTTCCCGTTCTCGGTCGCACTGTTCGCGCCCGGCTGGACGTTCGAGTCGCTGGAGGAATCGTCCCGCCGGGACCGGCTCGAGCCGGACGACCGGAACGTGCTGTTTCTGCAGATGAACGACCGCTTTTGGAACCGGCTGTGGCGCCACCTGTACGTGCGCGGCCCGGTACAGCTCCCGTTCTACAGCTCGTTCTGTCTCGGGTCGGGCAAGTTCTACAACCGGCTGGGCAGGACGCAGTCGGCCGAGTGCTGGTTCAACCTGGCCAAGCAGCACTTCCAGCCGACCATCCCGTACACGCCCCCGCTCGAGTACGGCACGCGCAACGACCCGCTCGCCCACTGGACGCACCACTTTGACGGGGCGCTCGACGGCGGCTCCTGCCTGAAGCTGCGCAACGACGCCCGCGACAAGCGCCTGTTCGCGTGCGACTTCCCGTGCGACGACGATCTGATCGTGTGCTACGCGCACCGGCGCAGCAACCCGACCGCGATCGACCTCGGGCTGGTGCTGAAGGCGTACTGCGGCCGGCGCCACGAGTGCCTGCGCATCGTGTGCGCCAACGCGGACTGCCACGTGGGCGAGCGGAGCAACGAGGTGCGGGCGCTGCCGCTCGACAAGGAGCAGTCGCTGCAGCTGCTGAAGCTCGGCGCGACGTCCCAGCTCCCGCTGGCCGACACCGTCAACGGGTGGGACATACGGTGAGTTGCAGCGCGCAGGATTGCTGTGGCAAGGGTAGCGCTCTTAAAGGTGTGTTTTGTTTTTTTTTGTTTTTATTCTTTCACCCACACAGGTACTACTATCTGTCGGCGGAGCGGCTGCCGGTCGGCATACGGATCGTGGACATTGGCATCAAGCTGCACAAAGAGCCGGACGCGCACGAGAACGATCACGCACTGCTCGGTGCCATCCATCTGCAGGCCGGCATACCGGCCCACCGGGACCGTCTGCTGCAGCGCACCGTACTGGTGTTCGATCGTCCCGAGTAACGCTACCGCTACCTCCTACCCCCCTCCTCTTACTCCCTCCCTCCCTCTCTTGGCTTGCAATAAACATGTAATCGAAGTTGGCAAACGGCTCGATGCAAAACAAAAAAACAATATCACCGGGCTCAATGCTGCTTCAATCAACCTTGGAGAGATAAATTGCTGCTCGCTGATCATGGCGGTGGCGCACTCTTTCCAGCTGCTGAGAGGCAGTACAACAGCACCCTCAACCCTCGCCCTCTGGCTGTCCAATCTGGCATTTAGAGAGTGTGCAGCCCGCGCCGTCGTCCGCCTGCGTTTCAATGTCAACTGGAGCTGTGCCCTGCATGTCAACACAAAACGCTCTCCGTCTCTCTCTCTCTCGTCCTATGCTTTCAATACGGACATCACGCTAAAGAATGCTAATTACAAGCGATGGCCGCAAAATTCCATTCCCAGCTGCCCAGCAAAGCGCTGCGGGGCCAATCCGTCCAGCCGTTTCGGATTCAAATTACAGATCCGTACACAATCACACACACACACACGCACGCTCACACACTTTGGCTGTGGGGAGGAAGCAAACAGGTTTTTGTTTTGTTTTTGGAAGCTTTTTTTTAGTTTTGGCGTGAGGATGAAAAATGACCACATACGGTTGGAATGTTGGACAAAGTTAACGACACACACACACACGCACTCCATGAAACCCTCCGACAAAGCGAGCGCATGGAATGTGTTTTTTTTCTGTCTAGGAGTGTGTGATGATGATGTGCGGTTGCGTAAATATGAGAGAATGGCCCCCCCCCGAATGCAAGAGGAGGCGCGCGAACTGCTGTTGTGTTGATCGCCATTCACCGCGGCGAACCAAACGGGCGCACACACACACGCGCGCGCGCTTTGATCCCACAAAAGGGCTTGACAAATGTGTGCTGCAGAGTGTGATGGGGTGGAGGGGAAAGTAGGGTCTAAATACTTTCACTTTTCATCCTTTCTGCACTGGGAGACGGAGAGCGAAAGACCAAAAGATTAAGCGAAGAGTTTGAGAAAAGGTTTAATTGCGCTATCCCCAAAGAAAACCGGAAAGACACGGTGTGTAGACGGCGAACCCGTGATATAATTATTGTGAGGGTTCTAGTGATGGGTAACGTTGACGAAAATTCGGAGCTGCCTCCGATCCGACTCCGATAACTCCCGAAGGTAGGTCTGTACAGCATTATCCGAAGTCTTTCGGAGTCATCCGGTGTCGTCCGGAGTCATCCAGAGTCATCCGGAAACATCCAGAGTCGTCCGGAGTCATTCAGAGTCATCCGGAGTTGTCCGGAGTAGCCTGGAGACGTAGTCGTCCAGAGTCGTTCGGAGTCATACGGAGTCATCCGGAAACATCTGGAGTCGTCCGGAGTCATCCGGGGTCATATGGAGTCAGCTGGAGTCGTTCGGAGTCGTCTGGAGTCGTCCAGAGTCGTCCGGAGTAATCCGGAATCGTCTGGAGTCATTCAGAGTCATCCGGAGTTGTCCGGAGTAGCCTGGAGACGTAGTCGTCCAGAGTCGTTCGGAGCCATTCGGAGTCATCCGGAAACATCTGGAGTCGTCCGGAGTCATACGGGGTCATATGGAGTCGGCTGGAGTTGTTCGGAGTCGTCTGGAGTCGTCCAGAGTCGTCCGGAGTCATCCGGAATCGTCTGGAGTCATTCAGAGTCATCCGGAGTTGTCCGGAGTAGCCTGGAGACGTAGTCGTCCAGAGTCGTTCGGAGTCTTCTGGAGTCATCTGGAGTCATCTGGAGTCGTCCGGAGTCATCCGGAGTCGTCCGGAACAGCCTGCAGACGTAGTCGTCCAGAGTCGTTCGGAGTTGCCCGGAGTCATTTGGAGTCGGCTAGAGAAGTTCGGAGTTATCCGGAGTCGTCCGGAGTCATCCGGAGACGTCCGAAGTAGCTGGCAGACCTAGTCGTCCAGAGTCGTTAGGAGTCGTGCGGAGTCATTCGGAGTCATCCGAAATCAATTAAAGTCTAAGTCTTCCGAAGTCGGCTCGAATCGACCTTCGAAACAATGGCCTGTATACCAAGTTCACGCCCAAAGTAAAAGACAAAATAACACAACGAAATGAAATGCCTGGTCGCAAGCACATTACAAAGGACGGCCCAGTTGACTCCGCCCGACTCCGATCGACAGTGGACGACTCCGAATGACTCGGGGCGAGTCCGACTACAAACAACTTCAAACACGATTCTGGACGACTCCGGATGACTCCAACTCCAAACGACACCAAACGACTCCAGAAGATTCCGGACGACTTCGGGCGACTCTGGACGACTCTCCTACTCCGAACGACTCTGGGCGACTCCGGGCGGAACTAGTGGTTCGGATTTTGCCGGAGTCAGAGTCGGGCTAACAATAGCCGGAAGTCGAATCGGAGTCGTCGGTGCGATCCAAAGAGCTCATCACCCCGTCATTTCGTGTCATTTATTTTGTATGATTGAATGTGCATAAGTCCTAAAATGGTGGTGACTTGTATAACCAGGAGACAACACCCCCTAGATTCGAACTCAAGTCTTCACGCGTGCAAGCCCGACCGCTTTGCAATAGCGCCACGCAGGCACCGACGAGTTTGCTGCGTTAAACCCCCAACAAGAGCATGCGATTATCGAGCTTTTGGTTGTTTGACCTAAGTAACAGCAGAAATTCACCAACGGGAGCCTTTTAACAATACAGTCGGAGCATGGTGTGCGGCTGGACTTTCTTCCAGCGGCAACTGGTTGTTGCGCAGTGTAGCAAAAACCCTTTTTTTTTCTTTTTCTTCGACGTAATCGCTTGCTTGCTTCGGTTGCCTATCGCTCGCGACACAGCCTCCACAACGATTACAGCATTGCGGCGATAGCGAGAGCGAGGATGCAGACGGATACATAACACAACACACTCCTCCCACGGAGGTTCTCTTAGCCTCGCCATCGGAGTTACGAGGAGGCTGCTTCGCGATACGCTGCATGTGAGTGAAGATTTCCTCTTCGCGTCCAGCTCTTTCCGCCTCTCTCTCTCTCTCTCTCTCTCTCTCTCTCTCTCTCTCTCTCTCTCTGTCTTTCAAACAAATGTAAACTGCGTTGGAGAAGCAGGGTGTCCATCTCGTTGGAACTTTCTTTCGCCGCATTTTGGAGCTCTTTCGGTTTCCCCTCACTTCAAACCAAACATGGGGGAAAAAAAAGAAGCGCCGACGAACGGTCAGCCGTCAGACGCTCGTTTTGGGGAGGCACTTCCTGCTGCTGCCGGATCAGGAGCGGCGAAAGAGAAAGACCAGCGAAGGCGTGTATGCAAATGCGCGCGAAACCAGTGTCACGAGCGCGCGCGCGGCAACAGCTGACCCACCCAATGCGCACCAAATTGGCACTCCAAAAATGGAAAGAAAAAGCGAAACGCGCACGTTCGCCACCACTTTCTCCGCTCGGTTCGGCTTTCGGCGGGGCAGTGGCGAGGCGAACACTTTCTGCCCCGAACCGTTCTTGCTGTACGCTAGCCACCCATTGCCCCCGTTTGCGCGGGGTTTATCGTAGCCGCACACAGAGCTGGCCGCTGCATCCGCTCCGCGTTCGCTATCGCTCGTGCTTGCGCAGTGCACGGAAGTGCATCTTTTCAACCGCTCCGCCACGGACGGCAAGTCCCATCAAAGAGGAAATGTTTGTGTATGTGTGCGATTCCACTCGGACCGACAGTGACGATAACGAACGTTCACAGCGTTGTGCGGAGCAACGGCTAGAAAGTAAAGCGAGCATCGCTGCATCCCTTGCCAACAGGGGTGGTAACGTGATCTTTTTACGCTAACAGCCGGTTTGGAGAATGTGGTATTGCCTCTCTCTCTCTCTCTCGCTCTCTCTCTCTCTCTCTCTCTCTCTCTCTCGCTCTCTCTCTCACTCTCTTGCTCTATTTTGCTACACTTGCTTTATTATCTTACTTCACGCACGTTTATCTCATACGACACAATTGCACATATTGGGCGAACCCCCGACCCGGAAGGGACGCTCATGACCTTTCCCAAGCGTGTGCGGCAAGTGCTTCTTCTCCCCCCCTTTTGCGCATCGCCGCCGGGTGCTCTTTATGCAACGAAACCGGGTCAAAGGTAGCAGGCGAACCGGGCTACAGAACGGAGCTAGCGAAGGCCGCGGGCGAACGCATCGCAGAAGACCCAAAGATTCGTGTGTGTGTGATGCTGCTGCCTTTGTTCTAGAGCTTCTTTGGCGGTTTTGAGCGTGTAGTACGATGCTTTTGGAAACAATTAACATACCTTGAAACTCTGCCCTCTCTGGGTGGAAAGAAGGGGTCGTGAAGAAGGGGCTCGCGACGTTTCGTGTTCGTGTGGCGTCGGGAGTCTCAGCAGGGTGCTAATGAAGGCGCTCTAATTACGGATCGTAACGTAGTGGCCCACGTGAAGCGCACAACAGCACAATCAGCGGGCACCGCAGCGAAGATGAACCTCCGCGATGAACCAGTTCCGTCATCATCAACTTACCTTTGCTCGGCTTTATGATGATGCTTTTTCTTTTATTTCTGCGTACGTCTCTGGGATATGGTTTTCGAACCCGCGTGTGAGGTGTATCGCAACGCGTGGCAAGACGCTCGCCCGGTGCGAAACTTTCTGCCTTCGCGGAAGTGTGCGGATTGCTCTCGAAACGGCAAAGTGCCAGCCAAAACGATCACGCAAGCCCTATTCTGGTGACGCGATCGTGCCACGCAATGGCACGCATTTTCTCCCCGTATTTTGCATTAC
Organism: Anopheles coluzzii; assembly: GCF_943734685.1. Lineage (NCBI taxonomy): Eukaryota > Metazoa > Arthropoda > Insecta > Diptera > Culicidae > Anopheles > Anopheles coluzzii. The sequence goes on along the minus strand of NC_064669.1, from coordinate 4,600,282 downwards.
AATGTTGCGTGTGTGTGTGTGTGTGTTTGTGTGCTCTTCCCCTCCGCATATGGCCGTACCGGATTTGTCAGTTGGCAACGTGATTTTGTTTTTTTTCCTCTCCACCGCGCCCTTTCCTTTCTTCTGCCTGTGAGAGAAGCAAAAATGAAAAGGTTCGTCGCTTGTCGCTTGGAGTCTTTCGTTTTCTTTTCCTCTACTCTCTACACAGTGACAAACGCTTCGCAAGCGTCCAGTGTATGTGGAGGCGAGCTTTAAGGGCTTACCGTACTTGGCATATTTTCTGCTTCCACACGCTCCCTCCCTCAACCTCACTCGCTCCCTACTTTTTCTATTCGCCTTAAAATAATGTAAAGAAAATAAGCCGATACGTGCGCAGCACACAAAATCAGCGACATTGGCACCCGATGGGAGCGTTAACGTGCAATTGACAGCCATTTCAAATGCTTATGAATGAAACAACAACATTGATAAATATCCAAAAATTTTCACCCTTTCCAACGGGGGCGGCGACCGACGAGAATAGCGTTAGTTGACCCTTTTGCCGCGTGCGCGTAACGAGGTAAAAGCGGCGCGGCGTATCAGGGACAAAAGGTTCCGGGGGTAGCTTCCAATGCCCACCTCCCCCCCCCCCCCACCCCATCCCCCCTCGCTGCAAACTAACCTCCTACCTGTGTGGTGATTGTGCATATCTCTCGGATGCACTTGAACGCACTCCAGTGAAAGAAGCGTTTTGTTTCCCTACCGTTAGTAGCGAGCGTTGCGTTGATTGAGCGAACCGATAGCGCACGGATAAACGGCGTCAGCAGTGCAGCGTACATAACTCGGATGGAACGGTGCCCAGAGCCGGAGCAGGGAAAGGGAGAGGGATTTTTAGCCAATCAAAAAAGAAAAGAAGTCGACGGTACCGGAGGAAACGGCATCTAGCCGACCTTAACCATTGATGATGCTGTTATGCTGAGGTGGTCGAAATGGGTATGCCCTTCAGCGGGCTCGCCATCGATCCGGCGGGATTTTGAACGGTGTGAATTGTATCTCGCCTTTTTGGAAACACCCCTCCGCTTTACGCACCAATACCGCTGCACGCACCGTGCGAGATGGTTTGCAGGGGGCAGGATTTGAATTTGGCGCACCAAAATTTGGTGTATTTTCAAAAATTTAGAAGGTTCGTCGCTTACTCGTATAACTTCATTGGTTTGCAAACTATCGCTGTAGGTGACAGAGGGTGGCAAGAAGAATCATCTTGCCACAAACGATGAAGGAAATTTAATTTTTCAATTGAAACCTCATTGATTTGATCCTTCAAAGCGCACTGGTAAGGGAGCACGAATTTCGTAACAATGTATTTCAACCTTAAACAAAACAAAACAAAAACTGAAGCAGTATTTTGTGTGCAAAGCTTTTGTTTGAGGGACTGTTGTAATGATGGAAAAATGAAAAGAAAGCATTTTTGAAATATGCAGGGGGTTCGTCGCTTACATGCTGAAATCGTTTGTTTGTTTGTTCGAGCAGCTAGAATGGGAGCGTTTTCTTTCTATTTTTCTCATTATTTGCGCCTTGCGCTAAGCCTTAATTATGTGTAAGATCTTCTAGAACGTATGATGCAAAAAAAAAATGCCTCGCATTAGCTAGGCTAGAGCGCAATAAAAATAAATCAAGAAGACATATTTTTACCCGATCACCCGGTGCAAGGTCGCCTTGCATACCCGGGCCCAGCAGCACTCGAGTGGGATTGCAACATGCAAGCTGCCAGTACTGTCGTGAATCTTGGCCAAAGATGAAAACCGGAGAGAAACCCCCCCCCATCTCTCTGAAGAGTCTCCGCACACCACAGAGAGAAAGAGAGAGAGAGAGAGAGAGAGCGAGAGAGAGAGAGAGAGAGAGAGAGAGAGAGAGAGAGAGAGAAAGAGAGAGAGAGAGAGAGAGAGAGAGAGATAGGGAGTGGGATACACACCAAAAGACGGCGAGCAAAACGCTCTTGGCTGGTGTGTGCGTGCGAACCGGGCTCGAACCTACGAAGCGCGCACCCGCGCGCGCTCCCCTAACTAACCTTCAGCACCACCGCGGCACCGCGGGCCTCCCTTCCATGTGTTCGCTCGCGCGCGCCGTTTCAGGTGAGCGGGGTGTTTTGTCGGTACGGTTTTCTCTTGCGCCACTGGGTAAGGTGGCCCGGAAAAAAACGGCCGCAGCGCGGAATTAGTTTCCAGTGTGCCGCGCTACGAAACGGTCGTGTCGTGTGTGTATGTGTCGTTCGGGCGAAGGAAGTGAAAGATTTGCGCGCGTTGTCGTCGCCGTCTCGGCACTTTACAGCGTACGCAAGGGGGAGACGATTCCCATTCTATTGGTAAAAAAGGGCAATTTTCGGTGCAAACACGGTCGTAAAGGTACCGAGCAGCAAGAGAAAGGTGAGTTCGGTCGCGATTTGTTTGTCATTTGTAATTGCGCACCGTCAGCTCACACACGGTCGTCAGCACCAAAACAAACACGTGCTAGTTTCGGTCCTTCGAACCGGATGTGCTGCTGGGGTGTGCGGCTGCAACAAAACAAAACAACCGTCTGCTCGGACCCGGACAGCAAAAACGGGGATGGTAGAGAGAAAAACAACACATCTCAACCATTCACATCGCTCCCGGAAGTGCATCTTGCATCGGACACTGCATTCTTCCATCGGCGCGTCTCCCATTTGGCATTCCATATAGGCTCCCCCTGTGGCTCGGTTTTGTTGTTTATGGTTTGCCTGTATGTATAACGAATGTTTGTCCCGTTTTCTCATTTGTGTGCCTGTGTGTGTGTGTGTGTGAAGATCCGGTGGCTGTGTGCGAAAGCGAAAGCGAAAGGGAACGGCGGTGCGTGTGATTTGATTGCAATGTCCAAATGCGTGGTGGCAAAAAAAAAACAACAAAAAAAACGAAACCATCCCCAAGCGACGAACTCGTCCGGCAAAGCGACGGGACTGGGGAAAACAATCTTCCGAGCCGAGTGCGTGTGTGCTTCGAGAGTGTTCCCTGCGGTTGGGAGGGATTGATGTTTCAGGTGTTTGTGTGTCTGGTTTTTTTTTTTTTTTTTTTGGCACAGAGAGCGTGCATGTGTCGGTTTTGGGAGTTGGATGTGCAAAAGATCACGCGTTTGGAATAGTTGATGCTTTTCCTAGTCGATTTCGACCTTCTCTGCTCATTCCGCAAGGCATACAAACTCTCCCCTTCCTCACGACAGGACGGTTCACAGGCTCGCTTCAGGCTGGAAAAGATTTATTTGTTTTGGCGTGAACCGCATAAGCGACGAACCTTCCCAAAAAGTCTTGACCGTCGGAAAGGTCACAGGAAGTGCATTAATTTACAGTGGGCTATTGTTTTTGTTTTTGTTTTTTTTTACGTCGTAGCTTTTTGCACTCTAAACATAGCCATAGCCCTCAGCTAAATAGGCAGGCAAAGTCACAGGCATCTCTCCATTGCTTTACGAAACTTTTGCTTTTTTTTTTGGTTTCCAAAAAACTCCAATAAAACCTGATCAAACCCGGCAGCACCACCAAGAGGTTTATTTCGCCGGATGAATTTCGCCGCTGATTGGAGCAACTGTTTATTAGCATAGTTTCTCTTTCTAAGATTAACCTTCCTCTTCCCCCTGTCGTCAGACAGCCGCGGTTTATCTCGCTTTTTCTGCCTCCCTGCCTGCCTGCTCTCTCTCTCTCTCTCTCGCTCTTTTTCTCTTCCCCCATACCTTCAGACACTCATTAAAGCTCGTTAATTTTCCGCCCGTCTGTTTCGCCGTGCTGCGAGCGCTTCCGGTACCACCGCCGGGCCAATCTGTGGCGCGCAGCATCCGCAAACTGCAATTGCAACTGTTCCGCACAGTTCCGTCCCCTTCCGCTCGCTAAGGAAGCAATTGTTTTGCGAGGAAGGGGCGGGGGTAGGGAGGGAAGGGTCGTGCAAAAATTGGAGATGGGAAGAAACGGCGCACTCGTCTCCTCCCCCCCCCCCCTCCCAAGTAATAACTTCCAAACAACATCGATCAAACAACAACAGCAACAACACCACACCGATGTGTGGCCATCTCTGCAAGCAACGAACCTTGTTTCTTCAAATCAACCAAAATGCAGCCTCTCACTCTCACCCTCACCAGCAGCATCATAATAATTACATCCAACTTGGAAGAAAATATCAAGTTTTGTGATTTTGGTTTTTATTGTGTGTGCTTTCCCCTTCTTCTTTCCAAATCGGGGTTTCCTGCAAATTCGGCAGAAGCAGCAAACGCGAACGGAATTATTGGAGTAAAAAGTGAGCAATACACAGTTTTATTGAGGTAAGTGAGAACATTTCAATCATTTCTAGCAATAACAGGTCCATCCAAATCCGCTAGGGAAGAAAACAAGCAGGGAAAACAATGTTTTAAAGTAATAAACACAGAAGAAAGTTTGGGAATCGAACAAAGCCGCTTTATGGTTGCGTTTGATGTATGGTGCTCTTATCAATTTGACTATGCCGTGCAAGCAAGCAAGAGCGAGCAATTGGAGACCACATTCGTACACAACGCGGTTGTTGTTTTGTGGCTGCTGTAAATTTAGTGCGATATAAATCTTTACCACCATAAACAACTTATCAAGTTGGAAGCGTTGTACATTTGGCTGAGCAACAAAAAGGTTTTTTTTCCCCCTAGCCGGCAGCAATCAATCGCTCATCAAACGTGCACAGGGCAGCCACACAGGCCGGTTTGCAATCGGGCTTGATTGGGTTTCGCTTTCGTTTCGATTACGAAAAAAGGAACTGGCTGCGGGCGAACAGGAAAAAAAAAACACACCACCATCACAACAACAACAACGACGACGACGACGAAATGCACGACGAAAACAAACCGCATAAAATAAATACAACTTTCCCCCGCTCGTTATTTGCTATCACATTCTCGCCGCACATTTCTTCCCTCTCTTTGGCCGCCCGTGATTCCCTCGCTCGGTTACGCTTCCTTCCTTTTCTTCCTTCTTTTTTTCCTTCTTCTTCCTCCTTTTTTGTTGCTGCTCCTCCATTACTTATCTATCGATCGTTCGCATCTCCCCCGGTTGCTGCGGACGCGCGTCTTAAATCGAAAGCGATTCGAAGAAAGTTGTGGCCGTTGTAGCCCGCCAGGTCCGCGAATCGTAAATCTTCTCAACTCAACTCCTTCACCCTCACCCTGGGCTTCCACATCCGCACGCTTGCTTTGTCATTTTCCCTTGCTGTGTGCTCTCTCCCTCTCTCCACTGCCACTTACCGCGCTAGCCTTTACTGGCCATCAATATCCATCGGCCGAGGTTCGTCGCCTTGTCCATTTGTGCAAATTCCATCCACGAACAGGTGACGCGGTACCGTTTATTGGACGGGCACAAAAAAATGCCTCAATAAATCGTGCGCTGCACTGAGGGCAAACTGCGGACAGTAAGGGTACCATAATCGATACAAAAATTCGTTACAAAATCATCAAAAAAAAAAACAAAATCAGAAATTACCCTTAAAAAATTATTATTAAAAATTCACACTATCAGTGATGTGCTGTAACAGGGCTCGCTTAATTTGTAGAAAATGAAAGTGTATTTTTTTTGTTTTGTTTTTTTTTATGTTTATTAATCGTCCCGTACGCGCGTGTGTATTTGGGCTTCCATTCTCCTCCTTTTTACATAAAAAAAAGCGCGCAGGGGCGAGGAGCCACCGAGGAGGTCACACTTGCCTGCATGTTTAGGTCGCACGAGGTGTCCCGACCAGACCCACCCAGAGGGTGGATTAAAGCGATTCGAATGAACAAAAACAAAAAAAAAACAACAAAACGCGAAGCATGAACCGGTTATCGCAATCGTGCAGCGGTCAACCGTACGGTCCAAATGGTTGTTTTTACTTTTACGTAAATAGCCGTGTGGCTTTTGTAATAAAAATGGAAAGGAATTAAATAATAGTACCCTGGCCGGCACGAACCTCAGCTTTTTGGGAAGTGTTTGGGGCAGAGCGAGAGAGAGACAGAGAGAAAAGCAAGAAAAGCAATATCCAAATTGCCTGTGTGGTTGCGTTTTTTTTATTGTTTGTTTGCAGTCGTGAATGCACCACGCACTAACCACGCAGCCCGGCTCGACTTAATCTGTGACAGGTCGAGCAGGTGTAGCAATCGTAACGGCACGCTTTGAATAAGCATTCCAGGTGGGCAGTGGCAAGACTAACACACGCCACTCCCAAAACGTTTTATCTCTCCATGTGGATCTATGTCAGAAAGTGTTGGATTAGGGTAACGCTTGCTGACACATACTTGAGGAGACACTGACCCTGATTCTATAATTCTAGAAACATCACCTAGTTAATCCACGAGTCTTGGAACTGGTCTATCTTGGAACATTTCTGAACGAATCTTGAGTCAACCTCTGTTTACTTGAATTATCTCTTCATTTTTTTCATATTCTTGAATAGACCTTAAAATCTAAGTTCACCATTATTCTTCAAAATATTTTACCTCCAATCTCTAGAGTTTGGTCAATGCTGCGACGAAGTTAAGGAACTTTCATTTTTAAACATTTCAAGCTTTGGTTTTGGGCCCTGCATTACGTTTGAAAATGATCATACAGAATGCTGAAGCTCATTTAAAGATAGATACGGTAGAAATTGTGCCATGGTCTAGAGCTCGGGAAGATCTCCAAGAGTCTTTGTGGTACTGTGAAGCCTTAAAAGCTGCTCTGGATGATTATATGCTGAGTTCTGCAGGGCTCACGTGAACATTCCACCAATAAGATATTGGTGGCATTCAACAACCCGTGAGGTCTCGCCAGAATTCTCCAAAAACGATTAACGTTCCGTATACCTTAAATTTCTCTTTCGTTTCTTGATATTCTTGAAAAGACCTTAAATACTTAGAATTCCGCTTAGGTCCCGATTAATCTTCAAAACATTTTACCTCTAAGCTCCGTCCATAGTGTCGCCATTTCTAGATACTTTCATATGAAAACGCTTTTAGCTCCGTTTTGGGTCCTGCATTACCTATGCCTACAAGATTCTACGGAATGAAGATGCTCACATAATGAAAGAGACGTAGCATTACGGTAGAAATTGTATCAAGATCTAGCTCACGGATCAGTTCTCCAAGAGTTAGTGATGAACCGTGCAACCTGAAAAGCTGCTCTGGTTGGTTATACGTTGAGTTCTGCATGCTAATTGCCTGCCAATCAAACATTTCCTAGAATTTCACAACCCGTGAGTTCTCTCCAGAGTTCTCCAAAAATCTGTAACATGCGAGCCTGCAAATGTTCTGCCCGTTTTGCACAGTACATTTGAATCTGTTCATCAACATCCCAAGATTTTATTATATTCTTATATACCTCTTAACGTCCCTTTATAGCAGCTTTCTGCAAAAGATTTCCGAGAGGTTTTTCAACCTGCTTCTGCAACTTTCAAATGTAAACCGCACAAGCTACATACTGGCCAAATTAAGTGCTACCCCTTACGGGTTAGACAGCTCACATCAGGTCCCGGCTATCGCGAGCTTAACAAGCTCCAGAGCTTCTAGAGCGCACCTTGCACGCCGGCAAGGTATTTCGGAGGCGGAGCGAAGCACAGCGTGAATTGCGTAGTCGCCGCACACCGGTTGTATCACCGCACCGATTTCGCGCTCGCGCATTGCCCAAGTTTGCCCCGCCGATCGGCAGATAAACAAACGATTTGCGGTGGCCGGAAAGGGCCTATGCTCCAAACTGCCGTGGCGCTGAAGCATAATATGAAGCCAATTGAACTGCGCCCGCACCGGCCAGCTCGCCAGCCACAATTTCTCAACACCAGTGTGTGTGTGTGTGTGTGTGTGTGTGTGTGTGTTTGGCACATTCCTGGGCGAAACTAATCACGCGGCACGTGTGTGGCAATTAATCGGACTCTCACAATCGGAAACCAACTTTCCGCAACAGTTTTCCATCTTGACCACATTGCACATTCTGATCCCAAGTGGCCAATCGCACGATTTCTCCTTCCTTTCTAACACTCCCCCCCCCACCCTCCCTTCTCCTTCTCCTGTGCGGTTCGATTCTTTGGCTGCAACCTCCCTCTCCCCCTCCCCTACGACCACTCCCCGTCTGCGGTGTGGCTGGCGAGCGTCGTGTGCGTTGGCGTTGGCACAAAAACCCTTCTTGTGGTTTCGCTAATCTTTCGACACAGACCCCCCCACACACACACACACGGTGTAAAGTTTCGAGGGCAAACCGGTGGCGCACGCCCGCCAGCTTCGCGTTCGGAAAGGAAGTATCATGCGAGTGTGGGGGCCTACCGTAACCGACCAAATCGACCAGAACGCAACCCGCACGTGCAATCGGCACTGCACTTTCGGGGCATCTGTGGGAGGAGGGGGGGGCGATGGGCCACTTTCACGCAGCGTGGGGGGGAAGTGGTGGATGGTTGCATTGTTGTTGTCCCACAAAATATGACACCCATCCCTCCGCACCCGCACGAACCAAACTAAAAAAAAAACAACAAAAACGATGCTTAGGTCGGGGACGCACGGCATCGCACCAGCCCCCATTGCCGCCGATGGGAATGTTGGGCTACGGCAAATGACACTTTCCCCCTCCCACCACCCTTTCCAAAATGACGGCCAACTGTGACAACGGGTTTTTTTCTTTCTCTCTTTGCTGTTGTTTCAAGTGCTCGTTTTCTTTCAATTTCCCAGTGTTTGCCTGGAATGGGGCGAGGGCGAGTAAATGATTTGTTTTTCCCTATTTTTTTTTTTTTGTTGCCCTTTCCCTTTCCCTCGAGGCGTCCCAATTTCGCTTCGGGAGCTGACGCCGAGCAGAGCAAACAAACGGGCGGCCAAGCTGCCAGCCAGCATTGGATGGCAGCAAAACCAAAAGCCAAACGGCACGAAAATCGTAGCTTTCCAAACTTTCCATTACATTGGTGCGTTAATTTTGTTTTTCTTTCTATTTGTGTGTGTGTGTGTGTGTGTGCGGCTTATTCGGTTGGGATCTTCCGGCTGCGGCATCACGCATCACTCCTCTCCCGAACGCCCGAAACTACAATACGGGTAGATCGCACCCCACAATCCGCAGGGGGGCCCCGCGAACGGAACCACGGAAGTAGAAATTCGAGGTGAGAAATGAAGCGCTTTTCTGCTTTCCATGTGGCAGCAGAAGAGGCGGAGGAAGAGACCCGAACAAGCAAAAACCTGAACCATCAAAAACCACCTCGTCGCTTATCGATAGTGACGCGGTTGGCGGTTACGCAATCCCGTTACCCCAACTTTTTTTTGGAGATTTCGAACATCATGTAACGTGAGGCGGATTCGATTCGATGCGCTCCTCTCACAACCCCTCCTTCTCAATAGGGAAATCGCCATACACACACATCCCTCACCCCCCCACCCCCCTCCCGCCCAAAAAAAATCGGGGGCAAGGGAAAGAAAATCAATCCCTTTTCAGTGCAAATGCCATCGGACCCCCGGTTAGTAGTGATCGAATCGATGAAAACTGGAAGAAAACCCGATTTCAGGCGATGGTTTCTTTTTTCGATGGGGACAGAAAAAAAACCGTTGCCCTAGGTGTGAGGTGCCCAGGCAGCGGAGGAGGGAGGGCACATCGCTTTCCAAATAAAGTTTCCATTTTCCGGCCACTGTGAAGTGTGCTAAAGTGTTGAAAAGGCGTGTTTCGATTTGAGTTTCGGTTATTGCGGGGGGGGGATTGAATGAACAGAGAAAAAAACTCCTCCCCGGCAAGGGCTCATAATGTGCGCGTCGATATGCAGCCGATTGGAATGGCATTAATATTTTATGAGCCCCTGTCTCACTCTCTCTCGCTCTCTCTCTCTCTCTCTCTAGCTGTGTTATGAAACGCGTCCGTTACGTTTCGGAGGGTTTTCAAAGTTTTTCGAAACGATTGCCATGAAATTGGGCTTTTCCATAGGACTAACGATGTAGAGTAACGGATGGCAGCAATGCATTTGATTTGATGCTACACGCTACATAATGCTTCTTGTGGAGTGTGTGTGTGTGTGTTTTTTTTTTACGTCCAAACGCGGAGATAGACGGTACTTAACAAATCCTCTTGTCTCGTTTCGATTCCAAAATTGAGATTAGCTTTTATTGTGTACCAGAAAAGCCTCTTGCCAATGTAATGATCTATTTCGGGACCCTCCTCAACGGAAGGTTAGATTCTCTATCGAACGGTATTAACGTTTTGAGCCTAGCTTGAGATCTGCTCAAGATATTTGCAAAAACTGCAGAAATGTGTATTGTACTATCAATCTGAGTGCGTCCTGTCACCTGTGCCTTGGACCACTTTGTAGATGATAGGTCTATGAAAGATGACTAGGCACTAGCATCAAATGACTACATTTGTCAGAGTGCCTACATCCTACATCTTGGCCTGTAGCATCTATCTTATCGAGCTTGCTGAGGGACATCAGATCAAACATTCAACCTTCATCAACCTGACAAATTTCATGTTTTAAAACCGACGACTTCTGATGTTCCAAAATATTTTACACGTTATCTTGGAACATCGGAAGTACAAAGGGATCTTCAGGGATCGAAAACAAATGAACAAATGATCCTCAGTGGTGGTGGGAGCTCAGATTCTGGACCCGATTTCGATTCTGGAATCGAATTTGATTTTGGAGACGATTCCGATGTCGGCTTCGATTCCGTTTCCAGATTCGGAATCAGAATTGGATCCGGGATAGGAATTCGCTGCGGAATCAGGATTAGTTCCGGAATTGACATTAAAAGTTTCCGTATCAGAGTCAGTGCTGGAGTCTCCATGAGAATTACTGTAGAAACTGATTGCGGTTGTACTATTCCGGAATTGATTTTGGAAGCTGATTCCGGATCTACTATTCAGAATCGATTCCAGATTTCCGGAATCGAATTCTGAGCTAGCTGGGACTCCGATAAAAACAACATTTTTCCCATCCCTAAACCTCAGTAATGTTATTCTTCAACAGCTAACCTAATGCCCACTAACCAAGCCCCTTAGTTTAATGCTCCTCTTTGTGCGTATCTTGTTGTTGCAGCCTTCATGGTGATCGGTCATCCGGCGTACGCACACGGACAGATCCGGTCAAAAGCTGAACCATCCCAGACAGACTGCCGCAGGCCCGTGCAGCATGGAGCAGCTGGAGCGAGAGATCCGCAAGGAGATAGACGAGATGAACACGAGCGTGTCGCTGGTGGACCGGCTGGAGGCGGGCGACACGATGGATGACGACCGGCGGGACGAGCTGCTGTCCTCGACCCGGGCCGTCTTCGACAACGTCAACCCGAACAACGTGAAGAACAGTCTCACCGACTCGCAGATATCGATCATCTCCAAGCACGACGGGTATCCGGATTCGGGCCACTTCTACTGCACCCCGCACGGCAAGGATCTGCAGCCGGCCGGCGACCAAACGCTCAAGCTGCCGGACCCGCCCGTAAGCAATCAGCCCGACAGCCCGAATGGTGGAACCGATGGCGGTGTCACAGCGGGCAAACCGCCGGCAATGGAAGGCACAGGGCGCCCGGTACGCACCGGCAGTAAAATGGACAAGCAAGCCAAAATCCGACAGAGCCAGCGGGGCAACGCACCGCAGGATGTACCTCCAACCAAAAATGCACCCCAGGTCAGTGCCTCGCTGGCCAACCTGCTCTACACGCCGGGCGGTGCGGCCAAGCGCAAGCGGCTCCCGTCTACGGTGGTGCTCGGGCTGATCCAGCTGCTGCTCAGCGTAACGCTGGCCGCACTCGGGGGGCTCGTGATCGCGCGCAACGCCTCGCTGGCGATGGCCGGCACGGGCCTGTGGTGCGGTGCGATCGCCGGCATTGCCGGTTCGCTCGGTCTGATGAACGTGAAGATGGCCAAGACGGGCTTCCTGGCGGTGAACCTGATCTGCGTCGCGTCCAGCACGCTCGGGCTGGCGCTGACCGGTATCGGGGCGGTTCGGGATGCGAATCTGGCCCAGCAGGATGAGGTAAGTCAAACTCTGGTATCTTCTGGAGATATCAAAAGAATACCTCTTTTGAGAGGTAACAAAACCTGGAGGATTTTAGGGAGCTAGAAGAGCAGCAGTTCTTAGTAGTAGTTGAAGTAGTCGAAGAATCACCAAAGACGCCTGATCGAAGTATTCACAAGACCTCAGACTGTGAGAGGTAGAGAAAAATACCGGAAATAGCAATTGGGCTATCAGATATTGGTACAAAAGCAAAGAAATCATAAGTGGAACTACATCCTGGCAAGATGTTTGAGCCAGTTCAAATATAAAGCCTAACACAGAGTTTGGATCCGGAAGAAAATCATGGACAAGGTAGTGGGCATCAGGTAGGCGTCGGAACTGGAACTGGAATAGGCCCAATGGTGTAGAGTTGGAAAGATGTTACAAGATAAGGGACGAAACTAGGTTAATTTGATTCCGATTGTTCGGACGGAATCTACTAAGTTCAAAATATAGTTCCTATCGTCCTGATTGAGGAACTCCACTACAATACTGGGTTCACGAATTCGTATCCAGAGCTGGCTGTAACCGTAATCGAACGTAACAGGGCAATTGAGAACCGTTGAAATCATTGAAGAAATCGGTGTTTCGGAGTCTTCCAGAATACCAGGAAGTTATTGATACAGATATAGCCTACGAAGAAACGTACTATAAAGATGACTGATTCCAAAACATTGAAATATACAAGGATAGAGCCTAAATAATGGTAAAAAAAGATTTTGAATGCAACCCAACGTACAGAGATTAGCGTAGACATAGACATCTTGAACAGGGTTGGGCCACTATCGACATGTGGACTTGAACTACTTGGAACATTGGACTTCGGTCCTGAAGTGACAGAAAAAAAAGAAGGAAAAGGCCTAGCCCAAAAATCTTAGTCAAAAGAAATCTTCTTTTTAATTTAGGAAAAGTGAGCGAATACATTTGATAACTCCCTTTCTGTTTTCTATTTCTCTCCCTCTCTCTCTCTCTCTCTCTCTCTCTTGATCTCTCTTCCATCATCACTGCACATCTCACTTTGTAATTCACCGGGGAATGCTCATCGCGCCTACAGCTCATCTGGGGCGCCGTCACAGCCGGTACGGGGCTGCTGGTCGCGCTCGCCGTCCACTTTCTGATCAGCGTCTTCTCCGTCTACTACTCCGCCCTTAAGCTCTGCTCCAGGTAAGTTGCTGTACCCATAACCCTCCTGCTTCTGCGACACCCGCGCACCGAAGCCGAGAGCCTCTCGTAAGCCTCTGCTAGTTTCTTCATTTTCATTTTTTTTTGTTCTTGCCTGTTGTTGCAAATGGAGCATATATGTGACAATAATTATCGGTCCTACGTGCTACCTCCACACCAAAAGAAGGAGGTGTGTGTGGGTGTGTTGCCTCTGCTCTAGAGCGTTTTAAGATTGCTGTGGATGAACCGAGATAGATCCTTGCAAACCTATCGCCGTGGAGGAAGTGGGGCTTTTTTCTCTCTTCATTTAAACTCTACACAATTGCTCTAGGGTGCCCCGGGCCTGCCGCTTCCGGCGCAATCCAATACTTGAGTGTTGCCTCTCTGCTTCATCATCTTCTTCTTCTTCTTCTTTTAAATATGCTACATACTGGTCGCGCTCACCGTGAACGCTTAGCGCGCATAGGATAAAGGTGTTTGCGTGTTTTTAGTTTAAGATAATATATGTATGTGGACGTTTGCTGCTGTCCCGTTTTTTGTTTCTAGCCTGCTACAGCACACAGTGGAATATAGCGCACGTTTGCGTGCGTTTGCCTCGTCTTCTTCTGCTTTTAACTTACAAATCCTACGATTATAACGATTATTGTATTCTTCGTTTGAGCGCGCCCACTCTCGCCATCTCTCTCTCTCTCTCTCTCTCTCTCTCTCTCTCTCTCTCTCTCTCTCTCTCTCTCTCTCTCTCTCTCTCTCTCTCTCTCTCTCTCTCTCTCTCTCTCTCTCTGTTTGCTTTTGCCATTTATGGGGGGGAAGGGTTGTTTGCGCCCGGCTGCTTACCCCATTCGCCTACTTGGCCGGCAGCGCATCGGCGAGCCCCAACGGTGCCGACGGTTTGCCGGCCGCCGGCGGCACATTGATCGTGTTGAGATTGTTTTCCGCCTCCTGCGCCTCCTCGGGCGGCTCCGACTCGGACGACTCGGAGCTGAGATCGGCCCCGGGCGCACCCGGCTGCTCGCGCGCGACGGCCGCCTCCGGCACGGCCGCCACCTCCTTGGCCGCCGCGCTGCGCACACGGTTGCGGGCGGCCACCGTCTGCGTCCACGCCCGGTACTCCTGGTAGTACTGGTGCACCGGTATCACGATCACCGAGATGTCGTCCACCGTTGCGGCGGCCCGCGAATCCGACAGCCGCCAGTGGCCCGATTCGTTCGCGCGGCCCCGCGACCGCGCCACCAGCTCCTGCGCGACCATCGTGTACCGGTGGCGCTCGGCCGGGAAGCGCTTGAGCGTGCCGAACACCGTGTTCGCCACCTGCTGCGACTCGCTCACGTCCCACAGCCCGTCGGTCGCCATCACCAGGATGCCGTACTCGCCGTCGCTGTTCTCGTCCGCCGGCTCGCTGCGCACCTGCGCCAGGTCGAAGCACACCACGTCCGGGTGCGCGCTCAGGAACGGCTTGATCGGCAGGTTGCTCCCGAGCGCCTTCAGATCGTGGTCGCCGAACCCGCGCGTCACCCCGATCGTGCCGAGCAGGCGGCTCCGCTTGCCCACGCCCGTGATCAGCGGTATCTTCAGATCGGTCGCGGTGAGCGTCTTGTACGTCCAGCCCTTCATCGCGCCCTGCCGGTAGAGGATGCGGGCGCCCAGATCCTTCGTCGTCGGCTTCTTCGCGTACTCCATCGCGATGTACTCGCCGCCGAGCAGGGCCGGATTGTGCTTGCCGACCGTCAGCAGCCGCGGCCGCTCCGTGTCGGGCGTGTGGTCGAACGAGCACGGTTCCGCCACCACCTCGTACTCGTCCTCGCCTCCCTCGCCCTTCTCCTCCTTCTCCTCCTCCTCCTCCTCCTCCTTCTCGCCCGTCCCGTTGCGCTCGGCGCGATGGTACACCGGCAGCAGCTTTCGGCGCCGCACCCGCTTGCACAGCACGCCGCGCGAGTCGCCCGCATTCGCGACGAACAGCTTGCCGAGTATGAACAGTGCCACCAGCGCGGTACACCCGCCCGCATTCCGATACTTGTCCCGGTCCTCCGCCAGCACCGCGTCCATATCGGCGAACGCGGCCTCGAGCGCCCCCACGATCAGCTCGTCCTTCGACACCTGCTTGTGGAACAGGCTCGGGTGGGGCAGGGTCGCGTGCAGCGCCAGCCCGCCACCGTCGCCCTCGACCCGCGGCATCAGCAGATCGATCACGTCCACCAGCTTCTCGTGCAGGATGTAGTGGAACTGGTTGGCGGCGGCCAGGGCCGCCCCGTACCCCGCGTGCCCGTCGTAGATGCCGAAGTACGTGTACGGCAGGTCGTGGTACTGGCGGGACGGGTGCGACAGCACCTGCCGGTGGAACGCGGCCTGGTCCTCGTTCCACTTCGACTTGCCCGAGTTGACGCACTCCGCGTACCCGGTGCTCCACGGCAGCAGCGAGATGTCGCGCGGCACGATGATCGGCCGCACGTTGTGGTCCGCGCTCGCCTTCAGCTCGTCGTACGTCAGCAGCTGCAGGAAGGGGGGCCGCGCGTACTGGAACTTTTTCGGCAGCCGCTTGCCGCCGCCGCCGCCGCCACCGGCTGCATCGTAGTCTCTGTTGGCGCTGCCGGTGCGGCTGCCGGCGGTGCCCCCACCGCCGTACGCTTGGTGCCCGGGGCCGGCCGGTAGGGCCGGCTGGTCAGGGGCCACCACGGTGAGCACCCTGTTCTTGATGCGATTGAACATCTCCAGCTTGACGGCGAAGCGTTTAACCTCCGGCTACAACGGACTCTCAAGAAAAGCTGCCCGGTCCTCGTTGCAGCGTATGTTTTCCTTCTGTGCCGTATGGCTTGGAGAGGGTGGAATGGGGGGGGGGGGCGAGAAAAACATTCACTATTTAGTATGTGTTTGTGTATGAGCGTGTATGTGTGTGCGTGTTTGCCGCATATGCTTGTGCAAAACTCGCCGCAGTGGGAAACACTTACCCCTTATCAAAGCGATGGATTGTCTGGGAGGCTTTTCCTCCCAATACACACACACACACACACTTGGTCACACCACCCTCTGATCGAACGCCAAATGGTCAAGGCTCCCTTTCGCCTGCCTTTACCACTCTTCCTCGCTCAGCGCCCGGTTTATGGCTGCGGCGGACATGTATGCAAACGCCACTAATCCGCACCCAGCACCGTTTGGCCCATCGCAATTAAACCGGAGGCCGTCTCGGTGACCACCTCCACTTCCGCTCCGCTTCAGCGCTTTTTTCCGGGTTCACTTCCGCTGCACTCTGGTCACTGCTGCTGCTGCTGCTGCTATGTTTGCGAAAAGATTAGCTGTTCATGTTTTTGTTCCACTGTTTTCTTGTGTGCGTGCGTGTGTGTGTGTCGCTTTTTTTCTCTTCACCGCCGTGTGTCGTTTGTCGCACTTGTCTCCTGCTGCTGGCCCCACTGTCACTTGGTTGTGGTTTCCTCTCTCTTTCTGTCGTACGCACACACACAAGCTCGCTGTCTGCTTCGATCGGAGCTGTCAAACGGGCTGCTGCGTGAATGTGTTGCTCATTCGGGCGAGCTCACTACGGGTGAGATGATTGTCGCTGAGCGAGCGGGACGTGACGTGAGCTGCTCACTATGCGCACAGTGGGCAATGGCCGGACCAAATGTGTGGGAAGAAAATCCATTTTTCATTTTGTGTTTTTTTTCCTCTATTTTGATACATTCCCTGCTACTGTTGAACGACTGTTGAAGGCGCTTAGAAGGCATTTTACGGCTTTTGAACGCCGTAATTTTTTTTTTTTTTATTTTTTATGAACCTGTTTTTTTAATTATTATTAAAAAAAAATAATTATTTAAATAAATACGATAAAGGAGTTTCGATTTGAATAAAAACCGTTACGTTATGACCTTTCCCGATAGAGAGCCACCAACATCAAATTAAATTCACACACAATGGGTGAAAATAAATTCACAATAAATCGTGAAGCCCAAAAACTGCGGTAAAATTCTAATGATCAACTGTCCCTTGATCCAGTTTCATTAGGTACACAAAATCAGTGCTTTTTATTACTTTTGCGATTGGTTCTGATCTTTCATTACTTTTTAACCTTTTTTTGTTTTTTTATATTTGAAATTTTTAACTCTAGTTGATTGCCATTGCAATGCTTTTGTGATCCTGTCGTTGCAACTATTCAAAAAATAATTGATGAAATTGATGTTGCGGCTTCTTTTGGCTGTATAGCTCGTATTATAAGTGCGAAACAACAAACCATCTGCCGTCACTCAGCACCTACCGCACGGACAAGCTGTCATGCTGTAAAGCTGTGACAGTGCCCTCTATTGATCGCTCCTCAAAGCGTCTCAACGTTTCAAACGTCCCTTCCCGCTTGGCCGTTAGAAAGTGTGCAATCTGTTCTTGAATTTAAATACATTTTTTTTTACTTCCCCACCCCCATTTGCAGACCGACACAAAAGCTGCAGATGATGGACAATGTAATGCACAGCAATTCGCAAGCGTTCATGACGCAGCAGAAGGTGGAGGACTACATCAACTCGCTGCACGTCGAGCCGGGCGTGAAGGACATGATGTACCAGACGATGCTGAAGCGCAGCTACGGTTCGATGTACGGCGAGAAGCACCGCGGGGACAACTACAGTACCGGCACGTCGCAGCGCGTAATGCTGGTGCCGGCGGGAGCGGGCAATGGGGTAAGACATCTGGCGGGGCCTGCTCGGTACACGGTTGTGCTATACGATTCCTCTCCCTCTCTCATCCACCAGCTCCCACCGATGATGCCGATGTACCCGCCGGTGCAGACGTCCCCGGGCAACTCGCCGATGATGTACCCGAACGGGCTGATGCCGCCGGGCGTACCCCAGTACCAGCCGTACCCGGAGAGCGCCCTGATGGAGGCGCAGATCAGCCGCGCCAACCGGAAGCGCTCCACGATGCGCATG
Organism: Anopheles coluzzii; assembly: GCF_943734685.1. Taxonomy (NCBI): domain Eukaryota; kingdom Metazoa; phylum Arthropoda; class Insecta; order Diptera; family Culicidae; genus Anopheles; species Anopheles coluzzii. Next base: position 4,582,269 of record NC_064669.1, on the reverse strand, counting down.
AACCAGCACGAGCGGCAGCAGCAACAGGCGGGCGAGCTGGAGCAGCGGCCACGCCGCAAGTCCGACTCCGACCTGGAGAAGACGTTCACGTACACCGGGCTGGACCGGGACATCGCGGACAGCTACCTGGCGAAGGAGGAGGAAAAGCTCACCGGCAGCATCGTGAGCAACAGCGGGCTGCATCCGGCGGCATCCTCGCCGCCCCACACCTACCACCACGATCTGATGCTGATCGACCATCGTACGCACTTCGAGCGGTACAACGACATTCACATGTGAGGGGGTGGCGAACGCGCGCGCGCGCCTTGGGTGGGCTCAAATTTCATTACCGCTACCAATACCGGAAAGAGAAGAGGGAGTAGGGGAGGGAGGGGGATTAGCCCCACAACTAGAAGAAAAAAAACATTACACACGTGGCAAAAAAAACACGTTGCTCAAGCAGATTTTAGTCGTTTTAGTCGAACCTCCTGTTATTCACTACATTGTAAATGTGTGAGTGTGTGTTGTATGTGTGTGTGTGAGTTTGTTTTTCCCTCTATTGTATAGTATTTGTATAAACCTATGTTTTACCGTTGTTTACCGTCCATAAGTGCAATGTGCATGCTTTGTGTTTTGTTGGATGTTGCAATATTATGCCCAGTGCTGCAAAATGTCATGATCATCACGAGAGATTTACCAACAAAAACAATGAACATATCCATGGTAGCTTGATGTTCATTGCTGATACTCGATGAAAACGCGTCATGAAATGTCGAACACGACATGCGAGTGCTTGAGTCAATCGCGACACTCTGACTCACAAGCATAATCATGACTTTTTCTGGCTGTGACCAGTGCTGTCAATAACACTGTTTCAGTCACCAACACTCATGACTAAAAACGAAACTCAAATCAGCTCACGTACACAACTGTGATGACCAGAGAGTGAGATTCATACAGTGGGTGAATCAATCACATGCTTGGTGACACTTTTTGTAGCACCCAACTCTTGATCACTCACTTGGTCACGACATTCTTGGAATATACTTGGCGTGTGGTCCTAAGCAACTAAATGGGCACTCTTTCTCGCTCTGTCAGCTTTGATTGTCTGTCGGGTCAAACAGAGCGAGAAACCATGTTCATTTTGTTGCTTGGAATCACTCGCTGCGTACCGCATACGTCCCATGACCAACGGGATGATCACCGACAGAATACGTCGCGACCAAGTGACTGACCAAGAGTTGGCTGCACACAATGTCGCCAAGCATGTGATGGTCGCACCAACTGTCTCGCCTCTGATCATCACAGTAGAGCACGTAACGCTGATATGATGAAAAACAAGTCATGACATAGTGACTGACCAAGCGATGGTCACAAAAATGCCACGAGCCATGCATTGATCACACCAATCATTTTGAGTATCACTTCTAATCACAATTGAGTACGTGACGCTGACATGGATTTTGTTTCAGTCAGATTTTTTCATGACATTGACAGTGACATTTTGCAGCACTGGGAGTGTCCGAAACGGGAAAGCGATTCCATAAAAACATCTAAAAATCCTCATCGCTTAGGTCCACCTTTGCGCTACGGTTGATGGTGGAGCTTTCGCGGGGCATTTTAGCCAAGCTTTCGTCCTCGTCGTCATCGGTGCGGAGGCTGCCATCGATCACTGGTGGGGGGGGGAGGGGGAAAGAAAAAAAAATGCATACGTTCACCACCAACTCCAGCAGACCTTGTTCTTCACCCGCTGCCCTGCACACACTTACACCGATTGCCGCCCATCTCGAGCTCGCTTTCCGACTCCTCCGAGCTCATCGAGCTGTCGAGCGGTCCCAGCTCGTCCTCGATGCTGCCGATCATCTTCGACCGCTCCTTGCCGCTCGGCGAGGCGCCCTCGATGCGCGACCGGAACCGGGTCGACCCGCGGTGATCCCGGTTCAGCAGCTCGCTGCGCAGCACGCGCCGATCCGTCCGCAGCTTCACGTCGTCCCGCTCGTCAAAGTCGTCCTCCTCCTCGTTCTCGTCCTCCGACTCGATCAGCCCCTCGGGCAGGATCGTCATGCTGCTGTCGGCGATCCGCGCGACCGGCGACGTCGGTGTGGGCGTCCGATTCTTGCTGATCAGCTGCGACCGCAGCGCGTCCACGCACCGGATCCGCACGATGTACTGCTCGTACAGGGCCTTCAGCTCCTGCTCGAGCTTCTCGAACTCCTCCAGGTAGGCCGGCCGCACCTTCTGCAGCGCCTGGAGCCGCTGGCGCGACCGCTCCAGCTCGGACGCTTTGCGCGCGCTCTTGGCCGCGAGGTTCGCGTTGTCCGCCCGCAGCCCGTCGAGCGCGGCCCGGGCGCTGGCGAGCCGGGACTGCAGCGACCCGATCGCACCCTTGATGATCTTCTCCGTGGCACCGAGCTCGAGCGAGCGGGTCGACTGCACGTTCCGCACCTCCCGGTTGAGCAGCTCCTTCTGCAGCAGATCGTACAGGGCGGCCCCGCGGTTCGTCAGCTCGGACGACAGGCCGCGCACCTTCTTCAGATCGTCGAGCTTGTCCGACAGGTCGATCTCGACGTGCGACTTGATCAGCTCCTCCTCCTGCCCGGTCACCTTGGGCGAGGAGAGCAGCAGGGCCGTCACCTTCAGCAGCTCCTTGGCCGCTGCCACCGAGCTCGCGTACAGCTTGCGCGGGTTCACCTTGATGCTGGACCGCGTCACGAGGAACTCGGTCGCCGACCGGACAAACTGGATGCGCTCCTGCTCGGTGCGGGTCCCGCCCGCCAGCACCAGGTTCGGCTCGAGCCGGTTGATCAGCCACTGCAGCACGTCCGAGTACGCTTTGAAGCTTTCCGGCCCACCGTACGGTGTACTGAGCACGGAGATCGGTATGCTGTTCGGGTAGCCGAGAAGCTTCAGCTGCTCCGCCAGATCTGGGGAAACGATCGAGAGAGAGAGAACAAACGGTTAGCTTCGGGTTGGGGGAAGGCTGCACCGGCGACACCAACCTCGTACATCCCGGAACGCCATTATTGATTTGTCCGCACTGGCCGAGGGTTGCGATGGAGCTGACCCTGCGATGGTCGGTGTGTTGCCAGCCTCAAGTTACCATGGTGACCATGCTGGGACTGGGAATGGAAAAAACAAACACACCAGCTAATGCGCATATTGCTGCCACCAAATGACGATTTAGGCATTTCTGAACACTTTAGCGAGTAGTTTGAGGTAAGCGGTCGTAAAATTTGTTTGGAAAGTAAAAAAAGGTAAACACAAATCAAGCCGACGGTTGCATTGGAGAGCATACAAGCGGTTGCAGCAACGAACCCGCTACTATAGCTCGGCACATGCAAGCTTGCGTGCATGCTCCCGCTACACAAAAACCGGTTTTCGCGAGCTCGTCAACACTCCCAATCGGAGGAATTTTCCCTCGTCCGCTGGCGAGCGTTTTTGAAAGGCGTTGTGAGGGTTTTTGAGGGTTAAAGATGGCTGCCAATTGCGTGAGGACGTCAACTGTCAAGCACCAAAGCAAAAACATGCAGCCGATAGAAACATTGTAGTAAAAATAAAAAGAAAAAATTAAACTCATTTCATTTAAAAACAAGAAGCCACAATTTTGTTCAATTTATCTGTCCCTTTTTGTTCAGCATTTCATTTTTCGTATCCATTTCGATTATTTTCAATCGCGACGTGCCTAGAGATGGGTTCTCGGCAGCACACCCATGGTGCCATTTCGGTTCCGGCTAGATTGATTCAGGTTCCGACTCTATAGAAATGGAACCATCTGGAATCATGGGAATCGTAGTCGGTCGATATAAATTTTAGAATACTTTTTAGCCAAAAAATGACAAATTTTCATCATTTTTTTGGAGGGGTGATGTTTAGTAACTAAAAAAAATGATTATTTGATTTCGAAAATACACGATATGGAATTTTGCGGTAGCGAAATCGCAGGCGAAAACTGGGATTGCAAGCGCGGAAAAGTGACAGTGGCGGCTTACTATTCGACCTAAGACTAGCTGTTCCACGCTTCTAAAATAAAGTGCCTGTTGGTGAACCTATGTAGTGCAGCTATGTCTCGACTTTGGTTTGCAGGTCCGATGGTGGCGACAATAGTGTAGTAGTGATGGGTAATCCGGAGCGGAGCCATGGATCAACTCCGACAGATGGTGCCACCAGCATTTTGCTATTTTTAGAATGCATGCGTCGTTCACCGTCTGCTAAACCAAGTCTTTCTATATTCCGTTTAGATAGAGAGCTTGAGTCGTTTAGAACCCGTTCAGCAGTCGTTTAGTGGATTTGTGACACTTGGGTAGTCACGTGCATAGTTTTAAAGATATACTTGATTTGACAAAGCAAATTCTGCAGAATAGAGAACCCACACGGTGATTAGGGCGGTGGCAACGCTTTTTCGCATTCGATTTTATCGGACGGCCTGTCAAATTTTTGTATGGGATTTGACAGATAACGTCGGACGACGAAATCGCACGTCCGACGTTATCTGTCAAATCCCATACAAATCTCGTCCGATAAAATCGCATCCGATGAGCGTTGCCACGGGCCTTAGTCAAAATGCTCTTTCCACCAGCTGGTCTCAACATCCTTGGTCGTTACCACGATACATTTTCCAACAATTGAAATTTATACCACCAGTATAACATGTCTAATGTGCTACTATGGGCTATCGATACAAATTATAGAAATTATAAGTTCCGAAACTGATTTGGGAGTCCATTTCGATTTCGGAGACGATTCCGAAAAGTTTATCTGGACCTACTATCCGGTATTCCGACCAACGCATCTTTTTCCCATCTCCACTCTAGACGCGCCACAGAGTGACGTACACGTCAAACCGCGCTGGCTGTCGCCGTTCGCACGCGCCATGTACGTACCTGTGCGTTCTCAGCAATCGTTCGGGGCTGCAGCAAGGCAGCTTGGCATTTTTGGGGAGCCCCCACGAAAGTTTTTGTTTTCCCTCGTACGGTACAACACCAGCTCCAGGTGGTGGGTGAAACAACAGTCCGCTTCCGCAGGATCAGCAATCAACGCACGCGAAAGGAGGTGTGCATCTGTGCGTGTAAAAAGCCCGGCCGCAACGCAACGCAAAAGGTAAGTTTCGGTGGTGGTACGGTGCCAAAAAGGTGTAAAAAAAACCCCATTCCCCGTACCCCGAGCGGGGCTGCTTTGCTCGCCCGTCAACCCACTCTTGATGCAGCATTGGTAAATGGGAAGTGTGGTGGGAGGAGGTGTGTGGAGCGGCCGTGTCGGTTGCAGTTTCGCCTTTTGTGCCCATACACCCCGCGAGATTGCAGCACTGTGTGAAGCAATCGTACCCGTACTGGCTGTGCAGTGCTGGCCGCTTCTGTTGGCATCGGAAAGGGCCCGACGGCCCGTGGGAGACTTTTCCGGTTTGTCCCCGCCTGCAAGAAACGCTGCGTAAGCGATAGGGAAATTAATAGAAAAGTGTTGCAACATTCTTGCAATAGTAGAAAAAACATGCTGATGTGTTGACGCACGCGTGTATAGGTGTGTGTATGTGTGTGTGTGTGTGGAGTGCATTTCCCGCTTGGTGGGGGTTTCTGGAACCAAAACATGTTCGCCCCGTTTGAACATTCTGGAATGTTATAGCCAAAAATCTAATTATCACTCCGTCAAAAGGGGGGAAAAACACGTTCGTGTCAAGCGCCAATAGGTTTGATCGTTTGCTACATTGTTTAAAACATATTTTTAGGGCCGTGCCTAAAACCCACCTCCCCCCCCTCCCCCCCCCCCCTCCAGCACACGGTCGCCAACGGAGCGCGCAATTATTTACCGCTATTTATAGATAAAACCAGCCCCAGTTAAGGATAGTAAGGTCACGAGCAGCGCCACGCAACCAGGCACGGACCACAGGCAAACAATCCTCCCGGGAGCACCACTTCCCATTCGGTGGCAGGATCACGCAAACGTTTACAGTTCACAGGAAGCGCCACGCGAAGGAAATTAATGCTGGAAGTGCGCGTCACCAGCGCCTTTAAGCACCAACACCCCATACAAGGGTGCATTCGGCAAACACGTCTTACGCACGGTGTGCGCGGCTGCCTGCCCGCCGGCTGTAACCTTAGCCATGCCTGCGTATGCGCGTGCGATACTTCCGGTTTCGGCTGTTTTTATTCATTTGTTGGCGTTGCCCTTCCACCGGTCGGGTACCGCGATGACTAACTGCCTAGCGGAACCCCGTTGGTTCATGGCCATAAATGAATGTTGAGCGCGCACCTCGGCGGGGTTCAACCACTGACTCATACCGCACACACGGCCTGCTGTGCGGCTGAATACGCAATCGATGTACTACCGAAACGACTTGCTAGGAGTATAGCACGGCAACGGGGTTGACTGGCGCGGGTGTAGACTTAGCTGTTGCTCGTAATTATCTCATTTTAAGATTGCATTTGATGCATTGGTTTTGTTGTATCTGAAGCCTATTGCACCCAGATGAGTCGCCCTGGGATTGCTTACTTGCAATAACGGAGAACATTTTCTGTTGTTAGTTACCATACATAAAAAAGGGAAAGCACGTGATCATTAGGGGTAGTACGCTATTTTAATGAAGATTTCAACGGAATTTATTGGTGATAATTTTTAAAATCACTTAACCGTTTTGATTCAACTTACAGACAGCTTCAAAGTCTGGATATTTATCTTATTTTTCAATTGGGTTTCTTTATATTCTCGAATTTGAATCGTAACGTTCGTAACATGAAACATGTGCGCACATGATTGTAGCAATTGCATGTTTTTTTTTGCAATATTTGAACTTCATATATTGCAAATAATTACTGTTTATTGGAAACAATATTCCGTAATTCAAACCAATACGATCGTCGAAAGTCCTTTAAAAAATACTTTTTTTTAACTGATTTCGAGTCAAGAATGCAGCCGGTTCAACAGTTCAACACGGATTTTAGTTTTTGATTATTTAAAAAGAAAAAGAAGCAAATCTTTGCTACCAACGTTTGAAAAAAAAGCTTACACAAACTAGTTCCGATCCGACTCTGATAATTTCCGAACTGACTCTAAGTGGTAGCATTATCCGCCCAGCATTATACGGAGTCGTTCGAAGTCGTCCGGAGTCAACCGGAGTCGGCCGGAGTCGCTCCAAGTTGGAGTCATCTGGAGTCGTCTGGAGTCATCCGGCGTCATCCGGAGTCGCTAGGAGTCGTCCGGAGTCATCCTAAGTCGAAATGAATATGAGTCTTCTGGAGGCATCCGGAATCGTCCGGAGTCGTCCGGAGTCTTCCGGAGTTGGAGTCGTTCAGAGTCGTCCAGAGTCGTCCAGAGTTGTCCGGAGTCGCTCGGAGGAGTCTTCTGGATTCATCCGGAGTCATCCTAAGTCGCTCGAAATATGAGTCTTATGGAGGCATCCAGAGTCATCCGGAGTCATTCGAGGTTGTCCGGAGTCATCCGGATTCGTCCGGAGTTGACCTTCGTAACAAAGAAACTCACACGCAAAGGGAAAGACAAAACCCCCAGCGAAATTAAATATCCGATCACAAGAACATTACTCCGAACCGCTCCAGTAGACTCCGATAGGCTCTGGGCGACTATCGAATGACTCCGACTTCTGGTGACTCTGGCTTCGGAAGGACTCAGGACGATTCCGGAAGACTCCAGACGACTCTGGACAATTTTGGACGACCTCGGACGACTCCGAACGACTTCCAGACGACGCCGGACGACTCCGGGTAGAACTAGTGATTCCGATTTTGCCGGAGATGGAATCGGACTAACAATAGCAGGAGTAGGATCAGATTCGTGGGTGCGCTCCAGAGAGCACATCACTAGCAGAAACTAATAGTAAAGTTTTTGTTTTTGTTTTAGAATGAGCAATTAACACTATGCGCTACGCGGAACCGATAAATTGCTCTACTTTAATTTAAACACGCTCTACACACTTGATAACAAGGTAACTGCAATAACCCTGCCTTTTGATAACAAGCTGGCTATGCTGAGCTAATCGTTCGCGAGTATGTAGCGTATGGAAATGAAGAATATTGTTCTGCATGGATCTAAAATTGATGGATTTAATGAAGCACAAACAATACTTTTGCTACATTACGGTTTAAACGCACTGTTAATGTGTGCCAACTTTAGTTCAACTATAATGTTAAATTGTGTTCCATTCTGTTTTTTCATTCCAGTTGACACCATCACTTACCCGCTGCAGTTAACAAAACCGTCCGAGCAAGGAGAGCAAGCAAATAGATACAACGAACGAACGTAGCGCCCAGACAGTAAATACGAACGCGGAAGGTTTCTTTTTTTCTCTCTGGCGCGCCGGATTAACGTTCTTTTAACATATACACACACACACGTTTGACGTAAAAAAACCACAACAAGCAATTAAAAGGCAAACAACGATGCCGGAAAGTGGACCCGTGTACCAGCCGACGACGGTCTCGTTCGAGGCGCGTCCGAGCGCGGGCGGACTGCTGGCCCAAACTACGGCCGTCTCGTCGATGAAGATGCTGCGCAAACCGGCCATCCAGGTGTCGATACTGGTGTTCGGCTTGATCATGTTTGCCACAGGTGAGAGGACGCAAAGTTTGCGCAAACCATGGTTTTAATTAATCGCTCTTATTTTTTTTCCGGCAGGAATCGCACTGGTTGCTAGCGGCTCGGCAGACTACTCCGATGCGGAGCAGCACCCGGAAATCAACCCGGAGGGCAAGGTGCAGGAGGAGCGCATCGACGTCGGGCTGATCGTGACCGGGGCAATCATCACGCTGTTCGGAATCGTTTTCCTCGGTAGCGTACCGTTTTTCACCGCAACAACGCAACGAAAAAACGCAACCAATCTGCATCATGTACCTAATTTGCATATTTTGTTTCTTTTTTTTTGCAGGACTCTACGTAAAGGTGGCGGACTGGCGGCGCAGCTGCGTCTGCCCGTGCGTGCTGTCGAAAAAGCAGGGCCTGGCCCGGCAGCTGCAGGGCAACGGGGGCGGCCAGATACTGGCGCTCAACCCGAGCACCGACCCGCTGGTGTCGCACACGCAGTACGCACCGGTGTCGGAGATACCGACGCGCCAGGAGGACGAGGAGCGGCGGAACCTGATGCCGGACAGCAAGGACTCGTGCATGAGCAGCGCGGAGGAGTCGGACCGGATGCTCGATACGGATCCGCGGATTGTGCTCCGGCCGATCGGCAGCACGCTGGAGGATGCCTAAAACACAGCGAGGGGCACAAGGGTAGGCCGACCGCTACAAAACACCGATGATAGAGATGGACCGAGAGAGCGAGAGAGAGAGAGAGAAAGAGAGGTAGGGAGAGGACGATCTAGAGGCGATGTGTGGTGGGTAGGGCGACGGAGTAGGAAGCCTCGAGCAAGCCACGAGAAGTGTGGTAAGTGAATTTTGGATATGTGAGTGTGTGCTATTGTATTATGGATAGGTAATTGGGAAAACGGGGAAAGGAAAGACGTTAAAGGCGTTTAACGATGCTGCATTCCCTCCCAGGTTGCCCTTGCATTTGTTCATTCCCTGGTCCACGCTCGTGAGCGTGATTTTTTTTTATGCACGCAAAAGATTTTGTTGCAAACAGTTACATCATCTGATGCTCACACACACACACACACACATACTAATGTGTGCACACAAGGCATCACGGAGTTTAGTCGAATTTAGGGTACAATTCGTAAGAAAGAAGAAAAAAAGCATTCATTAATGTGCATTTGCCAGCTACATCCATTCTTTAAAAAAAAACACACACACAAAAGTATTGCTTTAGTATGTAATAACAAACTGGGCGCTATTTTCGAACTCACGGTGGCTAGTCGCGCTCGTGCAAAGCGGTTGAAGGTTATAGTATTTGCTTTTTTTTTGAATATTATTATTTATACGCGGTGGAGCAGTTATAGGAATAGTACCTAGACATATCTTCTTTATCTCTTTTTTTTTCAATTAAAAAACGTTCCAACATTCTGTTCGTCTTAGCGAACAGTTAAGCGTCTGTTAGGTATGGTAACAATTCTCTCTCTTTCTCTCTTTTTTTTGCACTGGACTACATTTACATTTAAGAAAGCGGCAGCAAACGCAAGAGAGAAGCAACTTAATCAAGCAAAACAAAAGAAGAAGAAAAACGATGTACCTTACCCGCACTCTCTCACTCATACTTACGTTTTCGTAGTTTAATTTAGCAGCATGCCGTAGTTAACTTTTACATGGGTTTTTTTCAGGAGTTCTCATAGTTGTAGGACACTTCCTTGACTCTTTTCTATGTGAAATGAACTTCATATGAAGGAAATTGGACTCTATGGCATCCTTTTTGGACAGGCTACTTTAAAATCCGTATTAGATTTGTCCAACAAGAGTGAAAGAGAGTCCAATTCCCATTACATTAAGTTCAATTCACTTAAGAAAGTGTTGATAAAGTGTCCCACAGCCATGAGAACTCCTGGAAAACCCTGTATTTTCGTCTCTCTACACACACACACACACACCGTGCGAATGCGCATCCGTGTACGCTTTTGTTTTGGCAGGGACAGGGCAGCTTCTCCAGCTCCAGCCGAACATTTTCCAATAGGAAGAAGGAACCGTCCAAGAGCGCGCACTGGCGCAAATGCAGGCGCTTTTTTATTTATCATAGGCCAACATTGAATCCCTCCAGCCGAGATAGAACACACACACACAGACAGGTGTGTTGCAACACACTGTAAGAGCCAGCTCTGTGCATAGAAAGGCCTAATCTTGCGGGTGGTTGTAAGTGGTGTGTATAGGCTTCTTTTTTCTCGAGTACGGTGTGGATAGTTTGTTTTTTGAGTAATTTTTCCAACTTATTTTTATAAAACAAAGAATGTGTTAAGAGCGTGCAAGTGCCACTTTTAAAACTGCACAGGAGACAGTATTCCCCCCCCCCCTCCCCTGTAAGTCCTTAATATAATATCAGCGCGAAACGGAGGAAGGAAGCCGCCTGGCCCGTGGTTACAAAATACGAACCCCTCCTGCAAGAAAGGCTAGGAGATAGGACGCGGTTCGCGCGGTACACATTTTTAAAAAATAAATCTCTTAATAAATAGGACATAGTTTACGATAAACCACAATGGTGTGTGTGTGCGTGCGTTGTTTCTCCTTTTCCAATTGTGTTTATCTTGTAGTTAGAATTCGTTGCGTTGCGTGCATGAGAGTTTTTCTTTTGTTGTAAATAAGAAAATCAAACGATTTCAACAGCTCGCTTCGGGTATCGATTTCAAATCGCACACATAGGCATTCCACATTCCACCGGCAGAGCAACGTGCCGAGAAGAAAGTGAAAAGAGCGGGGAGCCGTGGTGTGCGCGCCCGATCTCTTATTTAAATTCCTGCTCCATCTTCTGTACGGCGACAAGCGAAAAGCGAAACCCTAATGTGTTCGCGGACCCCTGCACACTCTGTATTTAACCGTACGCGCGATCGCGCGCTTGCGTTTCGGTTATTTATGCCAAACATGCGTGGTGCGCCTATCCCGCGATTCATGCACAACATCACACGCGTGCAGCCCCACGTTCGAAATGTGTGGCGTAGTCGGTTTGATGCGCAACGGCGACAGATTAAATGTTTACTCTCACTTTTCGGTTTATTTTTTTTTTTTAAATTACCCTATTCGGTCAGATTTCCAAAGAGCGGTCGGGTGTGCTGTGGGAGCGGTAGGGAGTCTGACGACCTGCCCGGTGCTCCCGTGACGTGAGAGTGTGATTTCGAGTTGAGAGCTTCGAACTCGACATCGCGATTGAGGGGAGTCGTGTGAGTGAGCGACTAGTGCTGTGCTTTATGGATCTTTGGTTGAGAATTATTCTTACGAAACTACAGCGATGAGTGATTCGAATCTCGGAAAATTCATGAAACTCCAACAACTCTTGCAACCATAAAGCGTCTTGAAGCTCCAAAAAACCCTGAATCCATAAAGTATCTTGCATCTCAGAACTTGTATCAATCACTGATGATCTATTTCTTCTATTTGACTGCGTAAAGCAATCACGCCCGCCATTTGACCTACGCAGTCATGCCAGCCTATACTGGCTTTCGAGACTTTTTTATTTACGAATCTCTTAAGCTGTATGGAACTAAAGAGATTCATGAATTCTTATAACAAATATCTTGAATCTTAAGTATCTATAGATTACAAATTTCCTAAGATTCATTAATTTCATGCTGATCTTCAGAAAACAAAATACTCCAAACCACTAGATCCGTCCGGAGTCGGGTCGTTCGGAGTTGGAGTCGTCTGGAGTTGAATACGGAGTCACCCGGAGTTGCAGTCCTTTCTTTCTAAGAATAGTGGAGTGAATTCCTGACCAAAAACATTGCACCTGCTGCCTCCGGCCGACTCCGCACGGTCCTGACTCCAGATGACTCCGGACGATTCCGGACGATTCTACACGACTCTGGACGACTAAGACTCGATGACTCCGGATGATTCCGAGTCCAAACCACTCCGGACGACTCTAGACAACTCCATACGACTAAGACTGGATGACTCCGGATGACTCTGAACGACACCGGACGACTACGGACGACTCCAGACGACTAAGACTGGATGACTCCGGATGACTCCGAGCCCAGACGACTCCAGACGACTCCGGACGGTCCCAACTCCAGACGATTCCGGACGACTACGGATGACTACGGACAGCTTCGGACGACTCTAGACGACTACGGAGAACTTTGGACGACACTGGATGGCTCCGACTCCAGACGACTCCAAACGACTCCAGACGAATCCAGACGACTCTGGATGACTCCAAATGGCTTCCGATATAATGCTGGACGAACCTACCTTCCGGAGTCGGTTCCGATGTCTCCAAAGTCAGATCGGAGTTGACTCCGGATTTTTGCCAACTTTACCCATTCACCAAGCACAACACCGCCTCGTGACTCATCGCAGAATCACTAATTTGACGGCATGACTCATCCGCAACGATTCGTGCTGTGTGCTGAGAATTTCTCCCCCGCTTCCGACTGTGTAACATCAAGCGAAGGGGGTAGTCTTTACAACACTCCATTGTGTCGTGGAGAGATGGGTGGATGTGGGAGTTTGAGATTGAGCGCTTTGCGAGCCACATTTGTTTGAGCAAAAAAAAAAAAAAAAAAAAACAACACAAGCTTAAAATAAAACACAGCAAGATATGCTTCGCATCATCCCGCATCACCCCCGCACATGCAATGCGCGCCCCTGGTTGGTGCGTTGTCTTACAAGCTTGATTCACACACCCTTGGGCGATTAAGTAGTTCCGACTTTCCCGAGGACACGCGCCTAAGGCGAGGCGAGTCCATCCTCCCATCGCTCCCCCGCAACGTGGCGCGGCGCGCTCACCAGCAAGGTAGAAAGTCTGGAGGAACCGGCAAACAGAGCGTCTCGCGCAAGCGGTGTTGTTGGCTTCGCCGCCGCGCGCACGCCGCCGTGTTGCGAAGGGTGGGCTGCGTATCGCGCTCTCCGTGTGCTAAGCGCAACTCACCCTCCCTTCCCAGCGCACGGAGAGCGCTGCTGTGTGTGTGGGGGGTGCGTTCGTCGTCATCGCGCTCTCCCTTCAGTGCCAACGTAAAGCTTGCTCGCGACGGTCGCACACCGCATCGATCGTCGCCAATACGTAGCTCCTCGTCCAGAAGGCCAGAGAACCGACGCGAGAATAGCATAGGCGGAGGAGCAGGAAGAGGGAAACAAAAAAAAACCCCAGCATAAGCATAAAGCTTCCCCCCGCCCCCTCGAGAACGTGCGGGTGCGTTTTGTGTTTTATTTGTGTGTGTGTGTGTGTGGTTGTGGCGGGCAAAGTGTGGTGTACGTGCGGGTGGTTTTGGATATTCCCTTTTGCCGTCCCGGTGTGTCTTTCCCGTGTCTGCTGAACTGGGCGTGTTGTAGCGTGCCTTTTGTGTGTTTCTGTCTCTGTATCTCTGTACGTGTGTGTGTGTGTGTGGGTTATGTTTTATGATGCCCGTATGCTGTGCTTTTGTGCCGTGGGAGGAATAGTCGAGGAGCGGATGCCATCAACTCATCGCGCCACACCGCACACCAAATCACATCGATCAACCTACTCCAGGGGACGACGGCTATGTGGTTGTGCATAAGTGCTGCGTGCATACTGTATACCTCTCATGTGTTAGTTAATGTGTGAGCAAATTTTGTGAATTTAGTTGTAATTTAGAAAACAGAAGAAAAAAAAACAAAAAGGTGCTTTTACAATCAATCCAGTTACAAGAAAACGAACCAACGGCGGGAGCTTCGGCAAGTCCGGGTCGAACGCCGTCACCATCTATCAAGCAGCGAATTGCGCAGATAGCTTCACCACACCATTCAACCCCTCGAGAAAGACGGCTCTAATCCGCTCAACGAAACCCCCCGCCCAGGTGAAATGGAAAGTGACGAAAAGGACCAGCCAAAGGAACCGGCCCCGTTTCCCTACATTCGGGTAAGCTGTTTTGATTTTCTTTGCTCCTTTTTTTTCGGTGCTTTTGTTTCTGTGCAGGCGGCGAATAGAAACTTCTCTACGCAGCAGCGTGCACACTACACCTGCACCCTAAGCCCCGCTGGTATGTTGATAGGAAAGCGAGAGAACGTACACCAAAACAACAAAACAAGATAAGCGAACTGAAGTTAAATAAAACGCAACAACCGCGCGCTCGCCCGCTCGGTGCGCGCTTTTGGTGACTCGCTCGACCTCGTGTCGCTACCATACCGAGAACGTGCGTGCATGCGTGTGTGCCGTTAAAATGGTTGGCGACGACGTCTCCATTTACAGGCACAGAGGTTGTCTTGTACGGGAGGCAACAGGTTGTCGCCGCAGGTCGAGCGCCAGCTCCACGTGTTCCACTAGTTCTAATTGCATTTTTCTTTGCACGTCGCTCTGGCAGCGCGCTGTAAGGCACTCATTCTATTTCCAGTAAGAATTCGAGCGGCACGAAGGCACGTTTCGTCTAACCAATGTTCGCAACTTCTAAGCCGCGGCATGTGTGCAGCGTTTGCTGCCAAGTTATCCAAATCGCCGATATCGACCTTGCCCGGTGTATGAGTTAGTGGTGCCGTTGCGATCCGAGCTAGTGGGTTTTTTTTGCTGTTGTTTGTTTTATCTTTATCTTATCGCTGGGAGTTACTTGCACCGGCGATGACTACACCCACGACTATGACCTATGGCGTTATTGAGGTAGATACATCTAGCAAGTTCTACGACGCTGACACACGCTGGCCGCTCTATTCGCTAGCCTTAGAATGATTTATACACGCATCGAGCAATCAAGCACGGCAAATGATGAGTGATCCGCATCCGGTTCTGAGATTCTTCAAACGATTGGACATAATAACAACTGTTTTCAAGGAGGTTTTATTCCCGCAATATCTGTAATTCTTCTACATCGTTTTACAGTGAGTGCGAGGCGAGGCAATTACTACTATTGAATATGTTTGAATGAAAATTATTGAAATGTTATTAAAATAAAATAAAATTTTCCTTTAAAACAATATTCTACTTACAAAAAGTAACGTCTACAAGACTACATTCCAATCGGGAGAAGAAAAAAAAAACATTGTAACCGATAGTTTTAAGCTGTACCATGAATTCCTATTCGAATCCTCTGCTGCGTGGAGTTTGGAGGAGCTCACCGCACCTAGCATCTGTTCTGATTGTGCCTCTTCCGTTGAATCCAATTCGAACGTGGAATCGTCTTGATCGTTTACCGTCTGCTATACGAAGTCTTTTAGGATTGCTTTTAGACTGAGATTTTTAGTCATTTAGTCGTCGTTTAGGAGTCGTTTAACGCCACGGGGCCACGGGATCAGAGTGACCAGAACTCTGATTTCTATTTTTCCTAGCGAAAATGCACAGATTTTGTTTCATAATACTGACCGAGCAAACAAAAAATCCTTTCTCTCCTTTCATTTTGGACAGACCACATCGCATAGAGATATCGTATTCTCGAGCGATCCTGAACAAAAAGTTTAACAGTGATATGTATAAGCACAGGCTCATTATGCGCTACGCAAACTAGGTGGCCGCGTCTAGTGATGGGTAATCCGGAGCGGAGCGTCATAGTGCGTAAAATATGACTCCGACTCAAGGTGTTATAAATGACAAGGTTAAGTTGTTCAGAGCAAAATGACATTTCTCGACTTGACATTTCTCTTCCGGGGGCTCCGGTATAAAAATCGGGGAGGGCTGGTGCGGGGTAATGAAATTTCTATGCAGAGATTGACAGATGTCCCCCACAATGTCGCCCAGC
Source organism: Anopheles coluzzii (assembly GCF_943734685.1). Lineage (NCBI taxonomy): Eukaryota > Metazoa > Arthropoda > Insecta > Diptera > Culicidae > Anopheles > Anopheles coluzzii. Next base: position 4,566,082 of record NC_064669.1, on the reverse strand, counting down.
AAAATCGATAAAAATCAACCTTCTAAATATATTATCCTTGCTCCGACTCATCTGAGAGACATCTGTCAATCCCTGCATGCAAATTTCATTACCCCGTTCCAGCCCTCCCGGATGTTTATACCGGATTTTTATAGCCCACGGAACAACTTCACCCTGTCATATTAGAACACCTTACACTATGTGTAGGTTTTGTAGGAACAATCTCAAATTATTACAAATCGAAATAACACTTGACAGCACGTCCGATAAAATCGCAGCCCCGATGAGACCGTGGTAGTGCCCCAACAAACGTTGCGAACGGCTTACAAAAATGCCTGAATGCCGTGACTTGTCCCATTTTGCAGTCATTTTTATTATTTTCTGAGCCTATCGTCAAACAATCACATCTTGCAATTCGCTTTTTTGTATTTATTAAACACCAGCCAAACAAAAAATCAAAGTCGTCCATTGCCATTGCTATCCGAGCAAGCCGATGCAAAATGTTACTTGGGTCATTTTTAAATGTCATTTTGTAAGCCCGCAGTTACAACGGAGTACACGCTCACGAAATTCTTGCAATTCATGGTGAAGCATTTCGTAGAACCCGTGTTGTGAGCTTGCTTTTCACTATTTGCCGATCGGTGCCTTTCCAGTAAACCGTAAACCGCTTGAAAATGGCACAGTGGATGAAGCATGGCACCCTTTATTACATTACTGAAGAAGGTCACTGGAATCTCCTGATGATGGTAAGAAGTCATCGCATTGGAATTGGTAAAAATCCCATCAACCATGTTGTACTGGAGGTACCGAATGCGGATATAATTCACTGCGAGATTATCCTAAAGAATAATGTGGTAATGCTCATTTCGTCCTGCTTGTTGAGTGCCGAGTGTAGCCTGTCCTTTGTATACTTCCAGGCTATTATACGCAACTTTTCATACCCCAATCCCATCCGTGTGAACGGTTTGAAGGTATACCATGAAACTCAACTCCGCAGTAAGGATACGATCCAGGTGGCGGGGTTTGTACTGCTTTGGTACTACGAAAGTTCCTTTGGTGCATGGTCGGGTCTTGTGCAATTCGGCGACGATAATCGTCCTCTGCAGAATATACTTAGAGCATTTTTGACGCTCGACACTGATAAGAATGCTAAACTACGATTTGTTGGTTTTGGTATGCCTCCGGCGCAAAACCTGCCGGACGGGACGGTTTGCAATCAGAAGAAGATGATGAGCGTGCAGGCACTTAAGTTGCAGAAGGAAATCAGCCATGCGGTTATAATCAGCAATTTTGCTAATGTGGACATGGAGGATCTGGTTGGAATGTGACGTGTAGGCAGAGGACGTGAAGGGAGCTGGTGAGCAGAAGAATGTGGAGCAGTAAATTAATATTAGTGTTTGGACGGAAGGACGGCCCAATACGGCCGAATTTTGGACCAATAGATGACAGGCCAGAACAAGGACGAGAACGAGCTGGGTGAGGAGTGTGCTAAACATGCCCAGAACCCAGAAGGTTTCTCCGATCATCGCCGTTGTAATTTCTCATCATTCATGTAAATTTATCGTTAAACTGAATAATAATTAATAACAAACATTGAGGGAACCTCAAAAAACTGTCCCTGCTCTTTCCAATCATTTGAATAATCTCAGAACCGGATGTGAATCACTCATCATTTACCATGCTCGATTGCTCGGCGCGTGTTTAAATTATCCTAAGGCTAGCGAATAGAGCAGCATCTTGCTAGAACTTGCTAGATGCGTCTGCCACAATCGCACCAAAGGTCATAGTCGTGGGTGTAGTCATCGCCTGTGCAAGTAACTTCCAGCGATAAGATAAAGCTTAAACGAAAACCACTAGCTCAGCTCACAACGGCACCACTTGCCCACACCGGAAAGGGTTCAATATCGGCGATTTGGATAAGTTGGCAGCAACGTTGTGCACATTTCACAGCCATGCTGGCTGACGCCCTTGATCACCCTCTTGAATTCTAATAAGATATAGAATGTCATATCGTAAAACAACATTAGAACAAGATCACGTGCAATGAAGCTAAGCAGGGCGCCTGTTTTAATACGAGATTAAATTCTTCGGAGCTTATTACAGGAAAATCTCTAACGATGTAACAATTTACAAACAGTCTAAACAGAGTGGGAACATGGTTCTAGATACTAAGATAACATGGATGAAGCTGTATGATAAATTAACTGTCGTATTACGCGACACATCTTACTCCTTGGCTAGTCGTGGCCTGTCCCATCAGTAACAACGATCTACATGGCGGATTCCTCTTACTATTTGAGTGGATCCCAGTCGAGCATTGGTGGAAGAGTGCATGTATCCGTCTCTGAAAGATAGACCTGCTCGAAATCGGATTCCTGCTTCTCGTCCTGCTCTAACTTCTCCTGATTTGCGCAATCCTGATCTAACGCTGACAGCAGCAGGCGAACGTAATCTGTCGCTTGCTGTGCGCTCGGTGGCGGAGGTAGTGCGTCGTATGCCTGCTGCAAGACGCACTGTTGCTCCTCGTCAGAATAATCGACTTCGGACAGTTCCTTAGGTTGGATGGGCTTCGGCGGCTCGTAATGGTTCCCACCGTGCTCTAAATAAACCATCTCATAGTCTTCCCAGTTAAAACCATGGCTGTCATCCTCCTTCTCCTCCTTCTTTTCTGCTTCCATTTCCACGTCGCTGCCAGCGTAGTCGACGTCAAGTTCGTATGTAGCTTCTAAAAATTCAATACCATCTGAAACGTCCCCGAATTCGCAGGGAACATCAATGTGGTCAAACATTGCCTCTCTTTCTCTGGCCTGGTCTTCCTCGTCCACCTGTAGGCCATCCGCTTCTTCAGCAGGTTCCGCCTTGTTGCACTCCCCGACGCTCTCGACGAGTGACGCCTTTTCTAGCGACTTCTGCTTGCACTCCGCGCAAATGGTCGGCACCGAGTCTGCTTCTTTGACAACCTCGGGTTTCCGTTCGTGTGCGGGATCAGTAATGGCCAACAAGCGGCGGTTGGGCTCTCCTGCGTACTTTAGCAAGCTGTACCGCTCCTTCTCCTGCTCTTCCTCGAGCCGGAGGTTTTTGGCAGTCATCAGACGAACGAGTGCCTCCTCGTCCATCATCAAATCCTCATAGCCGAGCGTGAACGGTGGTGGTAATTGGCCACTGCTGAAATATGCAATCGTAACAATGCCATGCGCATCACACGTCAAATATGCTTTAATGCGATCCAGCGGAAGATCGCCATCATCGTCGGCTGGAATCCACCGTACCCTTTGCAAGGGAGGAACAAAGTAATGCCAGGTAAACTGGTATACCGACACGTGGATAAGGTCAAAGTCGGCGAGCGGTTTTTCGCCGTACATTTTGAAACCATTCAAACGGATGGGATTGGCATTCGAATAGTTGCGGATCATGATCTGGTGGAGGGAAAACATAAAGACCTGTTAATACGATGTGCTACACAGCAAAGTAAAGCAAACAAAACCGTTACCGTTTTGCCTTTACGATAAATCTTGCAGTGCAGAGGTTCTGCTGCAGCGTCCGCCAGCACTACATGGTTTCCAGGATTTCGGCCGATTAGCAGTCGGTGGCTTCGTGCTTGGATTGCGCTTGACGCGTATCTGCGCGTATCCGTGCACACCAGGAAGCCTGGCCTTAAGGTCAGCTTTTCCATTTGGATGTTCAGTCACCAACAGAAAAGGGCCACCATTTGCTTGAAGAAATCTGTAGACTTGCACAATTTTTGCTGGTTGCGTAATCGGTGACGTAATCTGTCAAACGGTCTACCATAAAGGGTCCAGTGGCATGTGAGGAAAACAAAAATTGACTTACTATAATTTGTCCCGTCACTACACCACAGATTACTCTAGAACGTCGATTGTCCAGATTGCACGTGTCCGGACGGTAGCCGGTTATTCGATTTGCAGCCGGTCCATCGAAGGTTTTTGGGTTGATGTTTTCTATCGGATAAGAACGGGATAAAATTTAAATAAGTAGACGTACTTAATATAATGGTTACAATAGATTTTGTATAAGGAATGTATGTCGCTAATAAGAACGAATATCTGAATAGGCACGAAGCTTGTATATTTATGTAATGCTATGTTTTGCTTATAGGCTTACCACAATCGAAACTATCCTCCAAGTCAACAAAGATATGCTTTGCCTTTATGCTGTGCGCCTAACTGGAATTGTCATATTTTCAGCCAAACCACATTTAGAGCAAGGATAATGTATTTAGAAGGTTGATTTTTATCGCTTTTGCTGGGCGACATTGTGGGGGACATCTGTCACTCTCTGCATAGAAATTTCATTACCCCGCACCAGCCCTCCCCGATTTTTATACCGGAGCCCCCGGAAGAGAAATGTCAAGTCGAGAAATGTCATTTTGCTCTGAACAACTTCACCTTGTCATTTATAACACCTTGATTTAGAGTAATTTTCATGTGAAGTGGGTATACCATACAGGTGGGCTTATCTCTAACGATTTGACACCTGCGCTATAGCAAAACGAATGGAAATGGTTTGGCTTGAAACTTGGATGCGCATGCACGTTTGATGGTGTGAGAGTAAATGTTAGAGAAGATTCATGCTTTCCATGATGCTGGAACGAGTTCTCATGCGGGCGACCATCAAATCCGGTCAATATGACAAAAAAAAACACCAAATTGGCACCTAGAACCTCGAGCACAGCCGCAACTAGAACAACGGCGCATGGCGGGACGCCACTGTCTCAAACAGTGAAAAACAGGGAAACACCTGTGCGAGTGTTTCGAAACGTGCGCGCAATTCGGCACCGCACTGTAGCCGTCTGTAAACAAACCATTTCACTACGGCGGAAAACCACCTTTCTCACCTGATTTGCAAAGCCGGCATTTGTTTTCCCTGCTAGAAAACCAGTCACGAGAATAGTGCAAACATCACAAGAAGGTCGTATTTACAATGGTACAAGGCCGCCGGGAAAAGCGACTGCCGCCCAGTTCGAACGTGACGCCGATTCTCGCTACGCACTGTACTGCTGATCCAAAGTTTGACAGCTGACAGTTGTTTTCGAAAGAGGAGCCGACGCCATATTGTACTTTTCCTCAGCTGCAGTTGGACTATTTTGGGTGGGAAAAAGTGTGCTGTAGAAGTGTTGGGCTTCTAAGGAGGGCTTTAGCGTTGAAAAGAGTGCAGATTTAGTGATGAAAATGTTGTTTGCAATGGATTTTACGTGTTTGTTTACTGTCAGCGAGGAGTTACGAGGTGAGTGGAACAATTACGAGCTGCATGCCGAAATACACAACATTACCCCACATCCTCGATTGCGGATCGTTTTACAGACGAAAGCAGCTCCTAATGGATGTCCGTCTTGGGGATCTTTCCTTTTATTTTTTAGGTTTTTTAGGCCAGCGTACTGCTTCGCCGCACCTATGTCGAAGGTAAACAAGCGAGAAGAAGGTGGTTTCGGCACTTTTTAAAACACCCGAAAGGAGCTGATAGATAGGTGTCAGCTGTAAATTGTCACCAAATAGTACGACGGAGCGTCCAGCGGGTAGCCGGGCAACACCTGTGCAAGAACGCCTGTTGCTAGTCGTACATATTAATGAATAAGATGCCCGTCTGCACTCCACTGCACGATCGGGGCGATCCGGTTCGGGGACTCCAGTGTCATATCGTGAGTGGTCCCTGATTATCGGCCCTCCTAGTTGCAGTTTGGCTTCGTGTCGTATCTTCGTTCGCCCGACCGTGCCTGAAGTGTGCGCAGAAACGAGGCGTGTGTTGAGACAATTATCTCAGAAAAAGTAGCTAATTGCTGCTGCGCGATGCGGGGACGTTGCTCTCCGTCCGTGGCAGGTTCAAGAAGCATCAACCTCGCCCCCGCCCCATTGGTGGCCTTGCTTGGTTTGCTTCTTCCGCTCCTGAGGGCAACTGCAAGCGGTGCTGTTGTTGGTGCGGTAATGATTGTTATTACTAATCGATTACTATCGATACCTTTATTCCTTCGTTCGCTCTCTCAGCCTTGTTGGTGGAATGCTGGGGAGGTGGTGGTGCCGAAGCAGACCGGCTCAAGATGGCTTTTTTTTATCTCGTCGCCCGCCAGCAGTGTGTCATGATACGCACCTCGCGCAAGCTGTGCAAAAAGAACCAGAACAAGGGAAGAGCGCGATACGCGCACCCTAACGGCGGACCCGGTAGTGATGGGCAAAAATCCGAAGCCGATTCCGATCCGACTCGGATAATTTCGGAATCGATTCCGGAAGGTTGGTCCGCCTAGCGTTATCCGGAGTCGTTCGAAATCGTCCGGAATCGTCCGGAGTCGTCCGGAATCAGTTGGAATTACAGTCGTCCGGAGTCGGTCTTCGAAACACAAAGGCCTATATACGAAGTGCACACACAATGTGAAGGACAAAAAACCTCGGACGACTCCGAACAACTCCGGATGATTTCGAACGACTCCAAACGACTCCGCTCGGCTTCGGACGACTTCGGATGACACCGAACGACTCCGGACTACTCCGGACGACTCCGACTCCCAACGACTTCGGAGGACTCCGGAAGATTCTGAACGACTTCGGGCAACTCCGGACGATTCCAACTCCGAATGACTCTAGGCGACTCTGATTCCAAACGACTCCGACTCCGAGCGGAACTTGTGGTTCGGATTTTGACGGAATCGGAGTTACAATAGCCGGAGTCGGATCGGAGTCGTGGGTGCGCTTCAAAGAGCACATCACTAGTACCCGGCACGCAGGATGCTTTTGCGTGGAATACCGAACTGGCGTCGATAAATTTCTCTCTCACTCATTTTCTCGATCCGGGTGGGTGGATGGGTGGGGGGGGGGGAGGGGGGGAGGTGGTTAAACGTATCGGTTCGTGTGTATCGCGCAGTGTACTTTAGATTCTTATCTTTCGCCTTTGCTTCCGATAGCTTGGTGCGTTTGCTTTCCACCAACCGCTCGAGAGTCGAGAGTGCTTCCCAGCAAGGGGGAGACCATTTAACAATGTTTAAAAGGCCAAATAAGTGTGGAGCTTCAGGTGCAACTGGTGCAATAACCCTAACGCCACTCGCGCAAGACTGGAGTGGCTGGCGGAGTGCCACCATCTGGATATGGGCCCTTGGTGTACTCTGGTTTTGTTGTTGTTTTTTTTTTCGCTTCCTTCCTCTCCCCATAATATACGTTTGTGGAGCGGAGAAACGAACTTTAAAACACCACCCACACACACATTCGAAAAACAAACCCATTGTTTGTTGCGAATCGCGTTCGCTAGTGGGACTTTGGCGGGCAGAGGTGCGCCTGCGTACAGTTTCCGCAAACAATGCGGACAACAGTGGCAACAAAACAGCCACCCACGCGCGAATGAAACCCCCTTCTTTTTGCGTTACCGACGCGGGGTTCACACATCCATTCCCACCCTGGCCACCCTTTCCCGGGCCCTGGGCTTGGCGGAAAGGGATGCAAATAAATTAGGTAAAGCAGTGGAGAGGAGCAGTGTGCGCGCCCTTCTCCATGCGGAAAATCGCCGTCGCAGTTAAAAAAAAAACCAATTGTGACCGGATCGCTGTAGCTGGGCGCGCTCGCGCACGCGCGAAACAATTGGTGTGAATTTTGGCTGTTTGTTTTGTTTACACAACAAAAAATATATATGTACACGGAAACCCCCTGGACAAACTGAAGGGAGCAGGTGTGCCGGTCGGTCGGTCCTTCGTTCCCCGGGAGCAGGGGAATGCAATTTTCAAACCAGCCACTGCCCGGCACTCCTTACGACACAGCCAGTGGCTAGTAAACAATATGGCAGTGCTTTTTTCCTCCAGCCGAACAAACTGAGAATCGATCTCAGCACAGATTCAAGATGGCCTGCCCGCCCCTCGGGGGCTAAGTGTGTATGTTAAGCGTGTTGCCTCTTGGCTGCTGGGGTGATCGTACCGGAAGCACCTTTAAAACGTGTTGCATACTAGGTTGTAGAATTTTGTGCACTTGGGTCACTTTGGGAACGTTTGAGCGAACGAATCATCAGCCGGCGGCAACCGCACGTTCAGTATCGCTAGAAGAAACACGCCGCTTTCTCAGGGCTCAGGGACAGTTTTTCCCTTGCAGATTGAAAAGATGTAGATGGATTAGACGTGGCACGATGCAGCGGTCCTAATAGTATCGCCTGGCTGTATTGGTATTTGGACATATTACTTGAAACTCGCTTCAGAACATGCCACGCTGAATTGGGTAGTGTTGGGTTTTATGAATCTTTCGTTGCGATTCGTCCATATGAATCTTCAGTGATTAGTGATTAGAATCTCGAGTCGAATCTTCAAAGATTCATGAATCTCTAAATACTCATGAATCTCCAAGGACTTATGTATCTCTTAAGATTCATGAATCTATAAGCTTCTTATGTCCATTAAAATTCGTATATCTCCAGCGATTAATGAATCTTTAGAGAAGTATGATTTTCCAAAATTCCCAAAGAATCATGAATCCCTAGAGATTCATTAATTTTTCGAGATGCAAGATTTTTTTTGGGATGCATGAATCTTTCGAGGTTCAAGAATCTTTCGAGATTCGAGAATCTTTCGAGATTCAAGAATCACTCGAGATTCATGATCTTTGAAGAATTATGAATCTTTCGAGATTCAAGAATCTTTCCAACCGAGATTACGACTCACTCGAAAATCATTCCAAAGATTCATTCAGATTCATGAATCTGAATCAGATTTACCCAACACTACAACAAACCATTCGATTCGGTTAGCCGTGTTCAAGCTGTCACATTCGTGGGTGACAATTTAACATTGAAACATTTTTGGCATCGCCTACTAATATTCTTACATGTAAATATCATTCCGGCATCATTCCGGGATCTATGGATTATTCCGTTTCTATATATTGACTTGAAGGTGTCAAAATCCAAGATGTGTGTTTGTGAGGTACTCTGCATGATTTCGTTTTCCCTACCCAAACCTAAATGGCAAACCCTACGCTATGTAGCCGCTGTAACCAGATGGAAAGGAAAAATTAATCCTCCATAAAAGTAATCTCTCCCGTTCTTGCCTCCGGTGGCGATGAAGGCCCGCGCTGCTGCCGCTGCTGTAGCGATGATGGGCTAGCGTAGGGCCGTGAGCGTGGAGGCCTTTTAATGGTGCCGTTGCACGAAAGTGATCCACATGTAGATTTCCGACCGACCGAGAAGAACAACAACAACAGCCAGAACGGAGCGAAGCGGGAAAAAATGTTGAAAACGTTTGTGTCCCGTTAGTCTGCAGATGGTGTGATGTGCATTGTTCAATTTTAGTATCTCTGCTCTTTCTATTTATTTATCTTCTTTTTTTTTTGTAGAACGCTCCATCAACACCGTGCGTCCCTGTGGTGCGCGCGCGCGTGTGTGTGTTTGAGTGATGTGGTTAGCCGCAAACACGACCGATAGCTCCGCGCGAGGAACAAATGCGGAGCTAAGAAGACCCGATGGGTTATCATCCTCGAGATATAAGATGTTTGCCTCGGCCCCGATTTTCCCAGTCGCCGGCATCCATCGGGCACATGATCTGCTCTGTTCTGGCTCGGCCTGTGGGAAGCTAATCAAGCTCATACCTGTAATCGGCCGCCATCTCGCAAGATATAGGAAGCAAGCGATCAAGATATACAAGCTTCCAGAACATAATTTAGCAGAAGTTTTGAGGAACGCTTTATACACAGTCTGCCGTGGCCGTGGTTAGATCGTGGGCTGCGGGCTCCGGGCGCTTGTCGGCCAATAACCGTTTCTAACCGTTTTCTATTGCTTAATGCGAGCACAGCTAATCTGGAATTGCAACAAATTTTCATAATCGGCGAGCGAGAGAGGATTTGAACAATAGGAAAAAAAACGCGCATTTTTCTCACGAAATCCAACCCGTGCAAGAATTTCGTCTTATTAGATGTGGTGTAATGCTTCAGAGAGGCAAAGAGAGACAAAGAAAAGGAAGAAAGAACACGGTCTGACATCACACGCTGCTGTTGCACGACAACCTGGGAAGGAGAGCGGCATTGTGCGTGTTCTCCTGCGTGTATCTAGAATTGAGTTGCGCTTTTCCCACGTTTTGTTTTCTTGTTTTAACGCAAACAATATCTTTTCTGGCGCTTGTTTGCTTTACAGATCGTTTGCTACGTTTGTGTTTTGAAAGCGTTTGAATCTGGCGATGCGACAGTTGAAGGATGCTGATGGTCTTGGAAATTATCCATCCCCCAGCTGCAGCGCTTCGGCTGATCTGAGCGAACCACAAACCGCGAAAAGGTTATTACTCCAGCACCCCGGTGGTGACGTAGCGTTTACGAAACTTTACAAAAGCGCTTGTGCACGCTCTGCCGTAGGAGGATGGAAACGTTTGTCTCGGTGCATCAGTAGCAAACCTTCGCCCCTAGGGCCTGGCCTGCGAGTGCATGACCTTTGCTTGCGGAGCGAGTAGCAAGGGGGAAGGAAGATGAGAAAAAATTAAATACAGGTGCACCCATGGGTGTGTGTGTTTGTGTGTGTGGCGTAATACACACCGGCAGCACGGGGCACAGGAAAAGCGGCAACAAGATGAATTCCCCCGCCCAACCCCAACGGGTTGGGTGCATAATTACTTATGCCACCCACCCCTTTGCTCCCGTTTGCTTCTCTCTGCTCACTCTTCTCTACACTGCTCCGTAAAAAAAAACACTCCCCGCGGGAACAATGCGGGAAGGGTTCCCCCGCCACTGGGGCCGCCACTTGCAAATGCCCGTTACAATGCCCGCCCGCGGGATTTCCTCTGTCCCCCTTTTATGGGTGATACAGATTAGTGGTGGGAGCTCGGAATCGGACCTACCCGATTGCCGACTCCGTGCTCGGAATCAATTCCAAAGCCGATTTCGATGTTGGAATCGATTCCTGATCTGGATTCGATTCCGGAAACGATTTCGAAGCCGGATTCGACTCCGGATCCGGATTCGATTCCGGAGCTGATTCGGAAGTCGGATTCGATTCCGGAGCCGGATTTGATTTCGGAGTCAATTCCTCTTCTGGAGTCCGATATCGGCCAATTCTGGAACCAATTCCGAGGCCGGTTCCAATTCCCGATCCGATTCCGATTCCGGAACCAATTCCGGAACCGATTTCGGAACCGTTTTCGGAAACTGATTCCGGAACTGATCTACTATCCGGAACCGGTTCCAGAAATCTTCGGATCCAGCCGGATTCGGTTCCGACAAAAACTTCATTTTTCCCAACACTAGCACCGATGTCAGTCGAATGCCAAATGCCTCCAGTGTTTAGTAAGCAGGGAAGAAGCAAAGGGAAAATAGGTGCAGCAACAGAGAGAGAGAGTGAGTGAGATAGAGAGGCTAAAAAAAACGATCATCGAGGGAATCGAGCGAATTGAATCCCCACACCACCACCCCGCGGCACAGGGCAGTTGAAGCGGAACCGACCGTGCCGTCCGAAGATGTGCCGTGGAAAATGGTGATGAAAAATGGATGGTCTCTACTAACAGGCCCCTATCACCGTCCGCACCAAACGTATTGCTTCCGATTGTTTATGATGGGAGTGAGAGATACCGCGGGACTTTGTCTGCAGTGTAAGCTGTGTGTGTGTGTGTGTGCTAGAGGGAAATATTATTTCCAACACATCAGGCCCCTGTGCCTGTCTGTTACAGTTACAGGCAAATTGGGAGAGCAACGTTTTGTGGATGCCTCATCAAGATTAGATAAGGCAAGTAAGAAGGGTAGAAGAAATGATGTAATTTTTTTTTTTGGAACCCCTTTGTGGTGTGGATTTTTTGTCGTTGTTGTGTGTGTTTTGCTTTTTCCGTGCCTGCACCGTGCCAAGGCCAAACACTGGTATGGATTTTCGGTATCCAACTGAACCTTGGAGAGAGCGTATGACGAAATGGAACAGCTTCATCGCCCTGTGTCGGCTGATAAACACCTGTCAAGGCGGGTTGATGTGCTGTGCTATCGGTGTGGAGAGGGTTGAAGAACGTTTGCTTTGATAGCAATCTGCATGTGTATAAAGTATACACACACACACAGTGCGAAGGCTGTGCCATCAAGGAAGAAGAAGAGCTCTTACAACAATTTAAATCACTTTGATGTGGCGTTTTATGCAACGGCGGTGTCGTCTGCTCAAAGTTGATAAATTGTCTGGCGATAAAAAAGAAAAACTGTATAGAGACGACTCAGACTTCTTAATGGACGTTCTTATCACACAATCAACACCTCATTTCAGACGAGAAACATCACAAGCAAGCTCAGTTGGATGTACTTCAATGCAAGTCGACCTAATTTTCATCAGAATTTGTACAAAATTGTTAGGCACGTGTACAAGTGTACATGTAACAATTAAGATGTCTTACCTTGTTTATAAAGGTAAGATTCATTTTTGGATGTTTTTCGGAAGAATGTTGTCTAAACAATCAGTTAACACAGTAAACTCCTACGAGGATCACTTAAATGTGGTGCAGCCATGCTTCTTCGCTCTCAGTTAAAACCTCTTTTCCATGGGGTCATCATAGCCATATGATGGATGCTCATAAAAGAGATACAAAGGTACTATGTATCTGAGATACTACAAAGGTGTGTCCCAAGAACCAGAACTGGAATTCCAGACCAGAATTCATTCAAATCATCCTAAAGAACGAACGACTTACGTTCATCTAATCAACGTTCAACGATTCTTTATAAATCAAAATGTACTGAGTTGATCATGAAAATAACGTCCTGCCCGTGGAAATAAAGAAAGTCTTAGTACGCCGGGTCGTTAATTTCCCCCATACAAATATGAACGTGAACCTTAACACCAGGACGTTCATGAAAAGAACGTCCTACCAATCGTAATAAAGATCATCCTGGTCTGCTTAATAATGTTCAAAATGTAATACACTAATAATGTTCTTCTTGCAAAATGAAACAATTCACCATATTATCTTCAACTGAAATGAACGAATGAATTGCAACTCACGTTCATCAAAATGAACCGAATGGCCCAAGCCTACATGACTATATACCGACCATGTTGGTTGCAGTGATTAAGAAGCGAAAACTTTGATCTTGTACATCAAAGTATAAGACAGTTTTCAATGACCATTATGTCAAATATTTTTGGGTAATGCTACCAATGTGCTAATCATGAGATCATGATGTTCGGCGTTTACCAAATAATTTAAGCGGTTTTCTAATTCAGTTATGCTTCACTCTACTGTCCCTCTGGCTCGGTTTGCCACATTTTTAATGTTTGATTTATGCGCTATTGGTTCTAAATCCTGTTCTATCTCGGTTTTAGACTTTGAAGTCCGGCATCAAACAATGTTGCAAAATTGTTCCGAAGACCTCCCACGTTAGCTATGCTCTCCTGGGTTAAGGAGTAGGTGGAGGCGTTTTCTTTTCTCATGCTACGCCACCGAATTTATGCATCATTTCAGCGTCTTTACCCGCGTTTACAGTTCTACATCTTTGACCAACAACAACAGCGACAAAAAAAAAAACAATCAGCAAATACCATAGCGCCTGACTCACAGCTCCGGCCTATACTTTTGACCTACTAACCTCGTACACCTTCCCAACCGATGCAAATGCCATCTAAGAAAGAGAGAAGAGAGAGACATCGCCATCGACATCCAAAGCCACCCGTATTGCGAGCATCTTGCCGAAACCTAATAATGCATAAAACCAAATTGTTCCAAACTCAACACCACCACCACCACCACCACCCCCTCCTCTCTCACCCACCAGCGAAAGAAGAGATGCCCCACAGGCGGCAATGGAAACGGCACGGGGGGAGGTGAATCAATTGGACGGGAAATTGGGAACAATGTTACGGTGGCGAACGAATGCGTTCCAGTGGCTAGGTGTAGAGGGGTGGTGCGGTGGGTGGTGGGTTTACCTTCTTCATCGAGTAATGACCACCCAGCGCCACCGGAAATGCGGAAAAGATCGCAGTGACCTTCTTTTCCGCCGTCGCTGTTGCTGTTTGGTTTTTTTTGTTTTTTTTTTGTGTGCGTGTGTGTGTGTGTGGTTTTAGCACCACCCTCACCCCTATAATAATCGAACGAGTCAAGAACGTCGTGTGTGCACTGCTTGGAGTGCACAAACAATGTGTGTGTGTGTGTGTGTTTTTGTTAACGCCATTTCCGTCAACTGCACAGCGTTTGATGCGTAAAAGACTTCAATGAGGGCTAGGAGACGAACCCCGCGCAACAAAACACTGCTTCGGCCAACCATGCCTGGCGGAGATGATTGACTACAACTGTATGCATGCCGGGAGGGGGGGGGGGGGGGTGGTAGGTGGAGAGGGACGAGTGGGTAATTATTGCTGGTAAAGATTGTTCTGCGCCCTCCTTTTTACTCCCTTTTCTCCATGTCCATCCTCGGGGCTGCATCTAGCAGGGAGGGGAGTGGGGGTTGGTAACTTGAGCTTGAGGGTGCTTTCACCCTGCCATTGCTGCTGTCCCGCATTATGCTGATGCTCTCCGTAGGGGAGGGTTTGTGTTGGTAGGAAAAGAATAAACACGCTAAGGCACGAACCTCCCCTTCCCATCGTCGTCATCATGTAAGAGGGGTGTGGTGTGTGTGTGTGGACACTTTCATAATAAATTTAAGAAGACGAAAAAAAAACCCACCCTCTCTGTAAGTGTAACAAAAAAAAAGCGAAACCACACCTGCTCCCCCACCCCCCACCCCCTACAAAGAAAGTCCTTCATAGCCGCGTAGACTGCGGGTACAAATTAATTAAAAGCAAAAAAAAAACAACTATCTTCCGAGTGCGAACCAAAACCTCTCTTCGCTGGCTAACCGAATCGATGGGCCTCTCTCTCTCTCTCTCCCGGGTGCGCTATACGTTTCCCTCCGCGGGCGCGCGCTATGCTGTAAGCCCTTGTTTACCGCGCCCGTTGGGGCCAGTGATCTACTTCGCAAACCCCGAACGATCATCGCAACCGCCACCTCACGCGCTTTCTCTCTTTCTCATCGCTCGCTGTGCCTTTTTCTTTTTTCTCCGCGGGCGACGGCTCTACACACCGTCGCCCCATTTTACTCATCCGCTCCACCGCGCACCTTGCAAACCACCAACCTCCCGCGCTGGGCAGCTCTCTCGTTGGGAACACGCTTGCTGGCGCTACTACTGCTGCCGCTGCTCCATCGGGCCTGTGGGCCGTTGGTTGGGCCACCGGGTACACCATTTCTTCGCGGGACGTTATGCAAGACGGTTCACTGTTTCGTGTCCGTTCCGGGGCTTCAGTTTGAACTTGTGTGTGTGTGTGTAGTTTTTTTTTTTGGCTTTTCTGGATCGCTTCACTCTCGGTTCCGCTTCACATTGACTTTGAAATTTTCAAAGGCCACACCAACAAACGGCGCGCGCCCACCCAGATGCGCCTCTGTGTTGTGCATCGATGGTGCTGTACGTGTTACCTGTACGTGTGCACTTCCCGTGTCACTAATCTGTGTGTATGTGTGTGTAAAAATCGATCTTAAAAAGAACGAGGAACAATTAGGTCTTCCAAAAAAAAAGACAAAAAACAAAAAACTGTACGAAAATTAAATCCTCCCAGTGGTATCTAACGTGCAAGTGTAACTCCCCATCAACCAACTGTATTGTCACCGTCAGAGCTGCCGCTGCCCTCCACTATTACTGGAATGGCAAATCATAAGTAACTGTTCGGAGGCTAAGGAGTAACAGCTCACCCAGAACAATGTCTCAATGTTTGAGGGTGTGTGTGTGTGTGTGTGTGTGTGTGTACAATGGACTGTGTCTAAATGCTTCCAGAATAGCGCGAACTACAGCTACATTCTTTTAGCTCGCCACTCGAAAGGCCCGCTCGAGCCTGCTGCTGCTCGGGCATTATATCTAGTTAGTGTCGATCACATCCACACCGGAAATGGCTTTTGTGTTTTGCTTCTTCTTCTTCTTTTGTGGTTCGCTTCATCCAACCCTTCGCACACCGTGTTCGTTCTTCAGGCCCCCCCTAGTTCGGTGTTGGCCGATCGTCGGTAGAGCCTCTTCTTTGGCCACGACAGTCAAGACGTTAGACTCGTCGTGATTCGGTACGCGCGGGGTCAGTTCCCTCTCACTCGAAGAATTTACAATCAAAAACCGTTCGAGTGGCGTGTGTGTGTTTTAATTTCTGGTTTTGTTTTGCGACCGTCTCCCAGTGGCCATTTCCTGCCCAGAACGTGACACTTGACGCTAACCCTAGGGGGAGGTTGAAAGGCACGACAATTTATTGGTGTTATTGAAAAGCCGAAGTGTCATCACACGGAGTGTGAAGGGGAAACAAATGGTTCAATTGTTTGCTGTAGCGGCGGTGTGGTTGATTTCAATTTAAAGTCGGCTAGGTTTTTTGTTTTTTTTTTTTAATTTATTTTGCTGCCGTGTACCTCTGGTTGCCTGTGGGAACAAATCTCGACCTCAAAACCGTCCCCGTGTGAGAGAGAGAAAGAGATAGTGAACCCCTGGCTGTAGGGCAGTGCACAAACGGCGGCACCCAAGTGTGCAGCTCACGATCAACAACCGAGTTTTGCGGCTCGCACAATCAACCACCAAAACCACACGAAAAACCACCAACGCACCAACAAATCGGGATCGAGTTCTCGAGTTAGTCTGGAGTTGGAGTAATGCTTGTGAGCGATATACAGTAGGCACATGTACAGCTGTGTGGCGTTACACGTGAGAGCTATCGACAGGATGGCGAAGAATTAGAACAGAACATTAAAACTATAAGTGAATTGGCAGAATAGTGCATCGGCAGTAGCTAGCGCATTGAACAAGCGAACTAACCACTTGTATATGGGGATTAGATTTGGGCAAAACTGAAAAAAGAGAAGTCGGTTACTGGCTGTTCCAAAACTGTATGAGAACCAATTTTGGAGGGTAGGCTCAAACAGAATGGTCAGAATCGCTTGGAATCTTTCGGGACTATCCGAAATCGTCGAAATTGTAGGCATCATTTGAATCTGCCGGTATCGTTTGGAAGCGTGAGGCACCGTCGGAATCCCTCGGAATCGTCTGGAATCGTGGGACCCAAAAATAAATCAAATATTTCTGCTTACATTCACTTATTGGGGTCGATCGCAATTCAGTATGATTCCGAATGATGTCAGATGAACTCGTACAACAGTTCGGACGGTTTATATTGCTTCGGAACTGCACTGCTGGATTCTGAACTATTTCAAATAATTTCGGTTGATTCTGAACTACTCAGAACAATTCTGAACGATGTCTTTCTGTTCCGATCGATTCTGAACGAATCCTAATGATTCAGAACATTTCGAATGATTATGAATGAATCCAGACGATTCTGAACGATTCTGAACGATTCCGGATGTTCCGAGACGATTGCGTACGATTCTGAACGATACAGAAGGATTCTGAACATTTCCGACGATTCTGGACAATGCCGGGCAAGTCTGGACGAAGATAGCTTTTCTTTGGAGTCGAAACCAGTGGTCTCCTTGGGCGGAATTTGTGTGTAACCGTGGCTCCAATATTTCACACTCTCGATCGCTGCGTAGTCATAGAGCGACTTAGAGTGATATCTCTAGCTAGAAACAAAACAGACCCGTCATCAAGTATCGACAACTCTAGCAGATGAGCATTGGACGAGAAATCGCTCAGCGCTCTGCGTAGCGGTGTATAGTAGGCAGATCAATATCCTGTCCTCTTGACGCGCGGGGGGGTTTCCATAGCGAAGCTGTAGTTGGAGTAGACACAAAAACACTCCACAGCCCGGTTAGCTTACGCCATACCCTCATTTTAGGGAACCGATGAGTGTTTCTATTTCCTTCTGCCCGGGGCTTTCGCCCCTAACCGTGCTGTGCCGGAAATTGGATTTTTTTTCTCTCTCCTCTCTTCTTGCTTTGGTTTCAAGAAGACCGATACAGATATGAGCGGAAAAGTTCGAGTGTTCCGTTGGGTTTGCTTTCTTTGTCGAGTTTCCATCTTCGAGTGGCAGGGCTTCGAAACGTTTTTTCGAGAATTCGAGCTTTTATTTTCACGCTACATCGCGAAGACCTCATTTTCTTGAAGACGCTTTGGAACATGAAGCATTGAAATAAAAAAAAAAAAACGGTAGATGCAATAGAACCATGTTGTTCGCAGCTGCTGGCCATATTGGATGGTGGCTTCATACTTTTTGGACGCGGCCACTTATGGGCTGCTTCTGTCCCTTTTCCTCCAGAACCTTACCCCAAAACCATTCGCTTGTTGTTGCTAGTTTTGTCTGTTTTAAGTATGTTTACGGGCGTTGCTGTTGTTTTTCAAAGCTTGCGAAGCTATAACCAAAACACCTCCGCTCCCAACCCGCCCACTGTAAACGCTTTTGGTAGGCGAGTTACATAGAAGTGCGAAGCTACGATGCAATGGTGGAGACGGCGGCATCCTCCGGTCCCAACCCAAACGCTCCCCGAGAGAGGGAAGAAGAGACAAAACAAAACAACAACAAAATCCGCCGTTACGGGAACCGTTGGGCAACCGTTTTGTGGTGGTTGAAAACGCTTCGTTTCTTTTCATTTTTGTCTTCAAGCCCTTAAACATTCCGGACATGCATTAGCGCAGCCGGCAAGTCGCTGCAGCAGCAGCAGCAGCAGCAGCAACAGCCGAAACGGGGCGTAAAAAGGGCTCAAAGCCTTTTGCCGGCGGAAACTAACACACCACACCCTGCTGCTGCTGCTGCTGCTGCTACAGCACCCCTCCCTCGAACTGCTGCAGGTGTCTGCTGCATTTTTCATGGGTGCAGCCCGCGCCTACATAACATTGAGTTGTGTTTCCTTGAAGGTAAAATGTATGAAATAAAAAACAATTAACTACTACCGCGTGCGGCCGCCGGCCCGCCAGGCAGTGTACCGTACTTCCTCGATACGTGCTAAAGAGAGCGATTAAAACACACACACACACAGACATTGAAATACAAAAGAATAAGTGTTTTTAAGTGGTTTATGAACGTCGTGAGAAGAAGAAGAAGCCGCGGTGGAATGCTGTGCGTTGCGAACGGGGTTGTTGGAGGAACTGTATTTTAAATCGGAATTTATGCCAAATTCACTCGACCCCACACGCACACGCATTGTCTAGTTTTAGGGCAGTTTTATTATATGGAAAAAAAAATCGCTCTCTCCATGTCACAACCGTAGCTGTTAGTTGTTAAGTAACGCTTGTAATAGCAGTAATTGAGTGGCTGAGTGACTACACACCGGCAATAAGGAATCTGGCGCTGATTCTGGCGGAGATTCTCTCAAGGCAGTGTTAGCTGATCGGTGTCCGGCAGAGCCTCGCGCAACATCATGGGCTTTTTGCAGGACTTGCAACTAAAGGTAGTGTATGAATGGGATCCATGTAATTAGCGCACAGTAGCGTGATACGATTCTGAATGGAGGTGTTAGCATAATGAGTTGAAACATCTAACTCCACTCTGCCACTTCACTCATCGTAGTTGAACTTTCGGAGAAATGTATTAACTCAGGCATGATGGCTGACTCACCACGCAGGCAGCTCGTCTAACTCGGCAGCTGCAAGATATCTCCAAGATTCTGTCCAAAAACTTCTCCCAGAACTAGTTCCCCGCCTGACCTTGATTGAGCTGTCCAGCGTGCCTGCAATCCAACGACCGAATGACCTCAATTGCTGACCCCAAACGGCAAGATCTTACGTCCAAGGCCATTCCTCCAGTATCCTCTGGGGCGACATCAGGTTTTTTTTGTTATTGTAGGATACATTCATGATGTATCTGGTCCCAAGACGGGATGGTATGATCAAGGCGTGAAGTCATCCATCCAAAACCGTACCTCCTCTTCACGGGATATGACGGCCCGTGCCGTTGGCAGCGTTTCGCTCAGTTCTTCCATTCTTCGGGCCCCGAATGTCAATGAACCCCTCCGGTTCCCTAGACCCCCGAAAGCGTCCTCTGGCGCAGCGTGTGCGTGCGCGCCGGTCTGAGGTTTAAATGCAAATTTAAGTAATTGCTCAACCGTTGCCAATTGCACCTTCCTTTTCTTGCTGCAAACGTTCCGTCTCCGCCAACGGCGTCAATGTTACGCCTCTTTGCTGTCCTACCAAAAAAAAAAACCCTCCTAAACTCCAAGGTTATCATCAACCATGTATAAAGTAATACGCGTCGCCTTATTTAGCTGTTGTTGTTGTTTTGTTGTGCTGTTACTAGCAGCACACCGACGCCCCAAGTTGATCATGATGATGATGATGATGATGATGAGTGCGCAGTGGTGCCAAACTTTCCTTTCGCGCTCGAGTGTTAACTCTCTCTCGGTTTTAGCTGTGCGGAAAAATGGGAAGCCTAATTGATGGGGTTTTTCGCCTGTTGCGTGTGCGTTTCCTCCGATGTGTGTGTGTGTTTTTTTTTATCGCTACTGTAGTTGTTGTTGCGAATGTGTGTGCAACGTGTCGTCTTTTTTTTGTTTCGTTTGCCTAGTTCCTTCTAGTCAATTTCGTACCTGGTGGAGCGTAAATCATTATCATCCACACCTCAGGACACTCCGCTGGAAAAGGGAGAACGGCAACATGGAGAGAGAGAGAGGCCGGAGGGCTGCGTGTGCAACAATGCGCAAGGGGATGGTATGAAAGTAAACAGTGCGTACTTTTACTCTATTTTCACTTGGGGTTTTTTTGTTTTGTTTCGTTTTTTATTGCTGCTGTTGCTAGCTGGTCCAATGCCCATATTGGAAAGCTCTGATATTTGCTATTATCGGACGATATTAGCGCGCGCATGTAAAACTATATCTTTATTGCCACCCTCCTCACCTTGCTGCTGTGGTGCGCATCCGCCGTTCCGCCTTGTTTGCCGGCGATAAGGAGAGATTGTGCGCTGCCCCAGCAGGCCCCTTTGATTGACTGTAGCAGCAGCATGTCGTATAATTAGATCTCGATGCGGCCGAAGTCCCCGTTAGAGCCCGCTGCCGCAGGTACTCATTACTTCTAGCTCTCATCATCACGCTCGACGCACGCGCCCTTACGTCAAAGTGTGCGGTGATATAAGGAGCATCAAGTGGGTAATAACTATCTGCAAATATACGGTGAAATCTGCAACAGCAAAATTCCTATCAAGCTTTCTTTCTTATCCTGGAAAGAGCTTCTTTCTACTGTACTGGAAAGAATGATCTTTTTGAAAAATGTCTTTTTTATGTCTTAATTTAAGAGGCTTTAAAGCATAATACTTCAAAGCATATAGACGTAATTTGCCTCTAGGTTGCGTCGGCAACGGTTGTATGAGAAAATCATCTCAAATTCTACAACTTCAAAGCTATTGGAATCAAATGAGATAATTCTCACTAGGTTCGATTTTTACTTTCTCGTTGATTCAATTGCTTGTCTCCCTTGAATCCTTGATCCCGCGTTCATGTTCCAAAATATATTCTAAATAGTTTTCTCGCTTATAGGAGATTTCAGATCTGTAGCTCTGTAACTTGTAAATCTGTCTGAGGGGCCCTTCACGATTCTAGTCAGTTTTTTGTATGGAGTTTGACAGTTGGAGGCTGAAATCATGTAAACACTCCATACAAAACCACACATAAAACTAGCCTGCAATTTTCAGTCTAGATTATTCTAGCCTCAAAGCTAGAATTAGATTCGAGTACCTGCTCGAAAAACTGGCAAAACAAGGTGGTCAAGGTTATATTTATCTCAAGGTGCATTAAAGAGATCTGGTGATGGAATCCAGAATCAAAGTGTATGTAGTCCAGTTGGACTTTTTATAACCAAATTTGAATATCACTTTTTAACAGGATGAGTGAAAATTTTTGTTCAAACATGCTCTCTGGAGGCTTGACGAATACTCTAAACACTCTTTTATCGATTCTGCTTCTGAATGAAGATTTTAAATCAGCCTTCTAAATTCATACACCTTGAGATAAGCTCACCTTTATGTTATACCCACTTAGATAGCTGCTCGAAAACTGTTTTACAATGCAAACAGCTGACAGGCTGAAATTTCAGCATACCAACTTAAAACGGAAAGGACCCCTGATCTGGAAATCTGATGTTTGATAGAACACGAATCTGTGTTTAGTTATTGAGATTAGGAATGCTTTGTGCCATACAGGCGTTTTCAGTGGCTCTGATACTTTGTGACGTCATCTGCCATCTGTCAAATCACTTAACCTTACACAGAGTTCAACAAGTATGCCAACTGTATCAGAGCATATGACAATAAAATTGATGCTTAAAATGATTTACAAAAATTGACAATGAAATGACTTCCGACAATGCTCTCCAATCCAGGTCGCTCAAAAATAAATGCTCTGACCTTGTTAGTATTCTGTTGTAACATCCACTTTGCTCGCTTGACGCAAGCCATCATATCCCGGTTTCAGTCCAGAACGATCCCAAGTCCGCTCGAAACAGATCGCATCACTGATTCGCAACATCCTCTGGGCCCCACTGAGTGACGACCACTCTTTGTTTCACCTGGCCCACTAAACATCAGCACACTTGACACAGATTTGTTTCCCCATTTGCTGCCTGCGTACAGTGTAATAACGCCGCGCAACTGCGAGCGAGTGCGCCGGTACGAGTTATATCGCCCCCTTCAGCGGCAGCCTCCACAACAAGAACGTGCTAAATTCAGGCTAATGTGTGTGTGCGCTGCCCAAAGGCTCCACGCGGGCTCCAGGCCGGGCTAATATTGGGGGCGAAAGAAGCACCATGAGAGCGTTTGGAGATTTCGAGAGGTGCGCGTACCAACGAGCAAAAGAATAGAAACAAAACGGTGGAAAAGAGAAAGCGAAACACACGAGAAGGTGGGTACGTACGATGTGGAAGCAAGCACTGTGTTGTGGTGGACGCGGTGCTATGCGCAGAAGTGAATGGAAAACCAGTTAGACGCTCTAGAAAAGCGCTCGATGGTGGATGATGGTCTGTGCTGCCGAGAAGCTGCAACCTGGAACTGGGTCACGCTTGCGTCTGCAGCGCACGGAAAAGGATTGGTTTTCCTTCCCGATGACCGCCCAAAACGGGGTACGAGGTACGCGCAGGCACAGATGGCAGAGCGAATGCCTAATTCCACGTGGTCGTCCTCGTCCGGGTGGAATTCGTTGTCCTCGTTGCGTTGCGTTTCTTTTGTCATTCCGCATTCTAATATCTCGCCAATCGCTTCCCAGTGTGATTATGTGCCCATCCCCCCCCCCCTCCTCTCCCCAGTAGAGTTAGTGATCATCAGCATCTCGCAATCTTGCGGCTTATTACGCGCATTGCTGGCGATTACACAGTGCCTCCGCAACACCTCGCAGCCTGCGGTACGCTACGTAATGCCTTCCGATTATTCTCGGCCTCGCCGGTGCTCCGACCCAAAGTGTGCCAGCGTGTTCCCGTTTATGGGAGTCTGCTGGCCACCACCTCACCAGTGATGGCCTCGGAGAGCCTAGTGACCCATTTTTTTATTTCCTCCCCGCAGCACTTCCAGGAACTCACTGGGCATCTCTCTGGGCGGACGTTTTTAGGCATTAGTTTTCACTCCCAGCGCACCGTTATACCGGAATGCTGCCTACCACCTGTGGAGAGGAGGAGACCTTACATTCTCAATCAACTCTCCACGTGTGTGTGTGTGTGTGTGTGTTACGAAATAGGACAAGCGTAAGATGGCGTAACGATGCCATCGAGCGTCGATCGACGCATCATCCGGTGTGCCGTATCTAATCGTTAGACAATATCGACCATTCCCCGGGCCGCCCAGGAGGGTCGTTTCTCCCGAGCGCTCTCCAGAGGTTATCGCGTCATCGGCGTCATCCGAAACCCCCGTCCGTGGCTACTTTATATGCGGATTAGCTATGCGCAAAGCGTTGTTAGGCATTTATTTGGAGACAGTTGCTTTCCTTCGCTTCATTTCCGGATGCGCAATCGGTCGCCGCCGTACGTATGCTAAGCGTGTTGGGCAACAACGCAGAGGAGATCTCCCTGGAACAACACAAATGCCACAGGACGCAACATGGGTGTTTCCTCCTTTACGTCTTGATTCCGAGGCTTTAATGGGGCTTTCTCTCGCTCCTCAGCTCAGAAAGGGGAGAAAGAAAGAAAAAACAGTTAATTGTGTCGGCATCACAAACTGTTGTTGTGTGGACATTATGTTTCAACTTTCCTGTTGTGCGTGTGTGCGAGTGTGCGGGGATAGTTTCCCAACCGGCTGTGCTCGCTTCAATGCGGTGGCGCACGGGAAGCAATCGGGGCTGCTCGGGGATTTAATATCACCGTGGGCTTCTTCTTCTGACTGGGCCCGCAGTGGGAGCAGCGGCGGAATAAAGGGAATGTTGTTTTCGCTTGTTTGGCGCGCTAAAGCTTTTGATGTCATTTTGACCGCTATTGCACCACGGAGAGCCGACATTTGCGTTGTTTCTTGCGGTGAAACAAAGCAGTGGAAGCGATGTTGGGACCCGAGATAAAGCCCAAGACATACGCGCACGGCCTTGTTGCGTAATGAGGCCGGGGGAGGGCTGTTGTGTGCGCTCCCGGGTCAGCAGATGACACCTGCAGTTACCGCACGAGATATCTTCCCTGTCCTACCAGGAGGCTCGAAAGCATTTTGTTCACCAGCTCCCAGTCCGATGAATTTCGGCGAGGAAGCAGGAAACTAATTTGATTAGCCAATCTCACCGAACCCGAACAGGCGAAATTATGCAACTCCTCCTGTGTGTGTGTGCGACCTGGCACGGCTTCTTGGTCTTGGTTGGCTTTCTCGCTTGTGCCTGATTTCTGAACCAACTGGTATCATTAATATGGGCGCACGTATGCGCAGCGGGATGGAGTGCAGTGCTATCGGTGAAAGAAAGCTTCCCTCCTATCGAATTACCACGGCCAGTAACGCTCCTACGTGTGTGAAACAGAATCTCAGCTGCACAGTGTCTTAATTTGCTTCATTGTTTTGCAACTGCACCGAGGGACGGACCGAACTTGCTCTGGCGCGCTGGTGTTAATCGGATTGCAGAAAATTTGCTGTTTCTTTTAGTTTCGGGGAGCGATACGCGTTGACTATTGGACATTTACATATCTAGGGTCCACGTTGACATGTACGAACACTAAATATTGTAAAATGCTTAGTTCCAGGACTGCCAATGTGCTGGTATAAATCAATTTTCTGCAAAAACAGAGAAGCGTTTGATGATATTAGTCTTTCCTGTAATATTTCCCTGAAATAACAGATTTGATTGTTTGGTGCAAGTCATTTTCTGGTAGGTTCTACCGAATAATCTATAGCGGACATATGAGAAAATAGTTTGTGCCCACCGCAGCAAAATAACAATGTTAAACGGTCCTCCACCGGCTTATGAATTGGCAATCAATGTATCTATGAAAAAAAAAAGTTTTATAGCCTGGAAGAGTTTATTGGTTATTGGTCAGGTGTTAGATAAGTCATAATTCATAACGTCAACTACCAAACAAAAACAAAGATTTTTTGTTTTGTTTTTCACTTTGCGCTTACACCTAAGTGTGGAAGTATTTGTTTGGAAGGCCGACTCTGGACGACTCCGGACAATTCCAGACGTCTCCAGACGACTCCGGCGACTTCGGGCAACGCTGTACGACTACGTTTCCGGGCTACTCCGATCGACTCCTGGCGATTCCTGACTGACTTGAGATGACTCTGGACAACTCCGGACGACTTCGGATGACTCTGAACGACTACGTCTCCGGGCTACTCCCAGTGATTCAGACAACACCGGACAACTCCGACTCCGAACGACTCCGGACGACTCCGTACGACTCCGTACGACTTAGGACGACTCCGCTAATGCTGAGCGGACCTATCTTCCTGAGTCGGTTCCGAAATTATCGGAATGAGTTCAGAGTCGACTCCAGATTTTTGCCAACTTTACCCATCAGTAATCGTCATCTTGCTTTCTCATCGACACCAAAAAATATAAATCCAATGATACTGCTCGTTATCCCTGCTTGTACTCGTTAAGAGAGGTTTACAAGACTCGTTATACGATGGGATACTCATTACGTAACAGGGTTGCTACACTGTATTTATTTAAAATGTTACAGGTTCGAACATTTTTGTGGTTTTTTTTTATCATAATCATCTTTGAAATAGTTTGGCTAATTAGTTATTGGATTTATGTTTGGCTTTTGAATTAACATCTCTGCTTTGCCATCTCTACTGAGCTGCGAGTTTGACACCTCTGCGTGTTTGAATTGTTTTTAATTAGCCTGTTTACCATGAACGTTAAAAATACGGCCCAAGCCGGGACAGAACACTTCGTCCAATAAAAGCATGCGTCCACACTCTGCTGCGTCGTCTTCCCCTCTTCCCTCCCTCAAACATCTGCTGGAGCTATCGGTCGTGTGTGCTGGTAAACACCCCCGACTTGGCGTGTATTACGATTGATGTTTATCGCATGCCCATCGTAAACAGCGTTCCAGAATTGTTGTTATTGAGCTAAAATAAAAACATCGACCCTCCCTGCTAATCGTTTGCGTTCCTGTTCCGCTCTCTCTCTCTCCCGAAAAACAGGGTTCGGACCCAAGGGTCGCCACCTGTCGCGGCAAGCTGCAGAGCAAGCGGTGCAAGCTGAACCAGGAAATCAACAAGGAGCTCCGGTTGCGGGCCGGTGCCGAAAACCTTTACAAGGCCACCACGAACAAGAAGCTCAAGGACACGGTCGCACTCGAGCTGAGCTTCGTCAACTCGAACCTGCAGCTGCTGAAGGAGCAGCTGTCCGAGCTGAACTCCTCCGTCGAGATCTACCAAAGTGAAGGGTAAGCAAGTGTGTCTGTGCAATAAAAACAAAACATTTACAACGTGTCTTTCCCCATCGCACCCCATTCACCTACGTCACTATAGCCTCGACTACGTTATACCGATGATACCGCTCGGGCTGAAGGAAACGAAGGAGGTCAACTTTATGGAACCGTTCTCGGACTTTATTCTGGAGCACTACAGCGAGCCGTCGCACATCTACGAGGACGCGATCGCCGACATTACCGACACGAGACAGGTATGTAGCCGGACACGGCTGACTGCGCGCGCGCGACTGACTCCCCCACCCGTAGCAAGACGAAACCTAAGACTTTCGAACTCCCACCCACCGCATGTACAGGCCGCCAAAACGCCGACCCGTGATGCGCAGGGCGTTTCGCTGCTGTTCCGCTACTACAACCTGCTGTACTACGTCGAGCGGCGCTTCTTCCCGCCCGATCGCAGCCTGGGCGTGTACTTCGAATGGTACGACTCACTCACAGGTAAGGTGTGGCGGCGTAACATTAGTTCCACCAGTACGTGGGAAAGGCGCAATACATCCATCTCCGCATTCCGCATTACTTTGCTCCAGGCGTGCCCTCCTGCCAGCGGACGGTGGCGTTCGAGAAGGCGTGCATACTGTTCAACCTGGCCGCCATCTACACCCAGATCGGGGCGCGGCAGGACCGCTCGTCCGAGAAGGGGCTGGACGCGGCCGTCGACAACTTGCTGCGGGCGGCGGGCGTCTTCCGCCACATCTTCGACACGTTCACGAACGCGCCGTCGATGGATCTGAAGCCGCAGGTGCTGGAGGTGCTGGTGGCGCTGATGCTGGCCCAAGCGCGCGAGTGTCTGTTCGAGAAGCTGCTGCTGCAGGTGGAAAATTTGCCACCGGGGCGGGACTGTGTACAGGTACTTTTTGGGGATTCGAGCGGTGCATTGCAACGGCAGGAAGAGCATAACTTTCTAATGAACGCACCTTTTCCCCCCCCCCCCCCCCCACACACACAAACCCATCCAGAACCATCGTGACCTGTCCGGGGAAGCGACCCAGCTGGCGCTGGAGTACCGCGAGATACATCAGATCATTCACAGCAACGATGCCCACACGTACCTGCCAGAATGTTGGGCCGGGCTGGTACCGCTCAAGTCAGAATACTACAAAGGTGAGTGGAAGGCGACAACGGCCCGCTCTGAAAGGATTGCTATGTGCAGTGCTGCAAAATGTCATAAGCATCAGGTGATGATCACCAATCGAAAACAATGAACATATCCGTGGTAGCTTGATATTCATTGCTGATGCCTGACATGCCTGACTGACGGCATACTGAGCTTGATGCCGTCGCAAGCATAATCCTGACTTTTTTCTGGCTGTGAACAGTGCCAATTGCCGCTGTTTCAGTCACAAACTTTCATGACTGAAACGTAATTCAAGTCAGCTCACGCACACAACTGTGATGATCAGGGGGTGAGACTCAAACAGTTGGTGGATCTATGGTTGGTGACACTTTTTGTAGCACCCAACTGGGCATGGCATTTTCTCCCAATGATAATCACACCATTCCTGGGTCATGCTTAGTCCAAGCATGACATGATTATCATCATTATTTTGTATTTTATCATTATTTCCAAGCAACAAAGTGAGCATAATACTTTCATGCTCAACAAATGCTCATTTATCATGACTATCGTGATGATCATCGGTAGAAAATGTCACGTCCAAGTGACTGACCAAGAGTTGGTTGCAAAAATGTCACCAAGCATGTGATGGTCGCATCAACTGTTTGAATCTTAATCTTTGATCATCGCGCTCGTGACGCTAACATGATTTTGTTTCAGTCGGAATATGTCATGACTACGTCAGGACAATTTGCAGAACTGATCACAATGACCCAATTCAAAGAAAAAATAACTGACCTAGCGGTTGGTTGCTATGACATCACCAAGCATGTCATGGTCGCACCAACTGTTTGAGTTTCACCTCTGATCATCACATAATTTTGTTTCAGACGGATTTTGTCATGACATAACATCGGTGACATTTTGCAGAATTGATAACAGAAACAGAAAATCATGGCAATGTGACTGACCGTTGCGTTGGTTGTTATTATGTCACCAAGCATGTATTGGTCACACCAACTGTTTAAGCATCACCTCTAATTAACACAATTGAGTGTGTGACGCTGACAGACTTAGATAGACAGACTTGTTCCGTTCCTCACTTAGCGGACTAATCTTAATCTCCTTATTACTTCCCACCCAGCACTAGCACACTATCATGCGGCCAAAACGAAAGTGAGCGGCCCGGGCGGCACCAGCAGCACGGCCGAGGACGCAACCGCCACCAACCGGTGCAACAAGCAGCAGCAACAGCAGCGGTACGGCCGCGGGCTCGAGCCGAAGGACACGTTCATCTTCGACGAAACGTCGTTCGAGTCCGACCTGGATCCGGTGACGCTCCGGCGGGCGCACCTGCGCGAATCACTCTCTAGTCACGAGGAAGCGCAGCGCCTGCAGCGCATGTGCCGCGAGCTGAAGAACAAGGTCGCCCTGTCGAAGGTGCTCAACTACGCGCACGAGCGCACCGCCGAGGAGCTGGAGGAGCTCGAGCTCGACCGGACCGGCACGGTCGGTTCGCGGTCGCACCTGTCCGCGCTGGACGAGCCGGACCTGGACCAGCTGGACGTGACGCTGAACGCCACGAGCAAGTTCACCATTTCGCTGACCGGGCCGGACTTCACCATGCACCGGTGCGACGACCCGTTCCGAAAGCTCGGCCCGATCGCGATCTTCTCCGCCCGGCGCCACTGGACGGCGCCGCGCAGCGTCCGGCTGCAGAAGGGCGGCCCGTCGTTCCTGCTCGGCGGCGGGACGCTCGATCGCCGCCAGTCACCGTACGGGGGCGGTGCCGGCGGCAGCAGCAGCAGCGGGGGCAACAGTAGCAGCAGCCACAGCAGCAGCAGCAACAACCGCCGCCAGCAGTCGCGGTCCGGGGGGCGGTGCTGCGGCGAGTGCGCCAACAAGACGAACTACTACAACGACAGCCGGGCGTGCGAGGTGTGCCTGAAGGATGTGTGCAACGTGTCGGAGCGCGAGTTCCGCGAGCTGAAGCTGCAGGACGGTGGTGGTGGTGGTGGTGGTGGTGGTGGTGGTGGTGGTGGTGGTGGTGGTGGTGGTGGTGGGGAGCAGCAGCAGCATGGCACGGACGGGACAGGGGCCGAGGACGGCAGGGGCGACATTAGCAGCTTCGGGTTCAATATACGGGGCGACGCGCCGGTCATGATATCGACGGTGGAAATCAACTCCCTGGCGGATGTGAGTTTAAAGTTGCCACCGCAACGCGCGTGCCTGTTTTCTAATGTTCTTTCTCTTCCGTTCTCGCAGCTCGGTGGCATTAAGGAGGGCGACTTTATCGTGGAGCTGTGCGGCGTCGACGTGAAATGGTACACGCTCCAGCAGGTCCTGAAGCTCATTCGCAACTGCGAGCACAGTCTCGAACTGAAGGTCATTACGCCGATGGATCGGAACTATCTGAAGGTACCCGGGCATTGGTTGGAGCGAATTGCGTTTTTGTTCTAATTTCTTTTTTTTTCTCCCCCCCCCCACCAGCCGATGGCGATGAGCCACAGCAGCAAGGGCTCCATCTCCACGCTGTCCGGCAGCTCGTCCGGCATCTCGTCCGGCGCACCGTCCCCGACCGGTACGACCACCAAATCGGCGACCAAGACGCGCTCGAAGCTGGGGAAAACGCGCCTCAGCAGCTTCACCTCCGGCAGCTGGAACCCGTTCCGAAGGACGCAAAGCCTGGGCAAGATTTTCTAAGGAGCAGACAGAGGGAGAGAGAGAAGAGAGAGAAAGAGAGAGCGATGGGCAGCTTGCTTTTTTCGCCTTTTTTACGTTTACTTTTAAAACTTAGACACAGAAGAGACACAGAAAGAAAAAAAAAACCGCCGCCCCTCTAAGCGTGGGTCGGTTTTATATATTTTATAGTCGTGTCGCGACGTTCACCGGCTGAACGTGAACGCGTGACATTAATGCCATTTTTGTTTGTTTGTTTGTTCTTCACAAAACACAAGATTGTACAGAGAGAGAGAGTGAGGGATAGAGTATGTGTGTGAAGCGAGCAAGAGTGTTTATTAGTTTATTAGCAGTTAGAGCTAGAGAGGGCGCCGTAGTTAAACAATAAATGAAATAATAAATAAAAATATATCAATACGAATAACATAAAAAAAGGAAAGGAAAACACGACTGGTGCTTCAAGGCGAGGACAGGCTGACAGAGGCCGCCCCAGCGCTCTTTCTAGCCGCAGCAAAACGTGTACTAATCACGCTCAAGCATAACCACCAGCACTTAAGATAACTTAATCCAGCTCTACGTTTTAACGATACAAAAAGAGGTCCCCATACCCCTGATCGAAAGGGAGGAGGGGTTGTAAAAAAAAAAACAACAATAATTTAAAAACTAAAATTACTTTCAATCTGCAAAGAATGAGAGAGACACAATACGTTAACGTGTGTGAATGCGTTTGTCTTTTTTCGTTTTTAAATTACATTTTATTTTACACAGGCGTGTAAATGAGAACTTCCTCCCCACCCCCCCCCCCCCCCCTCGTTATCTATTGCTGCATCCCACAGGACCAGGGAAAAGTCGCCCTTGCCCTTTTTCTGCTTCTCGGGAAACGGTACCGTCAAGTAGTCACAGCCGTTAAAAAGCACCACTTTTCTTTGCTTTGTTTTTTTTTAAATATTACCGTTGCGGCAGTTACACACAAACTGCAGTTATAATTTATTTACCGACCCCCATCGTCGTTTCATTCCCTTGTCCCGCGTATATACCGTAAGCGTTCTAATAACTATTTAACCATTATACAATGCACGTGCCAAAGTGTCGATAAAGCTGGGGTCAGAGCTGGGAGGAAAAAAGGAGTGCTTGCAAGGAAGGGATTGATTGTGAACGGATTTTGGCGGTGTGTACATCACTCAATTTCGTGGTGTCTGTGAAGCTTTTGAAGTCGTTTTTTCCCTGCATTTGAAAAAAAGGGGGCAGTACTGTGTGACTAACAGTTTGCTACCGGAATAGCTCACTGAACGGGCCCTGTTTTTTTTTTAAATAAAACATTGTGAGAAAGGAGTAAAGCAAGTAAAAGCGGCGAGAACAGTACAAAGTTTTATGCTGTACGCGAATTTCATCTAATTCCTGTACGTTTGGCAGTGACAATCATTCTGGGAAGGAATTCTGGGATGCCCCACGTGCCGGAAAGGGTTTTTGGAATTTGGATTTGCTGCCTCTCTGTCTCTCTCTCTCTCTCTCTCTGCCACATCTACTGCCAAACTGGTTTAAAACAACCGCCGCGACAGCACGTACAGCACGCTCACCAGGAACAGCACCAGCCCGAACATGGCCAGCACCTTGTCGGTGCAGTCCCGCCGGCTGTACTTCTGCAGCAGCTTGCGCGACTGGTGTATCTTCCCCGCCGTCTTGAGCAGCTCGTCGCGCGTACTCTCCACGGTGGCGCTGGTCGCCACCAGCATGTCGAGCGTGGCGGCCGACTTCTGCGTCGTGTCGTGCAGCTGCTTCGAGATCGAGATCATCCGGTCGGTGACGCTTTCCTGCTGGAACAGCAGGGACGAGTTGCGATGCGTCTTGCCGGTGGTGGGACCGCCCGGGCCCACCTTCCGCTGCCGCACATCGCTCGCTTCCGGGCGCAGCGCGAACAGCTCCTCCTTGTTTGCCTTCTCGATCTCGAGCATCGTGCTGATGTTGGCCTTCCGGAACGCTTGCAGCGTTCTGCAGGGAGGGTGAGATTGCAGTTGATTAGTGTAAGGAACGCAGCTGCTACGGGGGGGGCGAAAAAACCCTCCACCTGGTTACCTGGTGTACTGTTCGCGGTTCTTTTCCGCCTCCTCCGTCAGCTTGTGGTCCGGCTCGTCCCGTGCCAGCACGTCCATCCGGTCGATGCACCGGCGCAGTGCGGCCAGCTTGTCCCGGCCGGCCTCGTTCAGCGTTTCCAGCTCGCGCAACGTGCCGCGGAAGTTGGAGATGTCCTGCAGGAGGGAATGAGGAGTGACACCGGTGAGACACACACAAACACACTACTCTCGACTCCTCCAACGCTTACCATAATGATTGCCTTCGCCCGTAAATTGTTGTCCAGTATCTCCTGCCGGATGGCCGACACGTCCGTGTAGCTGGAGAGCGGCATCTTGTTTTGCTGTCTGCCTTTCTTCCGGCAATACGTACACCGTAAAACACACACACAGACACAGGAATGTGGGCTGATTTGGGTTAAATGCAGCAGGGAGGTGTGTCTTCCTCCCGTCGATTACATTCGCTGCCAAAAGTGGTGTCTTCTAATCGCAGCAGGCACTCCCGGACTTGCTCCCTCGGCTCGGTACGTAGCGGAAAGTTTTGTTTTGACGTAAACAAACGTTAGCACAGCCACGACGGCTGACGTCTGCGGGCGAGGTTGGCTCACTGACAGTTGGCACCGGTGACAGGTTTTAAACGGCCGGTGTGCAACTGAACAGCTACAGGGAGTGTTTATGTTTTCTAGTAAAATTAGAGCAACTGTACCAGCTTTCGACAGGCTAGTGCAGGAGGTTCACCAAAAACTGCTGATACTTTTATAATATTTATTATACATAATTAAAGTGATTTTATTTTGGCTGATAAACTATCGCAATATTTTACCACCGACAAACCGACGTGACACTTCGAACAAAATGAGCTTCAAAAGTTGTCTCCTTATTTCAAATGAAAATACGTTAAACACTAGCGCCATCTCTATAATGATTCGCTTACTACACTGACACAGAGAAGAAACTGCTAAATCCCTGTTTTGTTTTTCTTCGCAAATTCTAATGCGTATTGTTTTATGTACTTCTCACATCTTTTGCATTGATTTGGAAACTTATAAAATGATTTTCCTGGGTGTTTTGTCCAATAATTCTCACAAAATCTTGCCTCACACTTCCTTCGTAATTTGTATATAGAAAAGTTGTTTACATCGAAGCAGCAATGAGCAGAGCTTACTTTGACAGAAGTGTTCGCCTCACCAAGGTGTATTTATTGAGGAGGTGAATTATTAGCGCGTTTGCCGGGCGCCATCATTGAGTATTGTTATGTCAAATCGCATACAATTTTCTATACCCCCCTCCAGCCCTTCCCGATTTTTATACCGGAGCCCCCAGTATTGTTATGTCAAGTCGTGAAATGTCAATTTGCTCTGAAGCACTTCACCTCCTAATATCCATACACCTTGCGCCTCACTGGTAAATGACAGTACTTTCGCGTGGGACACTTTTGTAACGCCAGTGTCACGTCGGTTTGTCGGTGATTTTACCCCAAATAGCCAAATTTGCTTATGCAGCTAATTTTGGCGTGCTAAAGATCGCTGCTTGAATTCGCCTTTTGCAGTAATTAAACAGCATCAAAGTTCCAGGTGGATATTTTAAATAGCGCTTAAGCAGCTTCTTTATGCCACAGTGCCGGGCATTATTTTTATTTGCGTTTTATTTTCAAGCAAGGCTTGATCAACCCAAATAGACAAATTCATTTTTTTTATATGGATATTCAATTTTCCAGTCGTTTAAGCTTAATCTGTGGTGCTTGGGCAGTGAACTAAACAACACGATTTGCGTTTTTTAATGTTTTTTTTTTTCGTTTTTTTCTGTGAATATCCTAAAATCAGCATTTAGTCAAAACTGCTTTACAGTTAGCACCGCTAACAAGTTTGAAACGGTGTGCAACTAAAAAGTGGTAGGGAATTTTTAAAATATAAAATTATTTATATTTATGAAGGAGTTTTTGCAAACACCTGCAATCAGAAAAACAACTGTCATTTTGAATGTTATTTTTTTCTCTAACACCTGCTCGTGACAGTTCGCCTGACAGTTTGTGTGGGAGCTTTCTAAATCATAACAACAACAGTTTGCCCACACTGTAAACCAAGTGTTGGGAAAGTTTTTGTTTATGTTTCGGCGAACAACAACAAAAAAAAAACCGTAAATTGTGAGTGAAATGCACCAAAAGCAAAGGAAAAAATGAAGTGAAAATGTGTGCTTTCCGCTTGGAAACCGACGGGGTGAGACGGTGAGAGAAGAACTGCCACCGCTGAGCACAAGATATCGCACGGCCCTTTTCTCTCCCCCCCCCCCTCCTCCCTTCCTCCCTCCCGATCGGCGAGACACAATCGGCCGGTGATGCCTTTCGCTGGCGTGTGTGTGCGCGCGCGCCTCCCCCCCCCCCCTATCCGAGGCACCCTATATCGGGCGAAGGCGAGCGCCGACCGGGCACCATTCGATGGCGGGATTCGACGCCAATCGCACGCCTCTCTGCCAGAGCGGAAAAGCCACGCGGCGCCCGTGTGTGTGTGTGTGTATGTGCAAGTGCCAAAGTGAACGGTGTGTGGTGAGTAACACGAACGGGTGAAAGGTGGGAAGGGAAGGGGGTCAGGTGGAGAGCCGCTCTCGCACACTCACTGCAAAAGCAAAACAACACCCAGGTGCGAGCGGGTTTTAGCTTCGTCTGTTGTTGTTTGGCCGTCTGACTGCCTGCCGTGTTGGCAAAGACGAGGGACTCTCCTTCTAAGCAAAGTGCGACCGCCACAACGGCATTCCTAAATTTCCTGTTTGTGTGATTGATTGCATGTGTGTGTGTGTGTGGGTGTGCTCTAATTCCGTGCTAGATGGTTGCTGCAGCACTGGCTCCAGCAAACGATCCTGACCCCTCCCACCGGTAGAACCGGAATCGAGAACAACAACGAAAACGAAATCAAACCAACAACGAACAAAAAAACCGTTTATTTGAAGGTGATCCAGATATAACGCGTCCTATTCCGCATTGTTGGTGTGTACCCGTTACCCGAACTGCGGTGCTGCCAGCTCTCCAATCAACTGGTTTTCGCGCCCGCCCAACAAGGGGAAAGTGTCTCCAAGAGAAGGCCACCGGTTTCGGGGTGAAATCAGCGTGCTCAACCCGGCGCGAGAGATAAAACGAGAGCAAAGCTGAGTTTTTCTTACCACGATCGCCTGCGCCGTCGAAAGGTGAAACACGCAGAGCAACAGAGAGGAAGGCTCCCTAACAAAAAAAACCCTTTGCTGCGGCCTTGCCAGCGACAGGACAGTCACGATGTACATTGGAGGCGTAGAAGGGTAAGTTCAATCTACTTTTATGCGGCTTAAATCCCTTCTTGAGATGTTGGGAATTTCTTGAGATGTTGGAGTTTAATGTTAGAGGCTTATTTTGAGAGGTTCCTTATTAAGAGAGGTTCCTTTGGGACGATCTTCAGAACTAGTGATGGGAAGAATGAAGATTTCGTCGGAATCGATTCCGGCTAGCTCCGAAGTTTTCTGGAATCGATTCCGGATATTAGATCCGGAATTAGCTCCAAAATCGGAATTGCCTTCGAAACGGAGTCAATTTCGGCATGCTCATAAGAATAGATGTTTGGATTTTTTTTTTTTTAAATAGTAAACGATGGATTCTCATGGAGATTCCCGGACTGATTTCGCTTCTGAAACTCCTTATTTTAATTCAAGAACTAACTCTCATTCCGGAGCTAATTCCTGATACCGAAGTCTGAAGTCAATCCTGATTTCGTTACCGGAGCAAATTGCGATTCCCAGGTCGATTCCGAGCATCCACCACTATTCAGTACTTCTGAAATTCCTGAAGATGCATTAGAAATGCTGGAAGATGTTATCGTTTGGATCACTTCCCTATTCTCGATCTTGTTCATGTCCAGGCAGTGGGTTTGCTAGTTGTTGCAGACATCCTTACCTAATGACTGATAGTCGAGTTAAATTGTCTAGATCTTACAGCAGAGATCGTCTAGTCTAGAGGTAGTGAGTTCACATGCTACTGTCTGTATAATTTCCATGGTATGATCGACATAGATATATTTTTCTATCAACGAAGCTGGCAGGATTAATTTGACAAATCTGGACAATTCTTCAGAAATAGAATCTTTTATGTGTTGATCGCCCACGATGTGCGGTAGACGTCATCAAAAATGTATTTTACTCTGGCATCCACTAACATGTTAGAAGTGGTGTAGAAGTGGCAATATTATTTTTGGAGCACGAAGAACGTTCCGGAGGGCCTGTTAAGATTTTATTTTTGTGACAATGCTCGATCAAGATCATGCACAACAGCATCAAGGTCTTCCGGAGCTGGTTGAAGTATTGCAGCAAGACATTTCCCATCGAACAACAGCAATTTGGAATGATTCGAATAGTGAGTGATTGCGTTCCATGTCAAATGAAGCTGCGAGACGACGACGAAGTTCACTTGGGAGCAACTGCTCCTACTGCATTTGTAGAAGAGCTATAAAGAGGATATACATGCTTCATCTGGCTTCTCAGTACTGCTCCAATTACGAAACAAACCGGCGGGAAAAAGTATAAATTATCATCAAATATTCTACCAAGTTGTCACAATAAAGCTTCTGTTTTCGCTTCCGTTAACCGCACGAACCAAATAGGAAGCAAAGATGAGCAAGCCCAAAAAAAAAAACGAATCCCCACACCCGCCCCAGATATCTTCCGAATGCGAAGTCTTACATCTGTTACCGGAAGCCATTGAACCATTGGCGCCCCATCAAACACTGTTACCCCTGTTGAGCAGTCATCATTTCCCTCCCACACTGCCGGCGTGTGGTTACGGAGCAGTGGCTAGCAACAACAACAAAAAAACCGCACTTTCATAACGGCGACGTAATAGCCCGAAAAGAAAAGAGTACGAAACAACTGCCGCCCGACATATACCGTTTGGCGGAAAACCGGCGCAACGCAACGCAACTTTCGCAGGAGGAAGTTTAAACATAACTTGGAGAAGGAATAGCCCAAACAGACGAACGAGAAACAAACACAAAAAAAAAATGCCAAAATGAAAGTGAAAACATTGATCTGGCCGAAGATACGCAAGCGAACGATCGTTTCATATGCGGGGGCAGGCTTTCGAGTCTTCTTGGGGTGGGGCTTTTGGGAGTTAATTTGACGATTACACACACACACACACACACCGTCGCGGAAGTTCTCGAAACCTGCGGCGGGGTGTTATGCAGCACCTTTCGGCTGCACATTCGCGCTCGACCACCGCTCCCTTCACTTTCGTTAGAGCACAACAGGCCCAAGGTGAGATGCAATTCTAGCCGGGCCGGGTGGAATGTTGTGTTTGCCTTTTGGTTGTTTAACGAACTGCAACGCACGCAATCTCGCAGATAGACGACTCGATTCTCTTTTTTGTTTTTGCTTTTGCATCGGCGGGGCCGTTTTATTGCCACCGTGTATTTGTCATCGCTGACACTGGCAGCCACTGTTTGCTGTTTAGAGTTTTGTAGCGCTCTTGGCCCTTCGCTCTGTAGGGCCCTGTTATCAGTCCAGCCCTGGGCCTGGGGAATGGGGGGGGGGGGGGGGTACGTCTCACTCGCCCCAGACCTTGCCCTAACCGGTGGAGGATGCGAGCGAGAAGCGAGCAGCGTCTGCCTAAGTTCACTGCCAAGTTTACCCGCTAGTCGAGGCGAGACGTCACTGGGTGAGATTAGATGTACCCTGCCCTTGTACGAATTGTGTGCGCATTAGTCGCTCTTGTGAGGGAACAAAAAATGTAATGACATTTTCTGCTTTTTATCTCACATGAAGCAGATTGCTGATCCGTTGTTTATCGTGTCTCCCATATGGTTCTTGTGCAGTGCAGTATACATATCCCAGGATTACAGTCAGGGGTCGACAAACTGGAGAGTTGATTGGCTTGACATGGAGTGTCGCAGAAAGATGATAATTCTTCACATTGGAATCTCAAACGAGATTCTGATATCGAAATTGAAACAAATCTTCACTAATTATTATTGGTATAATGCGATCAGGCAGACATATTCATACTTCCCAGATTCAAGTATTCCATAATACAATCATTATTAGTGTGCTTCATTAATCTTTCGTTGAGATTCCTTCTTATGAATCTTCAACGAAGAGTGATCCGATTCTCGAATCGAATCTGTAATCCAAAGATGATTCCACAAAGATTTATAAATCTACAAAGATACATAAATCTTTGGAGATTCGTGAATCTTCAAAGAATTATGATTTTTCCGATAACAGAATTTGAGGTGGTCCCGTGGTACAGTTTTCAACTTCAGAATAAGTCTCGAAATCTTGTAAAGGCCGACATGAACGGGTAGGTCGTTAGGCCGAGAAGAAGAAAGATCTCAAATTCTTTTAGTCTTTTCGTCTAAAGGCTCCGATTCATTGCATCATTTGAATCTGAACCAGATACATCCCCAACACAAAATCCAATCAATTAAAAACGGCCGGTGCATCTATGGAATAGAACATCGTATCTGAGTTCGATTATGAAGAACCTGATATCGATGATTAACGAGCATAAGAGGCTGAAGATCTGAGATTTAATAGTAGAAAGGCCAGTGAAGATCTCAAACTCTCCTAAACCTACTATTGTTGTTTCTCAGAGCAAAGCAGCTAACTGCTAAGGCCCGAGGATATATGAAAACGGTTACGAGAGCATTTTGCCATTGACCCGTAACTACTAAAGAGCTATTGGAAGATTTTTGTGATGAAAATATGAAACTGAATTAAATATGACATGCTCAATTTCAGTTTGATTCCACAAAAATAATACATAACAAGTTCAAATTTGGGTCTAGCACTTGTACATTATAATGGATGTAAAATAAATGTTGTGTGATTAGCCTAAAGACCTTTCTGCATCAGCCTGAGGTCAAGTCTTGTGTCTGAGCTTAATATGAGAGGTGCAATTTTCTTGCCGACAAGTGATGTATAGTCTAACAGAAAATGACTTAATCTGTACGATATCTTACCAATTCGGTCCACACATTTCAACAGTTTACCAAACCCTGTCGTTTGCGAATCACTTCCATCGGATATAGATGGGGGGTCACGTTTTAGCAGCGGCATTACTGACACACTAACCCTGACACACCATCCCCCACCATTTCGGATTACCACGAGAATCGATTCCGGGTAGATTTTAATTGCACCGAACATGGGGGGGGTGTGTGCAAACACTCGAAAGCAGCCTTTCAAAACAAAGCACTTGAAGCGTGCAGTATCTCCAAAGTAGTGCGATAAGGTAAAATCAATTTTGTACCCCATTTCGGGTGATTGGTAGTTCGGCTTACTGTACCTCCAATATATCTAAGATATACATTTAATCGCGCTGTTATATGCATGCCGCGCTACAGTGCTTAAGTGCCGCCCGTTGCCGGACGGTAGGGTTGATGCACTTCAGAACTTCAGTTTGCTCGTACAAAAATGATTTATGATTTATTATCGTACAATCACGATGATGGTAGTAGTTGCAAAAAGCCTTGCCCGCCGTGGACCGTGCGCCAAAACTCTAAGCCCGTCGGGGTGTGCTGTGAATAATCGCACCGAAAACAGCGATACCGGCCATACTGGCCACTTCAGATAAGGTGTGTGCCCGCCCAGCGTCGGACGATAACGGGATAACGCGTCGGGGGGAGGTTGTGCCGACCGACCAGACAGGTGGGAGAAATTCGTTTCCCAAAGATCTGACGCGGGCGATAACTGTTCCCGCCCGCCAGAACGTGCGCAGAAAACCCACGCGACGCAGCCCAGCGGAGGACATGATTATTACATCAGCGCGCGAAGTTTCCTGGTCGCCAATGAAATAACTTGTTTTGATAATTGACTTTCCACCACTCCTTACCTCCACACAAACACACTCCTGTGCGCACAAATAGCGCACCAATCTTCTCGAATTGATCAGACCACCGTCCAATGTGACGGTTGGGACGGTTTGCGGGCGGCCTACAATGGGCTGCTGATTGGCGGGCAACCCAGTCTCGAGCACATGTGCGCGGTGCGTGCGCGAATACCAAGCGTGGCAGGTTTAATCCGCCGACTCGGCTGTGGCGTGCGCGATTGTGCTGTAGATGCGAGCGAGGGAAGATAATGGAAGAATTGGTTAGCTTTGGTGACGAGATCTATCAACAAAAAAAAAATCACTTATTCGGCTGTCGGTCGCATTTTATCAGCCGGTTGGCCACGCGCCCCGAATGAAGCGTTGTTTTCAACGTGTTCAATTGTCCAACAACAGAAGGTAGAAATTCAAAGCAAGCGGATTCCGAATAGCGGTCTTGCTTGCGATGCCTTCCGGAAGGGGCGATTCTAAAGTCGTTCCTCAACTCCATGCTTCACACAACTCGTGCGCTCACTGCGGGTAATCAGCTTGCCGGGGAAGAACCGAGTTTGCGCCATAAAACACCCACTATGTCACGTGCCAGATCGGTCACGTGCTTGGTCCGTGAGGTCTTGTTCCAGCTGCCAGCATCGCTATATTCCTCGGGCCGAATACCGCTCTTTTTTCTGTCGGATTGTAATGTTTGATAAAGGTCAGATGTTAGTCCGAAGTACATCAAATGATTCGTTTTTGAATCACTAGTATCGTTGGGTAGTTGTAAAAAAAAAAAAAGAAAGATGCATTGCTATCTAATAAAATGAATTCTTACAAAGTACATGAGCTACCAAATTGAGTTCAATGGCTTAACGAATCTTGAGATGTTTGTAGATGAACCATTGGAAGTTCCTTTTTTATTCACCTGGATTCATTTGCGAACGTCAAAAGAATATTTAAAGATTCGTTGCTCTACAGAACTCTTCATGAGGTCCTATTCATGCATGAGGAGATTTAGTGAATCTGGATTGGAAGATTGTCGAATAATCCAAAGTCTCTTCTTCTCATTCTTCGTGGCATAAAGATCTTCGCGATCTTTTCGGTGCAACACAGAAATGAATAACCTGAACCTCGCTGGACATATGCAAACATTGAATTCCGCAAAAAAACCAAATCGAACGTTCAAAACTTTTAATCACTATCATTGATTGTTTGATTACAGCAAGTATAGCAGTACCCAATCAAAATGTAAATATGAATGACCACTGCCAAAGCTTGTTTCACGAATCACTTGTATTAATGAGCTACTTGAAACAAAAAAGGTAGAGGTGAAAAGGATGTTGGCAGCAGCAGGATTATGGCTATCAAAAATCCAATAGTGGGGCCCTTCACGATTCTAGTCAGTTTTTTGTATGGAGTTTGACAGTTGGAGACTGAAATCATGTAAACACTCCATACAAAACCGCACCGAAAACTAGCCTGCAATTTTCAGTCTAGATTATTCTAGCCTCAAAGCTAGAATTAGATTCGAGTACCTGCTCGAAAAATGGCAAAACAAGGTGGTGTTTACATTTATCCCAAGGTGCACCAGTACTCTGGTGATGGAACCCAGAATCAAAGTTTATGTAGTGCAGGTGATCTCATAGCATGTTATTTTATAACCAAATTTGAATATAATTTTTTGACAGGACGGGTGAAAATTTTTACTCAAACAAGCTTTCTGGAGGCTTGACGAATACTCAAAACACTCTTAAAATCTTCATTCAGAAGCAGAAGCGATAAAAATCAGCCTTCTAAATTCATACACCTTGGGATTAGCCCACCTGCACATTATACCGACTTAAATAGCTGCTCGAAAACTGCTATACAATGCAAACAGCTGACAGGCTGAAATTTCAGCCTACCAACTTAAAACGGAAAGGGCCGCAATAGTATGATTGGTGCCAAGAATAGTTTTCTAGGCGCTCAACAGGTTCAAGTCCTGTTGTGCCTGATATAGATGTTGTTTAAGTATCTATGTTATGCTTACGATGGGTTATGAATGGGGCAACTGAAGATGGTCACGTTATCAAACCCCGTTGCACGGTGTTTAAGTGATCTTAGTAAAAATAAATCTTAAAGGTGGAACAGAGTCTGATCTGTAACGTCCAACAGAAATAAATGTTTGAGCATAGAATTGACAGATTTTGTTGTTTATTGCAAGTCATTTTCTGGTAGAGCCCACAGCTTCTTCCAAATCATGATAGCGGACATAGCAGGAAACAGTTTGTAACCTCCGCAGCAAATTCAAAATGCAAAACGGACTTTCAAAAGTTTATATCCGGGAAGAGTTGTTTGTTCAGGCTTAAATTAGACATGTTTGAATATTCATTTCATTTTCCAGTAGATCCAAAAATGTCTCCAACAAACATTCATCACCCACCCATTGCTGGTTTATGTACTTCTACCACTAGACCAGTGAGTCTAAATGCATTTGAATTCAACAATCTAACATTCGTACAACTTTAAACAATCATCCAAGTAGCTAGTTATTTACGTTTCATGAATCATGAGTTTAAATTCACACGAAAGGCTCAAATACAAGGTATTGCAAGTCATTTTCGGGTTTGCACATCATTATTCATCGCCTTCAAGATGATTTTCAACAGCTGACAAATGATGTATTTGCGTCCTAATAAAATTTCAGTTCTTTAAACATGATTTTCAACAAACTACACAGAGCTGTCAATCTCAATCCAGCTTGAGACGTGTTGAAAATCATGTGGATGAACTGAAACATTATTGTAATGCAAATATCACATTTGACAGTGTGATCTATGCAACAAAGCTTGATCAGTGGCTTCACCATACCTAATCGTGCTCTTTCTCTCTTGCAGCGGTGCGACACACTCCACCCTCGTCATCTGCGATGAGGCGGGCCAGATAGTGGGGCGGGCGAAGGGCCCGAGCACGAACCACTGGGCGGTGGGCATACCGGGCGTGGCCGAGCGGATCGATGCGATGGCCCGGGCCGCCAAGGCGGAGGCGAACCTGCCCGCCGACCAGCAGCTGACCGCGGTCGGCCTCTGTCTGAGCGGGGCCGAGGCGGAGGAGACGAACCGCGAGCTGGAAGCGTACCTGCACACGCACTACCCGACCGTGGCGGAACGGTACGTGGTGGCCAGCGATACCGTCGGCAGCATTCAGGCGGTGTCGCGCCTGGGCGGCATGGTGATCATTGCCGGCACCGGCTCGAACACGCTGCTGCGCAACCCGGACGGCAGTACGCACGGTTGCGGCGGCTGGGGCCACATGATCGGCGACGAGGGTGGTGGTAAGTAAGGTCCGGCTGGGCGGCGTGCACGGTCCAGGTCTCGCACTGAATTGTCTTTTCTTTGGTGTTTTTTTTTGTTTGTTTTTGCTTGCAGCCTGGTGGATCGCCCGGAACGCCATCAAGACGGTGTTTGACGATCGGGACAACCTGAAGCGCTCCAAGTACCCGGTCGAGCGCGTCTGGCAGCTGATCCAGGAGCACTTTGGCGTGCGGACGCTGCACGACCTGCTCGACCACAGCTACGGCCGGTTCTGCAAGACGGCGTACGCGGGCCTGTGCGCGAAGCTGGCCCGCGCCGCGCAGGACGAGCGCGACCCGCTCTGCCGGAAGCTGTTCGGCGAGGCCGGCCAGTCGCTCGCCCGGTCGGTGTGCGCGCTGCGCGACAAGATAGCACCGGACCTGTTGCGCCCGGGCACGGCCGGCACCAGCCTGCTCGACATCGTGTGCGTCGGCTCGGTCTGGCTGAGCTGGGAGCTGCTGCGGGACGGCTTCGTCGCCGAGCTGGACCGGCAGCACTTCCCGCACGA
The DNA here is from genome assembly GCF_943734685.1 of Anopheles coluzzii. Classification (NCBI taxonomy): domain Eukaryota; kingdom Metazoa; phylum Arthropoda; class Insecta; order Diptera; family Culicidae; genus Anopheles; species Anopheles coluzzii. The sequence continues at coordinate 4,521,954 of NC_064669.1, read as the reverse complement.
TCTGCGCCTGCTCCGGCTGACCACGACGATGGCGCTCGGGGCGGCCTACCTCGCGGCGGACACGTACAAGCTGGCCCTGCCCCGCGACTACACCGGCAACTACGACGTGTTCTACACGTACCGGGTCGGGCAGGCGAACGGCAGCAACGGGACGGCCGGTCACGACACGAACGGCCGATGCTAGGGGGGCGTGCAGGCTAAACCCGGGGAACCCTGCGCCCTCTACTTCCATTTAGTACAGCAAAAACCGATTGAGATTCAGCGCAAAAAAACAAGGATGCGTTTTTGTGCAGGAAGGAAACGTGTGACCTGATTAAAGAGGCATCCGCGCGCTACACCGAAGTTCCAGTTGAGTGTAGTAAAATGCAAAAAAAAAACTAGTTACTGTTCCCTATGCTGCTACTCCCCCCAAGTATTCTCCCCTGCTGTGGACATTATTCCAATCTGTGTTGACCTCCCCTTCTCCATGCGGCTCCTTCCAGTTGGAAAAGCTGTTTAGTATTTGTTGTCCTGCACGTGCTGCGCCTTCATGCGCTTTCTATAGCTATATAGCCCGGCCACGCCAAGCCAACATTCGGATAAAAAATATATAAATATGCTACACAAAGATTCCCCAGTGAGTGTGTGTTTTGTAGAGGTAGAATTGTTTTCCTTCTTTTTTTTTTTTGTATGTGAGGCAAAATAAATAGCGTCTACGTATATTCGCAAATGTCGTTCTCTTACTCGCACCAATGCACTAATCTCACTAATCGTGGTAGCATGTCTTGCGCAGGGCTGCAAAATGTCATGATCATCACGAGATATTTACCAACAAAAAACAATGAACATATCCGTGGTAGCTTGACGCTCATTGCTGATACTCAACGAAAGTGCGTCATGGCATGAGATGCGAGTGATCATGACTTTTTCTGACTGTGAACAGTGCTGCCACCAACAGTCATGACTGAAACGAAGCTCAAATCAGCTCACGTACACAACTGTGATGCTCAGGGGGTGAGACTCATACAGTAGGTGGATCAATCACATATTTGATGACATTTTGTTAAGTACCCAACTCTCGGTCACTCATTTGTTCACGACATTTTCTGTTGGTTATGTCATGATATCTTATCATGACATTCTTTGAATATACTTGGCGTGTGGTCCCAAGCACAAAATGAGCATTCTTTCTCGCTCTGTCTGGTTTGAAGGTCTGTCGGGTAAACCAAAGCGAGATCCCATGTTCATTTTGCTGGATGGGACCACACGCCAAGTATATACGAAGAATGTCATAAGATAACATGATATCACCGACAGAAACTCGCACCGTATATCTCCCATGACTATCGGGATGTTCACCGACCGAAAGACTGCGACGCGACCAAGTGACTGACCAAGAGTTGGTTGCACACAATGTCACCAAGCATGCTCGCACCAACTGTTTGAGTCTCACCTCTGATCATCACAGTAGAGGAGCTCGTGACGCTGACATGATTTTGTTTCAGCCGGAATTTGTCATGACTTTGTCAGTGACTTTTTGCAGAACTGTTCATCGCCTTCAAGATGATTTTCAACAGCTGACAAATGATGTATTTGCGTCCTAATAAAATTTCAGTTCTTTAAACATGATTTTCAACAAACTACACAGAGCTGTCAATCTCAATCCAGCTTGAGACGTGTTGAAAATCATGTGGATGAACTGAAACATTATTGTAATGCAAATATCACATTTGACAGTGTGATCTATGCAACAAAGCTTGATCAGTGGCTTCACCATACCTAATCGTGCTCTTTCTCTCTTGCAGCGGTGCGACACACTCCACCCTCGTCATCTGCGATGAGGCGGGCCAGATAGTGGGGCGGGCGAAGGGCCCGAGCACGAACCACTGGGCGGTGGGCATACCGGGCGTGGCCGAGCGGATCGATGCGATGGCCCGGGCCGCCAAGGCGGAGGCGAACCTGCCCGCCGACCAGCAGCTGACCGCGGTCGGCCTCTGTCTGAGCGGGGCCGAGGCGGAGGAGACGAACCGCGAGCTGGAAGCGTACCTGCACACGCACTACCCGACCGTGGCGGAACGGTACGTGGTGGCCAGCGATACCGTCGGCAGCATTCAGGCGGTGTCGCGCCTGGGCGGCATGGTGATCATTGCCGGCACCGGCTCGAACACGCTGCTGCGCAACCCGGACGGCAGTACGCACGGTTGCGGCGGCTGGGGCCACATGATCGGCGACGAGGGTGGTGGTAAGTAAGGTCCGGCTGGGCGGCGTGCACGGTCCAGGTCTCGCACTGAATTGTCTTTTCTTTGGTGTTTTTTTTTTTTTGTTTTTGCTTGCAGCCTGGTGGATCGCCCGGAACGCCATCAAGACGGTGTTTGACGATCGGGACAACCTGAAGCGCTCCAAGTACCCGGTCGAGCGCGTCTGGCAGCTGATCCAGGAGCACTTTGGCGTGCGGACGCTGCACGACCTGCTCGACCACAGCTACGGCCGGTTCTGCAAGACGGCGTACGCGGGCCTGTGCGCGAAGCTGGCCCGCGCCGCGCAGGACGAGCGCGACCCGCTCTGCCGGAAGCTGTTCGGCGAGGCCGGCCAGTCGCTCGCCCGGTCGGTGTGCGCGCTGCGCGACAAGATAGCACCGGACCTGTTGCGCCCGGGCACGGCCGGCACCAGCCTGCTCGACATCGTGTGCGTCGGCTCGGTCTGGCTGAGCTGGGAGCTGCTGCGGGACGGCTTCGTCGCCGAGCTGGACCGGCAGCACTTCCCGCACGATCTGCGCCTGCTCCGGCTGACCACGACGATGGCGCTCGGGGCGGCCTACCTCGCGGCGGACACGTACAAGCTGGCCCTGCCCCGCGACTACACCGGCAACTACGACGTGTTCTACACGTACCGGGTCGGGCAGGCGAACGGCAGCAACGGGACGGCCGGTCACGACACGAACGGCCGATGCTAGGGGGGCGTGCAGGCTAAACCCGGGGAACCCTGCGCCCTCTACTTCCATTTAGTACAGCAAAAACCGATTGAGATTCAGCGCAAAAAAACAAGGATGCGTTTTTGTGCAGGAAGGAAACGTGTGACCTGATTAAAGAGGCATCCGCGCGCTACACCGAAGTTCCAGTTGAGTGTAGTAAAATGCAAAAAAAAAACTAGTTACTGTTCCCTATGCTGCTACTCCCCCCAAGTATTCTCCCCTGCTGTGGACATTATTCCAATCTGTGTTGACCTCCCCTTCTCCATGCGGCTCCTTCCAGTTGGAAAAGCTGTTTAGTATTTGTTGTCCTGCACGTGCTGCGCCTTCATGCGCTTTCTATAGCTATATAGCCCGGCCACGCCAAGCCAACATTCGGATAAAAAATATATAAATATGCTACACAAAGATTCCCCAGTGAGTGTGTGTTTTGTAGAGGTAGAATTGTTTTCCTTCTTTTTTTTTTTTGTATGTGAGGCAAAATAAATAGCGTCTACGTATATTCGCAAATGTCGTTCTCTTACTCGCACCAATGCACTAATCTCACTAATCGTGGTAGCATGTCTTGCGCAGGGCTGCAAAATGTCATGATCATCACGAGATATTTACCAACAAAAAACAATGAACATATCCGTGGTAGCTTGACGCTCATTGCTGATACTCAACGAAAGTGCGTCATGGCATGAGATGCGAGTGATCATGACTTTTTCTGACTGTGAACAGTGCTGCCACCAACAGTCATGACTGAAACGAAGCTCAAATCAGCTCACGTACACAACTGTGATGCTCAGGGGGTGAGACTCATACAGTAGGTGGATCAATCACATATTTGATGACATTTTGTTAAGTACCCAACTCTCGGTCACTCATTTGTTCACGACATTTTCTGTTGGTTATGTCATGATATCTTATCATGACATTCTTTGAATATACTTGGCGTGTGGTCCCAAGCACAAAATGAGCATTCTTTCTCGCTCTGTCTGGTTTGAAGGTCTGTCGGGTAAACCAAAGCGAGATCCCATGTTCATTTTGCTGGATGGGACCACACGCCAAGTATATACGAAGAATGTCATAAGATAACATGATATCACCGACAGAAACTCGCACCGTATATCTCCCATGACTATCGGGATGTTCACCGACCGAAAGACTGCGACGCGACCAAGTGACTGACCAAGAGTTGGTTGCACACAATGTCACCAAGCATGCTCGCACCAACTGTTTGAGTCTCACCTCTGATCATCACAGTAGAGGAGCTCGTGACGCTGACATGATTTTGTTTCAGCCGGAATTTGTCATGACTTTGTCAGTGACTTTTTGCAGAACTGATCACAGCAAAAAAAAAATCATGACATAGTGACTAACCGAGCGATGGTCACAAAAATGTCACGAGGCGTACATTGATCACACCAATCATTTTGAGTATCACTTCTGATCACAATATAGTACGTGACGCTGACATGGATTTTGTTTCAGTCAGATTTTTTCATGATATTGACAATGACATTTTGCAGCAATGGCCTTGCAAAACATCCGTTGTGATGCTTATACTAAAAATATTAAGTAAAATTTAAAGCACAGTCGCGAAAGCCTACGCGGTCGTGTCCTCGGGAAAAACGTGCACGGTGGCCGGCTGCTGCCCGCGATAGATCGTGATGCCGAGCTTTTTCTCCTGCGCCGCCAGCAGCTCGTACACGTCGCCGGAACTGTTTATCTCCTTCCCGTTGATGTGCGTTATAATATCGCCCGGCTGAAGGCCACCGCTGGGGAGAAGCAATGAAAAAGGACAGTTAAAAGTTTCGTATCGTTCTCTACGGTCCCGGACTCGTGGCTTGCTACCTGTGCGCCGGCGATCCTTGGATGACCTTCCACACCAGCACGCCGCCGCGCACGGTCGGTGGAAAGTTGTGGTTGCGCTGCTGCAGCTCGTGCAGTATGTCCGGCGTCAGGCTCAGCATCGTGATGCCGATGTAGCGCCGGTAGCTGGGCGCACCGCTCGACAGCCGCCGGCCGCCGGCCGTCCCCGCCGTTTCATGGATCTTGCGCAGAAACGCTTTCGCGTGATCGATCGGGATGGCAAAGCTGATGCCGGACGTCACCTTCATGCTGTTGATGCCGATCGCCTCCCCGTCCAGGTTGACCAGCGGGCCGCCTGAGTTGCCGAACGTGATCGCCGCGTCCGTCTGGATGTAGTTGATGTCCTTACCGCGCAGCCCCAGCTCCTGGGAGGCACGCTGAGTCGAGCTGACGACACCCGCCGTCACCGTGTTGTTCAGCGCGAGCGGACTGCCGAGCGCGACCACCCACTCGCCGGGCCGCAGATCGGCCGAGCTGCCGAGCCGGAGCGTGGGCAGATTGTCGCACCGTATGCGCACCGTCGCCAGATCGGACGTCGGGTCGACGTGCTCGACCTGCCCGGGAAAGGTGCGCCCGTCCGTGAGCCGCACCGTGACCAGCGTGTGCGGTTTGCTCACCACCACGTGCGCGTTCGTGAGGATCAGCCCGTCCCGCTCGATGATGAAGCCGGACCCGTTCGACACCGTCACCGGTTCGCGGGTGAAAAAGTCCACACGCTGCCGGTCCCGGATCTCGATGAACACGACGGCGGGCGCGGATATTTCCACCGCGTCCGCAATGAAGTTGTACTGCTGGCGGTTGCCCGCGGTCGCGCTCGTTTTCGCACTGACGGTGGGGAGGAAACCGAACGCTGGCCAGCCGGTAGCTTTCCGTTTGCTCTGGTCGGGCCGGGTGTTGTAGGCGAGCAGCCCGAACATGCCGGCCAGCGCGAGCGTTGCGGTGAGGCCGACCTTCTGCGCGCTCCAGGAGTCACTGTGCTCGCCGGAACCGTCACTGCGCCCGTGCTGTCCCGTTCCACCGAACGCGCGGAGGTTGTTGTGGGGCGCTAGCTGCACTACCGCCAGCAGCCGGCGCTGAAGAAAGAGGGCGGGTCGTCTCAAGGCACAGTGCATGGTGGTGTGTGTGTGAGTTTGTCGTACGGGCTAAAATGGCATTTAGAACAGAAATTAGAAATCAAAAAACGGCTACGTGGCCACTGCTTACGATAAATGTACGCGTACCTTTCGGCAAAGCAATCCGCAAGCACGGCTCGGGCCGACGATGCAGCGCACTTTTGACAGTTCAGCGGGCAAGGTGGTTTGTTTTGACGTACGGGCGTTTGTTGTGTTTACGTTTTGCTGCGGGTGCGTTTGTAGACGAAATGCAAACTAGATCTGCTGTTGCGCTTTGTCGTTATTTGCCGACATTCACATTCGCTACGGAAGCAGGTTCGGGCTCAGTTACTGGAGTAGGATAGGTACGGTACTGTTGTAGATTCAAAGACAAGAACATCACCAGTCCCTCAACGGCGATAATACAGTACAGTGCAGAATTAGTTCCTGGCGTCAGATCGGTTTTGGTACTGGTTCCGAAACTAGTACAAGTTTTGTATCAGTTTCTATATGTTTACAGTTCCTATGCAAATATTTGTACTCGTACCTGTACCGGATTCGGAAGGGGTCCGACAGGTTCGGTACAAGTTCCGGAACAGGTACAAGTTTTGTATCGGTTTATATATCGCTACAGTTTTTGTTCGAAATCTGATACACGTACCTATACTGGGATGGAATCAAGACAGGTTCGAGGATGGGTACAGTCACAGTTTCTGGAATGTGAAAAGATAGTGAGGTTCCGAATCAGTGCCTGAAGTAACAAAGGTTCAATAACAATTCCGGAACCGGTACAAGTTTTATTTCAGTTTCTATATCGTTATAGTTCTACAATTGGCACTCCAACCAGTACCAGGAGAGATTCGGAATAGGTTACAGGAACAACATCAGGTCCTGAATATGTGATAAGAACAATATTAGTTTCTGGGCCGCAATAAAATGGTTTGAAATCTATTAAAGAAGCTGTATAGGAGGTATAGCGGTATAATAAAATCAAGATCAGGCCTTAAGCAGGCAACGGGTTCAGAAACAGTTCAAAGATTGGGTATCAGTCCCAGAATACATATAGCTTGGTAGCTCCTACTTCAAAAAATGGGTAAGATAATAAAAGTATTCAAAACTAGAACAGGGATCCAGCACTAGAGCGCGGTCGTGATCTATTTCAAGAATGTCAAAGGTCAAAACGAAACATTCCAGATCCGGGAATCGTTTTTCATCACTTCCCAGATTATCAAAGTTTTGGTATTTCAGCGCCAAGATAGTTTTTCGTTTGCAGTTCCAAGATCACAATCAGATATAGGCGAAATTGGAAAAGGCCTTGGAATAATTCTAATCGAGTACAATCCCGCATGGAATTTAGTAACTGAATCAGATTTTTGGAATTTGAAGCATTACATCTTTGACCCTGTTTCCAATAATTAATAGGTGCCTCTATGAAATGAGGTAGTTTTTTTAGGACAAATAAATGGAGAAATATTTAAATAAATAATAGAAACAATGACACCCTGCTTTTCATCATTCATGTGTGTTTTATTTTGTTACTTTTATTTTAGTACACGTAAAACCTAATATACTAAATAACTCACTGCCATAACAACAGCTAAAGATCTCTATTTTTAGTTGCGTTGCCGTGCGTCACAGAGTATTTTTGGAGCACCTAGAGCACCCTAAGACTCGTTATCGCATAGAGTATTTTCGAAGTGCAATTATAGGATCCCCAGCAGTTCCTGATTGTCTTGGACTTTATTTTTCTTTTTAATGAAACTGATTATACGCGGGGGCTCGCTTTAGCTGCCATCGGACTGCTCTGGCTACATAATATTTATTGCCAGTGATACGGTGCAATTTGCTGCGCCCCAAAACGAATCATCTTCTCCTTGGGTCGTATATGGCATGAGAAGATTTTTGTTATTATGAAGCTACGAAGCTTCTACGTCACACAGAGTCTTCCAATCACGTTGTACAACAGCTGTCCGCTACTAACACTACTAACTAACAATAAGATCTGACGTATAGTTCTGATGCCCATCAGTAAGCAGGCTCACTGCCAACTCCAAGTAGAAAACGGCACCTGATCCGCCACATCTACAAAAAATCGTCACCAGGTCCCGATCTGGCGTGATCGTACGGCATGGCCTGCAGTGTCCATTACGTACAGGAAACACACACACACACACGCATATAAGAGATAATGGGGAGAAAAAGATCTCGCTGTTGCGCATCGATCCTGGCAACAGAATGCGCAAAAGAAGACAACCGCGCACCGCGCCTTATAAGACGCACCGCACGCTCGCTCGTCTTCCAGTCTGCCTCAGGATAGGTCCTCAGGATGGACACCGTCTACACGAGCAAGCGAATCTTTCTGAACAGTGCGAGCCTGCCGGCGGAAGTGTTCCCCGGTGGGATCGTCGTGTCCGCCCACGACGGTAAGGTGACGCGCGTGCTCCCCTCCTGGGCCGCCGTTGAGCGATACCTGAAGGACAATGAAGGTGCATATGAGGTGAGTTGATGGACATTGGGACATTGGGATTTGGGAGAGTGTCTCACTAACACTACACTTCTGCAGCACTTTGATTTTGGCAATTTGATGCTCATGCCGGGACTGGTCGATACGCACGTCCACATCAATGAGCCGGGCCGTACCGAGTGGGAAGGCTTCCACACTGCGACCAAGGCGGCAGCAGCGGGCGGTTTTACCACGATCTGCGACATGCCGCTCAACTCGATCCCACCGACGACAACCGTAGCCAATCTGCGCGCCAAGGTGAATGCGGCGCGCGGCAAGATCTTCGTCGATGTGGCGTTCTGGGGCGGGCTAGTGCCGGACAATCTGCCCGAGCTGCGCCGGCTGATTGCGGCCGGTGTGTTCGGGTTCAAGTGCTTTCTGTGCCCGAGCGGCGTCGAGGAGTTCCCGCACGTTACGGAGGAGCAGGTGATGGAGGCGGCACGCCTGCTCGAAGGAACCGGTGCAGTGCTAGCGGTAAGTGAACCGAACTTCCTCGAAGTCGAAGCGAACTCTTAATCGACGCACTACTCCACGTCCAGTTCCACGCCGAGGTAGAGTGTCAGCGGCTGCAGAGTGACTGCCCCAGACCGCTCGACCCGCACAAGTACCGCTCGTTCCTGCAGACGCGCCCCGACACGATGGAACAGCGGGCGATCGAGCTGGTCGCGAAGGTGGCCCAGCGGCACGACGTTCGGGCACACATCGTGCACCTGTCCACGGCCCGCGCCCTGCCAACGATCAGAGCGGCCCGGGCGCTCGGCGCTCGCCTGACGGTGGAAACCTGCCACCACTATCTGTCGCTGGCCGCCGAGGACGTGCCGGACGCTCGCACCGAGTACAAGTGCTGTCCGCCGATACGCGGCCGCACCAACCGGGAGCAGCTGTGGCGCGCCGTGCAGGCCCGGGACATTGATTTGGTCGTGTCGGACCATTCGCCCAGCACGCCCCAGCTGAAGCTGCTCACCGACGGCAAGCGGCAGGGTAACTTCCTCGAGGCGTGGGGTGGCATTTCCTCGCTGCAGCTCGGGCTGCCCCTGTTCTGGACCGGCTGCCGGCGGTACGGGCTGTCGCTGCAGGAGACGGTCCGCCTGCTCTGCACCGAGCCGGCCCGGCTGAGCGGGCTGGACCATCGCAAGAGCCGGCTGGACGTTGGCTACGACGGGGACATGTGTGTCTGGGATCCGGAGGGTACGGTCACCGTCACGGAGGACATGCTCGAGTTCCAGCACAAGGCGACGCCGTACCTGAACCGAACGCTTCAGGGCGTCGTGCATGCAACGATACTGCGCGGCTCACTGATCTATCAACGCACGGACGTGCCAGCTTTTGGGCCACCTTTGGGCAGTATACTGCTCGATGGTCCTAAGGCAGTAGTTCAACGAGAGGAGTTGAGCAAGAGTTCAACATTGGCCGCAGGAAGCATATCGGTTGAAGAATTGGAAGATGATGATATAGATTTGTAAAAAGAATACATATATATATATATATATATATATATATATATATATATATATATATATATATATATATATATATATGCTAGGGTAGAATAGCTATAAGTAATAAGATAAGTCATATGGGTAAGAGGCAAACTTGAATACACTGTTACAGACGGCACGTACAGATTTCGTAACCACCTGTTCTGCGTCGAGCACGATGGCGTTGAACTGACAGCACTCGATTGCAGGGTCATTGCGCCAATCCGATCCGAGATTAATTGAGCTGAGTGGAAAGTTTCCAGCCCTTGTTTTGGTTGGTTTTTGGTCAGTAGGTCGCATTATTGCCGGCTGATAAGCGGGGTGCGACGACACAAACAGGCGTTGGGTATTCAACGCATATGCGCTCTGTTGCGCGACGGCTGTTCTTGAAAACTGGAAAAAGGCGTATTAATAGCACCGAAATGACCTGCGGTGTGACTCTCTTCGGTGGGAGATTTCCATCAAAGCAGCTAGGGACGTGCCTCCTCGTACGTGCGGGCGACAGTAACCTATCTGCTGTAGCTCCTATCAGGCATTGCAGAAGCTGTTGAATGCTCTTCAGTTCTTGGAAATGCCAAATAGAACTTTTTTTTTTAGGGGGACTTCTTCCATTTCGAACCTCCAAGGCTAAAAGGCCATCGTGGCATGGATTGGTGCTGCTACTGATAGTGCAAGACCCCCCCGCTAGAACCTGACTCTTTAATCTAGAGTTCAACGCTAACGACTGTTGGGATTATTGTTTAACCACCTGGCTAATCGCAATTGCTCTCGTGTACTTTAGAGTCTTTAACAGGTTCGTCTCCTGATCTTCTCTCTCTCGTAAGCCTGCTAACTCCAGGATGCTCGATTCCTAGCTGCAGCTTTCCATCCATGAAGACACCAGATCTCCGACAGGTTTTGCTTCACATGATCCTACCATCGAGATCGCTGTGCTCTCCTGCGCCTCGTGCCGAACTAGGGGAAACTACATGCTCGAACACACCAACAAAAAAGGTTCGGAGGAAGCATCGTTCAAACAGGCCCGGTGCGTGCTCGGATGGTAGAAGAACACCGGGCAAATTATGCGACATATCTCATTTTTTTCGTTCGGTTTCGAAGTCTTCTGGATCTCAGCAAAGGATTATGCCAATAGCAAGATTCCCCTGCACAATGCGTCTCCGGAATTTGATGTTGTTGTCGTTGCCCAAAGTAACGACCATCCCAAGATGGCACAACATATTCGATATTGTTCGATAACGGGAGTTAATGTGTTTTGCGTCTGCAAGCATATCTTTATGTACAGCATCAAGGCTAAGGATGCTAGGGTGTATCAAAAAGTAGTGATCTAATCTGGTGATCTAACCAACACGAATCTTGGCTCTTTCACGGTGTCTCCGACCTTCCCAGGCAGCCAACGGACATTATTCCGCCCGGAAACCACACAACCGCTCGATGGAGTATCAAATGTCGAGCTGACAATAATTTTAGGACCACGTCGAGATATATCCACGTGTATGTGTGTGTTGCCAATATAAAGGTTTCAAGCTGTCGAACACAAATGAGTGACTAAACATGTATATAAATCTAGAAAAACACACACACTCATACGCACGTATACAAAATGTATGTTTCGTTTTCGTGTGAGTCGATGACGTCATTTGTTTGAAGTCTGAATTTGAGTGTCTGAATCAGTGAGACCTGTCTATTACACCGATCACTACTAAGCATCATCAAAACAATATTGTTTGTTATGAGATTCAATCGTACCTATTGGAATATTTTTTTATAGAGACGTTGAGCCTGTTGGTCTGGTTCGCTCGCTACACATTAGATTATAATTTGCTGATAGGTTGAGCCGTCAAAATGTTATCAGATCACGTGCAGGATCTGCTGCAGCGGATGACACATCCGTCTCAAATCTAGCACCCCTGTCACCCTGTGCCAACGTGCCCGCAGCAAGCGCTCCCGAGATGCAAAACGCCGTTTTGTATGTGCGGCTCTAGCTTTTCGGGCGTAAAATCTTTCGGGCCTTGGAGAAATCTTGCAACTCCCAAGCAAAGGCACACCCGCGGCAAAGATCACTGTCGGAAAGAAAAAAAAAACAAATCCTGTTTTTCGAAGCCCGGATAAGCGCAAAACCGATTCTACGCCATGACGATACTGTAACTTGCTGTAAGCTCATTCATCTCCTGCCGAGCTTTTGCTTTTTGCATACGGGGGGCCACGGTTCTGCGATATCAGTCTGCGCTCCACACCTCTAGGGATGTAGGGTTGAGCCGTCGCAAAGCTTCCAACAGACAGGTTCGCTGCTTGCGCGTGCATCAGTCGCTCGCTCGTTCTCCCGCACTCTCGCGCAGGCTCCCCCGCCGCTCCCGTCCCATCCGCAGGACCTCTGCCCGCTCTGCACAGCGGCTCACATTAGAAGCCCCCTCCCCCAGTAGACGAAAGTGTGCCCTCCGCCCTCGTTTGGCTCATATCAGGTTTTTTTGTTTTGTTTTGTTTTGTTTTTTGGTCGCTCAGCGCCGTTTCGCGCTCATGCTGTGTCTCCGTTTCTGTACTCGCCACTCTTCATCATGTACCGGCTAGCGTTCTCGCTCCCTGTCTCGCTTGAACACACCGCACTCGCACAGGATCCCGCTGTCCCCAATAGCGCCCAAGGAAGCCCAATAGGGGAAGCGTGAGGGAGGGGAGAGGGGGCGCAAATGTCGCGCGAGGTCGTGCGATGTGGCGTGAGGCGAATCAGATCGAGTCCGCCCGAACCGGGTACGGGGCAAACAAAAACAAACCCTCCGGAGCGTTAAGAAAGCAAAGAAAAAAAAACACACAGTTTATACATGGAGTGGTGGGATTGAAGCTGGTTCTTGCTACTCCGGGAGGAGAGCAAGAGAGAGAAAGAGAGAGAGAGAGAGCACGAAACACAGCAGAAAACCTGCCGTAAGGTGACACCACCGCCGCCGCAGCCGCAACACTCTCTAGGCGCTCGATCTCTCCCTGCGCAAACTTCTGCTCCTTCGGCAAAACATCACAACCGCGGGCGGAAGGTGCTCCCACAGATAGTGGTGTGAAGGTTTTTAGCCGCGAGTATCCGAGAGTATCTCCCACCGCGCCGCAGCACGGCTTAGCTCATTCGACTAGTTAACGCCGGACGGTACGGAGCGGGCTTTTGCAAATCAGACCCGCAACACCGTAAGCAGCCTAGACGACATAAGCGCGCTCCGGTGGTTGTGATAGGGTAGGGGTCTTTACACACACACACACATACACATACACATACACCGACAGCATCATTGAAACCATACAAACACTCAAACATACACACATACACTGAAGACAACAAACACGCAAACGGTTGGCATACCTTTGTATCAGTGATGTCTTGCATTGCTAGATCTGTTTTTGCTGCTGTGACACGAGGGTGACCAGCCGCAAATACTAAGTGCTGCGCTGCGGTGTCGAGCGTCCTAGTACCGAGACCGGGAGAGACAGACAGCGAGAGAGAGAGCGAGCGAGCGAGCGTGTGTGCGCTTAGTAGCAGCCCGATAGTGTCTGAGTGTGATCCTGCCTTCTGCTAACGTGCGAGTCTGCCAGATCGACGTGCTCTACCAAGTGGACCGCGCGTTTGGGCACACAACAGGTTTGTGGGCGTAGTTTTTTGACGTTTGGATATTGAAGTGCCAAAAGGTAGTGCTTGAAGTGTGTACTAACTCTGTGTAACTTGCATAGTGATCGTGTGTGTGTGTGTGTATGATGGAGATGCTCCCAGAAGTTTGAAAATCCCAAATCTGAACAAATCTGAACCAAGGTACTGCATCTCCCGAGTGGCTTGAGGTGAAAGCAGTCAGCGGGAAGCAAGATAGGCATCAGACCATGATCTAATCACCAATACACGGACCTGGTGTGTTGTGCTAGACATAATAATCTGCAATCAATACTAAGGTGATGCCATCAATCAGACAGCGTGAAGCGGGAACGAAGTCTTATTTCGCCACGTGATGACACGGCACCTGTCTTCCTGGAATTGGCAAATGTGTACTTCAAGGACTTCAAGACTTGCCAAGACCAGAAATGCCAATCCAATCCTTCCAAGCGAGCGGTTTCCTAGAATCAGGGACAGTGCTACTCGTTAGCCGGCGATCGTTATCTCCCCTGCATCTCCTCCAGGAAATGGTTCCCACATGCAAGTGCCCTGTGAACTAGTAGCGGCAGAGTAATGAGTGTGTGTGTGTGTTTTTTTTGTTTTGCCCCTCCTCACCCTTTGTTTACCGTTTGTTTTCATCTTCCGTAAACAAGGCTCGCGGCAATTTGTTTGCCTGTACTGTACTGTGGTTAGTTTACCAACTGCTGGCGTGCAAACAGTCACACACCGATGGCAATGGCGACGCTGGCGGCATCGAATGTCCCAATGTCGCACGTCGCAATCGGAGGAGCATCCAACGAAGACGGCGCAATATCAGACACTCATCAACTGCGATGCAGGCGCAGTTTACAAGTCGGGGCGCATTCATCAGCGCGAGCTGGCATCATATCACGTTCGCTTCTTAATGATCCAGCCAGGGCCCGCTAGTTCGCAGAACTGTCTAGAAGTTTAGGTCGAAACGGTGCGACCTGTCGGTTTGCAAAACAGTTACGTCCTGTGCTAGGCCTCTGAGTCGACTTCAAAAGAAAATAGGGCCTGCTTATTCTACCCAGTAGAGCTGTTGTACAGATTTAATAAGTAGGTACAAACACACACACACGCACATACACTCAGATTGCGCGACTCGGCTAGAAACGGAGATACTGGTTGGGCGACAAGCAGTTAATTTGCATCTAATTAACTTCACACGCCAGATACGCCTTCGCCCCGTAGCCTTGCAGCGCACCGGTTCCAAGCGTGATCTCGGGTCCAGCGGGCGCATGTGTGCCGAACCTGGAGTGAGCCTGGTCAGTGCATCCTTTTTTTTCCCCCCAGCAGTAGCAGCCGGATCTCCCGGGGATCTACTCCATCAACCTGCTGCCGCTGCGCAAATAGGCGGAGCCGTCCAGATGGCCGATGCGGTGCGTTGTTTGCATACTGCAATTAGGCGTACCGAGACGCATGCAAAAACCACTTTTCCACATTCCACAGGGGGCTGCCGGCACCCGCCGTACGCTCGAATCGTGCATTCTACCCTTACCTACTCCTTGTATACCCCTTATATAAGGCACCTAATGCCAGGCCGAGGTGTAGAGCAGCGGGAGCACTTACATCAGGGCCAGGGAGCTGAAAGAGGTGGCACACAAACACTTTTGCACTTTTTCTTCCCAGGGCTTTGGCTTTCTGCACAGACTCCCCGCATTTTTGCTTCTCACTACACAGGGGAAGGCAGGGTGCTACGTGCCTAAGCGATCACCGCGCCACTATGCACCGTGTAATTAAAAGGCAGCGCTGCTAGCTGGTGCACTGCCGGGAGGTAGCCCAACTTTCACCCGACGACACTTCTCGGGCGGGATCGGGAGGCGCTTATTAAGCTGAAGCTGCTTTGCGCAAAACGACGGTAGTCCACGGCCGCGAGAGAACATCTTGGAAGCTGTTGGAAGTTTGCTAAAGCTCTTTCAACACTGTGCACATTGAGTATCCTAATGTCTGGGGCATGTCACTAGCTAGAGCTAGGCAAACTTGAACTACAAAGAGTCCAGTAGTCCATTCATGCTGCAAGCAAACCTTCGGGGAGCAACTGCAGGCACCACTTTCACCATTCCTCCAGCGTTACGTACAAAAGACAAACAGTCTGCCCGTTCGGTCCCTTCCCCTAAGGCGCAAAGCGTAGCGTGACATTATTATTTCCTAATATTTAAATTCAACAACCGCTTTATGGACGGTGGACAAACATCCCCGTGCTGGGAGCCTGTACACACACACACACACACGCACATACACACTCCCACACTGGTTCCGAAACTGCCAAGACGAGTTTGTTAATGAACACCTGTCCTGCAAATTTAATCCCACACCTTTCCGATGAGTCATTCTTGTCCGATCTGGCTTGCCACGCCACGCCGCGATGGCTTTAAATCCGCCCCATCCCCAATGCTTGGTGAATGGGTGAACATTAATCATTGCCAGGCCAGGCTAGTGATGGGCCGCTTCCTGCTCTGACTGGTAACGGTCCAGCCAACTGGATATGTGTTCTCTCCAAGGGGTTCTCAAGGGGTTGTTGGCTGCGCATTGCGACCCTTACTGTTGTGTCTTGTGCCTTGCGCGATGTTCAACCACTACTAACTGTTTAGTTTTGGACAGTTCATTTGCCTCAAAACTCCTCTACAACGAGTTACTTGTTGGGAATCGTTCTGTTCAGGTGTCCCTGGACCGATTCTTGAATACGTCCTTATACACTAGGGACCGCTGTATTCTTCCATCAGACTACCAGGCTGCTTCAGAACTCAATTTTTGCACCTAACACATCTATTTTTGTCTGGAAATCAACTTTTTTTTTTGTCATGCTTTAGTAGCAATCATGATAAATTTACAAGGTATTACATTAGCATCCAAAAAAGCATGTACTTTCATTGTTTTTAATTAAAAATATCACATTTCAGGCCATTGTTTATGCCCTAAGAATACATTCCAACTTAGCAGACTCCACACACGTCCAATTCCACTAATGCGTTAAAGGGAAAACCTGTGCCTTAGAGTCAACGTTTAGTCGCAACGATTGCAACATGCGTAACTTACTTAGGAAATCCACTAGTAGTTTTTATTTTTTTTACATTTTACCGTAACGCTTCAGGTAACTGCTGTATCCGTTGCAAAGTAACTGGGTACCAAACAATCGCTTACTTGTAGCTACCGGTGCCTCGTCGTTACTTTTTATTAAAGAAAATCATCTCTAGATCCGTGAGCCCTCTTTCCATTTATTGCACACTACCACACTACTGAAACCTCTGCAATGAACATCGCCGACCATTTGTCTCTCGTTAGTCTGTCTTTTTTTTCTGTTTGATTAGAAACAAACGGGCGGTCCGGAACCGTACCGCCCGCAGCCGAATGGCCCAACTCTTGGGCTGCCTATCGGTGCGCGTGTCACCGTGGTGCTCTGCTAGAAGTTTCAGGCAGGTTCATGGGATTTTGCGTTTTTGTTTTTTTGTACTGCTTTCCGTGATAGATTCCACCCCTTTGCACGACTCTCTCCCCCCCCCCCCCCCAAAACAGCGCCAAATTATTCACCTCTCTCTCTCTCCCATTCTCCCCCAGCTAGCAGACGGGCAGCGGCAGCACAAGTAACACACGAAACAGGCACAACTATGCACGGTGTTAAGATTTCCATGCCGGCAGAAAACTTGTTTGGCAAGCGTAGCCGCTCGGCTGGGCGGCCACGGAATTTAGCGAACGGTCGGGCTAAGAGGCACTGTGCTAAGTGGCTGCTGCCGCTGCTGCGGTTTGGGTACGCCCGGATGGAGGCGGTGGGGGAGTGCTAGAACTAGTTTGCGCGTGTTCGGAACCGGCCACCAAACCACATTTGTCTACTTGGATAGGCGCGAGCTGGTTTTTGGGGGGGGGGGGGGGGGGGTAGGAATGGAGGGGTATAAAAACGATTTTCTAATCCCCCCCCCCCCCCCACATGCATCTTCTCGGTGGTGCCACTAATATTCACACTAGATGCAAAAATGATGGCTCGGTAGCCTGTTGGGTGGTGGGGGCACGTACTGGAAACTGAAACTAATACGTTGATTTTCTCTCTCTCTCTCTCTCTCTCTCTCTCTCTATCTCTCTCTCTCTCTCTCTCTCTCTCTCTCTATCTCTCTCTATCTCTCTCTCTCTATGTGTATCTCTCTCCTTCGAATCTTCGTTTTTGGGTTCAAACAGGCCCCAAGTGGACAGGTTTCTTCCTTTTTTTTTAGGACGGAAAATAGACACCGGTTGTGTGTGTGTCCAGTCGCAAGGCAGGCAGAGATGGCAACCGTGCCGCACGTTTGGCTAGCGCTGGCCACGGTGATCCTGGCCACGATGCACGGCATACCGGCCACGGCCAACCGGGAGCACAAGGTAAGCGACGAACCCTCCCGCTCGCACCAGGCGACTTCAACGCGTTGTTTCTTTTTTTTCCGTGTCTTTGACAGGTGCACAACATTGTGCTGTACCCGAACAAGCAGTCCTGGTGTACGACGCGC
Organism: Anopheles coluzzii; assembly: GCF_943734685.1. NCBI lineage: Eukaryota > Metazoa > Arthropoda > Insecta > Diptera > Culicidae > Anopheles > Anopheles coluzzii. Next base: position 4,503,969 of record NC_064669.1, on the reverse strand, counting down.
AACATCAGCCAGGTGATAACCGAGCCGGGCTGCAAGCAGGTGACGATCGACAACAACGTGTGCGTCGGCGCGTGCTTCAGCTACTCGATACCGCACACGGAACCGTCCGATCCGGGCGAAATCATCGGCCCGTACTGCGACTCCTGCCAGCCGTCCGACGTGTCGTACGTGTTTGTGAGTATAGCTGCCGACTGTTGTGTCCGTTTGTGTGCGGCCGCTCTGCTAAAACCCCCCCGCTCATTCTTGCAGGTGAAGGTGGACTGCACGGAGAGTGGCAACGCGAAAAGCCCGTACCTGTACAAACAGGTGCAGCTCATACACAACTGCACCTGCACGGCGTGCGACGAGCAGTCGACGCACGGCACGGCCGCACTCGTCACGAGCGACCAGCAGCCGGGCGGGGGCTCGCAGGAGCATCCGGCATCGGCGCACGACCAGCAGCTCGGGCACGATCACCGGCACCATGCGAAGCACGCGGCCGGGACCACGGTCGAGGCCGGGTCGGAGGAGAGCCCCTCCGACAGTGACATGATCCAGGACGACATACCCGAGATACTGGAGGTGGTGCACTACAGCGAGAACGACACCGAGCCGATCCGGCACACGCCCGTGCACGATCTGCAGTCGCCGCACAGCGGCACCACCTACCTGGAGCAGCAGCAGCTCAACCACTACGAGCACAACAGCCACACCGACAACGTGAAGAAGCTGCTGCACCAGAAGATCGTGAAGCTGCTGCGCTCGGTGGAGGAGACGAACTCGCACACCGACCGGGCCGAGCTGGTGGAGATGATACGGCTGATCAAGGGCACGAGCGACCGCAACTGGGACGAGCTGGTCGAGAGCCTGCAGTCGGAGAATGCGATCCTCGACTTTAACCGGCTCCGGTCGGAGCTGGTCGAGGAGGAGCCGCTCGGGGGCGGCGCCAACGCGGCCGACCAGGAGCCGGCCGGTTCCGGGCCGCCCGAGTACGCCGACCACCAGCGCCTGATGCACCATCAGTACGACGCGCTGCGGCACCGGGCGCACGGCGAGCCGGAGCAGCCGGCCGGCGAGACGCCGAAGCAGCACCAGCAGCCGGCGGGCCACCATGCGGTCGGCGAGCGGATCGACGCCCACCATCATCTGGGGCGCGGCCCGCACGGCTCGCTGGTGATACAGGCCGACCGGGCCGACCAGGAGGTGCACCGGAGCATCCAGAACGGGCACGAGATCACGGAGAAGATTCACATCCCGGCGCACGAGCTGAAGCCGAACCATGCCGGCACGGTGGTGACGTACGACGGGCACGGTCCGGTGCCGACCACGGCCGGAGCGGTCGGCGCGCTCGGTGACGGGGAGCCGCGGCGCGACCATCACTTCCAGACGCCGCACATGCACGCGCGGACGCACCACGGGCACGGCCACGGGCACCATCAGCATGCCGAGCATGGCGACCATACCGGCCAGCACCATCCGCATGGGCACGGGCAGCACAAGCCCCACCAGGCGGTACCGGCCACCGACACCACCGAGCAGTGACTTTCCGCCTAACGCATACTAACACACACCACAGCCTTTAGACATTAGAGAGCGGGGCCAGGGAGGGTGGGATGGTTGTGAGCGGTTTCGTGTGAGGAACAATAAATGAGAAAGCGTGTGTGTGTGTGTGTGTGTGTGAGAGAGAGAGAGAGAGAAAGAAGAAGAAGAAGAAGAAGAAGAAGAAGAAGAAGAGAGAGAGAGGAAGAAGCGAAAGAGAGTAATAGAGTAGATAATCTACTTCTTGGCAGGGCCATAACCGTCACGCAGCAAGGGTTTGTGAGCATTGCGGCAAATCTATTTACCGAATAACTTACATTTTAAATTTCTAGTCGCTAGTGGGGTTTTTTTTTAAATATTTTTGTTGTTGTTGTGTGTGTGTGTGCGCGTGGACGTGACTAGTAATTATTCAGGCGAGCGGAGTTTAAAATTCGGCAACACCATAGTCTAACAGCAACAGAAAAAGAAAGGCAGAAACGAAACTAACTTTTAGGTACGGATATAGGCGTTTTTTTTCCTTCATGAAACTGGCTGGCCATATTGTTGTGGGTGTAGCTCGTTTGGCGCAGGCGCAGGCACGATCGTATTGGTTATAGGGAAGAACAAAATTTTAAAATTATCCAAACAAAACCCCGTACACACCACCGCCACCACGTACAGAGGATATATATATATACATATATACATTAATATTGCGCAGAATTCTAAGTACCCAAGTAAAAGCTAGTGTTAAGGACAAGAAAACAACCCCCGCCGAACCCGGACGGGTGGTGGCTCGTATCGTTTGTTTGGCCGCTTTTACCGAAACCCAGATGTGTTGCAAACTATGTCTTTACGAAACCAGTGGAGCCATTGGAATTACTTCAACAAAGTCTACCGAACGGCTAGGGAGCTTATGCGTCCCGAACTGCTACACCTGAATATGTACGCTCTTGCTCGATTGCTACTTTCTAGGACAGTGAACCAAATGATGGGCTGCATCCAAGACCCCAATCCAAGACCCAGAAGTATTCTGGGACTAGTTCTACTGGGTTGGGATCAGCATCCAGTTCTTCGACTGGGTGTTCCAATTCCAGGACCAAGGCAGGACTGTAGTTCAGATCTAAGGTAATGCTGTGGTAATGGTAACGTATGAGATCAGTTTAAAAGCCACCATAGACTCGGACATCAATTCCAGAATCTGGAGCTGGATCAGGAACCCGGAATAGGTTCGTCGCCAGATCTAGGTCTTTTACTGATTTAAGAGCAGAATTCAAAGCGTGATAGGTACAGAATAATCCCCTCTATCATCAGAGCCTAGATCGGGAAAGGTCTGAAGATACATTTAAACTTCCAATAAAGTTTTGATCGATCGCCGTTGTTACACCATTTCTAGGGCGTTTTTTTAATATCTCAAAATTTTGGTTACTTTGCTCATTTGAAACGTTTAATATATTGTTTCTTATTATAACTATGTGTAGCAAAAATTAATGAAAATATGAGTCCTCCACACCCACGGCAGCTGGCCACTGAGCTTCCAGGCATGTTGGAGTTGCTCAACCCTGAAGTCGCGGAATAAAAATAGTCTAGAGCCAAGAACAACGCTATCACCGCTGCTTGCAAAAACCTACCAGCAACACAACCAGCAGCAGTAGCACAATCAATGAACCTGCTCCCCTTCTTCGATGGTGTCTAAAGGCGAGAGCAGAGCGCTGCCGGCAAGCCTGTGACCCTGGTAGCCGGTTAGTTTAACGCCCGACCGTTCACACGAGCGCCGTATGTGGCCGTACAGGACTGTCAAGCGGGCCGTGCTGTCAAACTGACTTGACGGGGGTTGGCGCAACAGTCGGTTGGCTGTATAAATTCTTTTGGCGCTACAGTAGACGTCACAGCGGATGAATGGATTTTAAAACAACAAAACTCAGACATTTCTGAGGGAGTAGCAAATGAGAAAAAAAAGGTTTGTAAAGGTACTCGTTTTTCGGTTGTAATTCAATTTCTATTCCCATAGGGCACCAATCAACGCAGTAACCGAAAACTCATACACTGCGAAGCCTAATCTTTGATTCCCGCGCATTCCTGCAAAGATGGCCACAGGTAGCCAGCATCCTCCATCCGTTTGCGCTTTTGCAAATACAAAAATAAGCAAATGCATTTCGCTGACCCATTGACCGGTTCGCTGTTCAGTATTTGTGTTGACGGTTTAGGAAAGAATTCATTTCTCCTTAGGTGCGTTCGTCACCGGTGTGCGCATTTACGTACAAATGGGCATAGAAATCGGCTGTTCGTTTTGCGCGGCTACAAGGAACATCCATTAATTACGTGACGGTCGTAGAAGCGTGTTTTTGCTTCAAAAGTTGCTTCAAAAGGGGTTCGAAATTTTGTTTCGTTAAACACATTAAGTTACTCGGTACATGTTTTGGCACGCTGAAGATCGCTGCTTGAGTTCGCTTTTGGCAGTAGTTCAACAAGCAGGCACAGCAGCAAAGTTCCAGGTCACTCTTGGGCATTCAACTTTGCCAAGAACCAAATCGTCGGACAAATGTTATGCATTCATAGCTAAAAAGTTCGTTACACGTTCTTAGCAAGCATCTACACAGCATGCTAACCAGCTGCAAAGTTCCAAATAGTTTCATATGCTTACTAAAAAGTGTCATTGTTTCATCTCTTAATCGATCACAAATCAGCTATCGAGCTCGGGCTGGCTTATTGGGTAACTAATAACACAATTTGCATATTAAACGCGTCCCAAAACGTCATCAATTCAGATAGGTTATATCAGCAATCAGCAAGTCGCTTAATCTGTCAGGCCCGCGAAATAATTGTTTAGGATGTCTAGATATTTAGATTTTAACCCACACTAGCTTCTTCTTCTTGGCGTGATCATAGCCTACGTGGTCATGCCAGCCTGTACAGGCTATCGAGACTTCTTGGCAAGTACCACGTAGTGATGGGTAAATACAATGTTTTTCCGGAGTCGGATTGATCCGACTCCGGCACCCCTCGGAGTCGGACTCGGAGTTGCTCCGGACTTTAGCGGGGGGGGGGGGGGGGGGGGGTAAGTGGTGCGTACGGGCCCCTCGGACACCCTCGGACTTATCGACTCCGAGTCCGGATCACTCCGGATTACTCCGGATCACTCCGGATCACTCCGGATCACTCCGGATCACTCCGGATCACTCCGGATCCGGAATGACTGTCCATTATCGTTTAGACAATTCTTGATGAGTTCATTGACTTTCAAGTCGTACATCTAATATGTACGAAAACTGATCCGGACTGATCCGGAGTGATCCGGAGTGATCTGGAGTGATCCGGAGTGATCCAGAGTGATCCGGAGTGATCCGGAGTAATCCGGAGTGATCCGGAGTAGTCCGGAGTGATCCGGAGTAATCCGGAGTGATCCGGAGTGATCCGGACTGATCCGGACTGATCCGGAGTCGAATCCAATTATGATCCGGAGCCGGAGTCATATTTTGCGCACCGGAGTCGGAGTTGATCCATGACTCCGCTCCGGATTACCCATCACTAGTACCACGCAGCCGGATAGTTTGTTTTGCTACGGGTATATGGTCCATGCGAGGTTTGAACACACAACGGGCAAGTTTTAGGTGGGATTGGGCAAATTCAATATTTTGGAAATCATAAATGTCTAAAGATTTATAGTTATATGAATGTTAATGGACTTATGAAGGTCATAGATTCATGAAGCCTAGGAGATTAAAGCCGCCTTTGATGATTCGTGAATCTTTGAAGACTCATGAATCATTAGAGATTCAAGAATCTTAAAAGATTCGTTGTTGCTGTTGTTGTTGTTGTTGTTGTTGTTTGGTTTGCTATAGAGAATTTGAGCATTTGAACTTCATTCTTCCCTTTCAAAGATTCGTAAATCTTTAAAGACTCGTAAATCTTTGAAGATTCGACTCGAGATTCGAATCACTCATCAATGAAGATTCATATGAATAAATCTCAACGAAAGATACATGAAACCCAACACTAATACATATCCACCACCTTGTTTGTTGCGGTCGCTGCGTACCGCTAATGCTAACCTCTACAATATCTGACATTTGATGCACTGCTACCATGTTTATAGCGGCCGGCAGGGACAGTGAAAAAAGGTTAGCGTAATTCATGGATGCCCCCTGTTTGTGCACTGGTCTTGGGGACGCATTGGTCGGTTGTGGTTTTCAAACTCTCGAAACCGTTGCGGCCAGTAATTGTAGAACTAGATCGCTTGATTCTCACACAGTGTATCATAAGTGACCAGTGCACCATTTTGAACAGTATGTTTCGCAAACCATGTAAAGTAGAATTACACTTCAACCTTCTCCAAATATTATCGCACCTTCAATTTAGCGAAAAGATAAAAGTATATCGACCTTACCGTCGAGAACACGGCACGGATTCGATACGGTGGTGGTTGTTTTCGAAAAGAAAAGGGCCAAGGCGAAGCCAATTGCTCCAAACACCCAAACCGATATCGGCAGGAGTTCTCTCCCTCCCTTCCGAACCCTGCTGACGGCAAACGTATGACCCCCAGCTGACGCCCGAATGGCGGTGCTGTTGGTGAGTGTGTGTGTGTGTGTGTGTGTGCGAGTGGTTACGTTTGCCACTCTTCCCGGTTCAAACCCCATTTCCAGAAGGTTCAGATACGTGCACAAGCTACGCCAGCCTCCGCCCGTCCGTCCTGGGGGCATTTCGGGCCTCCGTTCTCCCCGCACGCTGGTGGTGCGCAAACGAAGCGGAACAACGCACCACCGCCCAGGGCCGAGCGGGCGGGTGAGACAGCGAGCAAGCAGGCGGGGAGGCGCACGACGACGGGAGCAAAGCAGAACCGAAGCTAAATTGCTTACGTCGCGATGACGTAAGCTCGTGGCGTAAACGGCACACAGGCAACTGTACTGTAGGAAGCACGGTCGGTCGACTGCCGCGCGCGGCCAGCGAAAACGCCGCGCCATGGATGACGTGATGCTGGTTGGCCGCGACCCCGTAGTTTTGACACACCGTACACGTGCGCTTGGCTGTGTGCGTGCGCGCGTTCATCCACCAGCGTTCCGTTCCTTTCCACCCCCCCCCCCTCCCCCCATCTACCAACCTCCTTCCAAATACGAAATTCCTGCTATTTTCGGTAGTCGGTTCGGTTGTGTGGCGTATTGTGCGCGCCCGCAGCTTGACAGCGCCCGGGGATTTTCACACATTTTTCCGTCGCGCGAACGATTTTCTCTCTCTTTTTTCTCTTGCTTTCTCTCTCTGTCTCTCTCTCTCTCTCTCTCTCTCTCTCTCTCTCTCTCTCTTTCTCTCTTTCCTACACCATCCAGCAGTACAAGATGTAAAGGGCTCGTGTCCCTCCCCGCTCGGTTTCTTCCACCTCTTCGCTGTGGTCGCATTTTTCAAGGTGACCAACACGGCCGACAGAACGGTTGGTGTGTGTATGTGTGTGTGTGTGTGCCGAGGACCAACACTACGCTGTTGTGGCGCGCTCTGGAATGCTCTGGATGGTGGATGGATGACGTCATCCGGTGATTACGTATGCAGGCGCTGACATCATCATCATCATCATCATTATGATCAGCAGCATCATCATCGTCATCGTCATGGCCATCATCATCGACGTCGTGTTTGCCCTACGTCACGCGGGCGAGAGAAAGAAGTAGATGCGGGCAAATTCAAAAAGGGTCGCTCTCGAGCCGATCTCCAACCGTTAGGCGAGGGGGGAGGGGGGAGGGGGGAGGTGGGTTTTGCCTTCCCCCACCCCCTTCAAAGCAGCGCGTTAATTTACGCGGCCGTTTACGGGTTTACTACTACGGCGGCCGCAAGCGGGTATTGCGATGTGTTGCGGCTTTTTAAAATTCCTTCACACTGGCCGCGAAACACACAGCGGGGTGCGGAGCGCGGGATTGGGGACGGGTTTTGTTGTTGTTGTTGTTGTTGCTTTTGTTTGTTGCGAACCCCCCTCCCCACCCTCAACCGGTACCGTACGTTGGGCGCGCGCTATCGCCACCGTCATCGGCAGCATCATCGGCCGCTTCTCGGCAACGCTCTCTCTCTCACATGGGACGGGGGGATGGCACATGGTGCTAGATGGGCGACTTGCTATCAAATTTCAGCAAGTTACACTCCACCGCGTGTGTAGGCGAGAATGGTTTGACACAGGCAAAGAGAATTTAGTATAAGGAAGAAGACGGTGTGTGTCCCTGGCCGAATGGGAATCGCACTACGTCCAGTCTTGTACGAGCCAACACACTTATCCATTACACTGCCGCTGTCATTCGAGTCTCGTGATGCTTGGCGGCATATAAAAGAGGCCGTGCGAAAGTCGTTCATGATATTTCTAATGGAACGAGTTGTCCTATTTGAAAAACCATTACGCGAATGCTTTTAATTCGACAGCTTGGTACGTTTTTGTTGAGAATCCAGGACTGTGTAGGAACGGGGTCAAATATTAGCCAAAATCGGTTTGGCTATCTTGGAAGCCACTTGGCAGCAGAGAGCCCTTGACAATTCATCATACACTCAAAAATGTATTATTAGTAGAGGTATATAGTACATATTCCTCCTTTAAAATTTATGAAATAATCAACAATTTTCTTGCTATTCATCCCGATTCCGATACATCATTAAAATCATAATTAAAATTTGAATCGAAAATGACTTCCAGATGACAAACTGCTGTAACGAACTGTGGGCTACTTGTCAAATCATTCTACACTACTTGACCTCATCCCTACACAGTCCTTGGTTGAGAATAAAGTTTCACCTCACTGGTTGCATGAACCAACTGTTTTACTCTTAATTTGTAGTTGGCACGCTGTTCCATACGTTTTTTTTTTCTTCGAATTTTTCAAAGACCTTTCCTGTTTTGTGATTTGTTTCGAAGCCCGAATTTACACGCACACAAACACATGCATTTTATTTAAACTGTCAACCAATGCAAGGCCCAATCACGAAGGATTGTTTCATCAAATTTACGCAACACACAGCTATGTTCCAGTTTAAACGTGTATAATTCCACAAAAGATAGTTTCCGAGATGTACCGCATATTCATTCACGAGGTTTCGACATTTTGATATGGCAGATTTTCGAGAAAATTCCAATAAAAACCAATAGAAAAAAAGCATAATGACACGAAAATCAATTATATTTTAGCTTAAGTCCGCGAAAATTAATTGCTTGAGAAATTTAACAAGAACGATTTCTTCTCGGTCTGCATTAGTAGCGTAGGAGAAAACTAGAGATACACCCGTAAAATAGTGTTTGTAGGATTGCTGTAGCTCTGCTTTGGCTTAGATTTTGAGATAATCACTCAGAGGATTGGGTTTAATAAGAAAGCTGATGAAAAGGGAACGCATTCTCAAGTATTTTAATGATTAAAAGTAAATTAAAAGAACAGTGTGTCCTAGAGCGTTCCATCAACCCAGAGCACAGAAGAGAGAAACACGAAATGGAATATTCGACTCACCGAAGGCACCATTGATGTTCCCCCCGGTCAGCGCTGTTCGAGCTCAAAAAAACCATCCACAGCTCGTGACGTGTTTCTATACGCCTAGTGATATAATGAAAGAAAGAGAAAGAAAGAGAGAGAGAGAATACTCTGTTTTCGTACCTGAAAAGATACTCTGTTTTCATTACCTACTTCGAATGTGTGTGCAAGTGCGTGTGTGTATGCCCATGTGTTGTTGGCGCAACTCGTTAGCAGGCGAAGTGCTTTTCAGTGTGTGTGTGTGTGTCGAGTGGTTTGTGCGCACGTGCGAAAACGAGACAGCCGTCGGATTGTTGGGTCGCGTTGGGCCGCCGCCGTGTACCGGTCGTCTCGCTCCGGCACGTGCCCACAGCCCGTCCTGCTCGTGCGCACCCGGGGCCCCCAGGGCCAGCAGGGCTCGGCCGCAGCGCGATGACGTTCGAGCTAACTGTCAAAAACAACGCCACAATAGTTCCGTTTCGGTGTTCGCAACGAATATGACGAATAGTCCGCTTGCTCGCAAGCGTGAACCGTCGCCGTCGCCGTCGCCGCTGTCATCGCCGTTGTTGTTATCGTCGTCGTTGTCGTCGTCGTCGTCGCTGTTGTCGTTGTTGTTGCCGTTGGTGTTGTTGCCCGTCGCCAGCAGCATTGCCGTCGTAAGCATTCCCGTTCTTTCCTTTTTTTTGTTTTTGCTCCCACCCCATGTGTTGCTGCATTGCTCCCTGCTCCCGGGCCCGTTTCTTCGCCACTGTTCGGGGTACAGGCTCTCCTGTCAAATCGCTTGACCAACAAAACACAGTTATCTTCAGCCTGGTTGAATAGTGTGATTAGTGACTTTTTTTTTTCGCTCGTCGTCAGTTCCCTTGATTCTTTCACCTGTGTGTGTGTGTGTATGTGTGTGCTTTACTGTTTCTCGTTCGCGCGCGCGTTCTTCTTCCACGATTCTTGCATCAGAGCACACCAATATTTTCGGCTCTGCACACAGACACAAACACACACACACACACATACACATCAATAAGCGCACGCGCACGTCAATACACACACAGGCACCTCTATGCTCATGCTGGATGCTTTTGGTGGTCAAGAAGATTTCTCGCTTCGTGTAAGCAAAAGCAACCAAAAAACACACACACACACACACACACTCACACACGCAGCTACTCACAGTGACACAGGAGCCGGGCCACACAGAAGGCAGAGACGGACCCCTCCAACGTTGGGTGTGTGTGTGTGTTTCGCGTTGATGGTGTGCTGCTGACCAGTGCGCTCTTCTTCTCGCTCTCGCGATTAGCACACAGGCACACGCAACGGGCAAATAAGCTGTCAAAGCCTACGCGCGCCTGTGTGTACGTGTGTGTGTGTGTGCATAGTGTCATCGAGGTGTGTTTGTACGCTGTTTCTGTGTGTTTTTTATTGTTGTTGTTGTTGTTGTTGGTGTGACGTGTGGGTGGTGTGTGTGTGTGTGTGTGTGTGAGTGTGTCACGCTCTAGGACGCACATACGACCCTCGACTCCGTTGGTCAGTGTTTCCGTCCTCTCGGGGCAGCACTTTTCCCTCCGCCGCTTACCAAGCGCGTGTACTCTATTGGGGTGTGTGTAATTCACTTCACTTTCTTCAGCAACATTCAGCCACAAACACACACACACACACGCGCGCAACTAAAAAAGGTAAAGAGACCCACAGCTACCGCCAGCAGCCCGGAACACTTTCGAGCAGTAGCGGATGGTCCGGGGATAGTAATATTGTTGTTGTTTGGTTTTGTGTGCCATCCAAAGTGTGGGTGAATGTGTGCGTGCGTGTGTGTGTGGACCGAAGGTCGAAGGACCAAAAGGAGCAAGAAGGACGGGGACACTCGGGGATACGACACACACACACACACATACAACACTACTCGAACACTTCCCGTCCAGAAGTGCGACGATGTGGTATGTGTGCGTGTGTTTTGTTATCTGGACGGGCTATCTGTTTGTTTAGTGTGTTTAACCTACGGCCCCAGCTGCGGCTGTTTTACCAGCGTATGTGTGTGTGTGTATTTGTTCTTGGTTGCAGAGTGTCAAAAAATTGGTGCCTCGTTCTGTGCCACGATAAGGATGCTTGGCGTGTTCGCATTTGGCGCGGTATGCAACGGGCTTTGGAGCCGCCTCCTTGCCCCCTCCCCCCACTCCCCCAGCTGCAGGGGGAACACCTCCGGGTGTGTTGGGTGTGTTACGCATACGCCACCTTTGGGCGCCTTTCTCGCACTTGGGGTTGGCCCGCTCGGCACGGAGAAGCTCTGAGCTCATCGATTGCCGTGTGGTAGAGAGTGTTTCTGTGTGTGTGTGTGTGTGTGTGGCCAGAAAGAAGGTGGACCCCCCCCCCACACACACACACACACGTTCGCCCAGTCGGCGGTGTGACTAATACGGCAGCAGGGAGGCTTACGCGTGCGTGCCCTTCGTACACCGTACACCGGACTAACTGCTGCTGCTTGTGTGTGCACGTGTGTGTAAAGAGTGAAGGCACATGGTGCGCGCGCGTGTGTGTATGCACACACGGCGTGACCTGTCCCGTCACGCGTACCGTGCGTGACTCCGTGAGGCTCGCAAACAACAACACAACAACACAGCACACACACACGCTCACGCATACGTAAACTGCTTTGGCAGGACTAGAGGCGCAAAGGTGCTCACACTCTTAGTGTGGTGCTCTGCTTGCGTTTGACCCAGTGAGTAAGTGTGATAAGTGATATGGTACAGAGTGTCCGCACAGGCAGGTAAAAGCTACTGTGTGTGTGTGCTTGGCGGTTCGCTCCGATAAGATAGACAGAACCAGTGTGTGTGTGTATGAGTTACAAACAAGAGTGGGCTCCGCCAGTGTCTTCAAGCCGCTAAAACCGACCATCCCGCTACTAGCAACCGGCGTACCGAAGTGCCCCGCTTCTCCACCTTCCCCGTTGCCAACAATCAATGATGTCCCCCCCCCCAGCTGGGACAGCCAGCAAATCAAACACTCGCAATCAAAGCTCGAGGAAGGAGGAAGCGGAAGGAACCTATCTGCCCAAGGGGACATTCCCCGACAGACAATGACACTTTTACGATCATCCCTCCCTCCCCATCCGGTGTGGTAGCTGTGAAAGCAGTTGCAAGGCTCAAAGTCTCTATAAACAACGCATCAAACAGTGCGAAAGGCTAACGAGAGACCCACGAAGTCCCAACGCTTCCATAATAATACAACAACAGCAAAGAGTGCAGTAGGACCTCAATATTCGCGTGTCCTGTGGAGTGTGCCGTTGTATCTGTTGTTTGGTGTTCCCATCCAGGGAAACCTCTAGCAAGGATAAACCAGGCTGCGACAGTCAATGACGGTTGTGTTGTGCCAAAAGAGGAAGATCTACTAACAGGTATATCTCCATAAGTTGCGGTGATGCCGGCATGCACAGGAATTTCCCGAGCAGCGACCGTTTAAATTGCTTAGGACCTCATGGATGCGAGGCTCTTGGTGTAAACTGTTAAGAAGAGTTGTCACCTCTTTTATTAATCCTTAATTAATGGTCTTACCACGGATTGTTTAGGGTCCTCTCCCCCTTTGAAAAGAAGTGCCAGTTGGGAATCGATTCGGTCCGGCGTTGTAGGAGCCGACGCATCTATCGAATATACCACCTAGGGCCACCGCGAGTAGAGACACGATACACGCTTATAAACGATTCATGATGTGGGTTAGAGATACTGCCCCAAACTGCTCGTAGTTGGCTTACATGATGGATTTCTTCAATGAAAACACATTATTTTTGACATTCAGAATTCGAAGTGTCTACGAATACTCGGAACTCCTGTAGTTCAGTTTAAATTTTATTTTGCTTGAACATGAGCAGCTCTTGGACGGTGTTGTGGTAGACTTGTCAAGTCGTACGACCTTGCAGAGCATGTCCCCGTTTTTTTTTAAGTTTTCAAGCTCTATATGGATATCGTCCGGTGACAATCAACGACATGGAATTGTTGACATTCCATTGAACAATCGCGTCAAAAATGCCATTTAGCACTCATTTGTCTGTGAATTCTGTGAAAGTTTTCAAGTGAATTAAATCGTCCCCGAAATTAACTTGCCCCCGGTCCATAAAGGCCGGGCTACATTGACCGTACTCCTGAGTGTAATTCCGATTTTCACTAGCGCACCTGGCGGCGGCTGGTGGAAGCTTTTTTTTGGTCATCAAGGGAATGGTCGTGCCGGATCTCAAATTTAAGTTGTTTTTTCACCGTTTTTTGATGCGAAAACGGCTGAAATACTTGCACAACATATTCATCTATCAATTACAAAGCTTTTTCAGTCCAGTTAAGGTAAAAAACATGGAAAAATAACATATTTTCTGGAGCGGCTCCAAATTGTTTGGCAAAATGCTTCGGTCAGCCGCCGCCAGGTGCGCTAGTGAAAATCGAAATTACGCTTGCGAGTACGATCAATGTAGCCCGGCCTTAAGGGTTTGTGTTGGAAAATTCTTTCAAATAAGTAAAATAAGAGCATTTCTTTTGGCATCCCCGAGCAGAAGTTTGTTGAATTGCACAATAGACGCTGCAAAACAGATCAAATCACCAACTTTTCCCCCGTTTTTGGTTGTGATGCATAATTTCATTCACTGGCTCGGGAATAAACATTTGGAGCCTAAAAATCTTGCGCCTAAAATGTAAACATTTAAAGCCGGCGTAAAGTGTCGCTCGCTGGATTTAGGTTCTTGCGATGGTGCCACAGCATCTGTAGACATTCAGACATTCGACATTCGCGTTTTCTTCAAACCATTGTAAATTACGACCGGTCACATTTTCCGCTGACACTGCTCCGCTTATACTACCCAGCCCGAATAGCTTAAAAATCTCAGCTCAAACACGTAGGTAACATCTTGTGCGCCAGGGGACCCTGTTGCCTAAATATCTCGATCTGGGGAGGGAACGGAACGTGCCTACGAGAGCGTTTGCCACTCTACCCCAAATGTTCGGCATCTCGGCACATCCGAGTGTTCGGAGGTTCCAATTACATGTTAGCCCCGCAGTGAACGCATTGACACGGTGGAGATATTTGGTAAACAATGGGTAAGCCTTTTAGGGAGCAGCAGCCTTCCAAATAGTTCTAATAATCTGTGCTGGTTGCAAACCATCACCAAGTCTGCAGCGAAGTTGCAGCGAATGTTTATTTATCCCGTTCCCTTGTCCCTAAACAGCAAGCAAGCATGGGATAAATATTCCAACCGTAGGCTGTGTGTATGGTGACACCTGCCGATTTTCGATACGACGACGCGCAAATGCCGCCAACTGTTGCGTTTGTCCCTGCAGGCAGAGCGTCAACTTCGAACGGGGATAACTCCAGATAACTTTCCCAGTTTTTGTACATATCAATCAACGGGGTGCTTATGCTCAACATCTTCCCCTGCTGTGCCGTATTCCCGTCGTGTTTCTTTCTTTCTTTCTACTGCTCAAAATGACGTCATCTCACCGAACGGAGGGTGGAATGTTACGGTTCGGCAGTGCTGGACAAAGCAGCAAGACACCGGCAGCAAGCAGCGCGGAGCATGGTGCTTAGTCCAAATAATAACTAGAGTGCTCTGATGGGGCTGCTGCTTGCACAACTGCATCATCACTATTCCTGGTCATCACTGAAGGGATGACGCATACTGGCCGGGAAGTGGTTTTGGCTTCTTCGTGGGATTGCAAGCGTGCTATTAATTATCCCGCCGAGCGGGTGGGGCAGCGCTGACAGGACTCGATAACTTCAGCCCTTGCCGGTGGTATCGTCGTATTGAAATGGCCATTCTGGGGCATTGGACTGTGATAGCTTCACCTATTCGGCATGCTTTGGGGGCGAAAGAACGACCAAGTATGGTTTAGAGTTTAGGTAGGCAGGCACGCTTCACGGAGAAGAAGGCCATAAACGATATACGCTGCTGTCGCTTTGGATTATCATATCTTGATCAAAGCAAACTGTAAGGGGTCTTATTATGTTAATGTTTCAAAATACAGCTAATGTTAAAATTACAATCATAGACTGCTTGTAGCACGATGAACCTGGAGTATGGTGTTGGTGGGAATGCAAACAAAAACAAAAAAACAAAAAACAAATCAAACTAGCTGCTCCAGCCTGCCATATGGACTGACACAGATTCGCGTTTGGATTTTTGTGTGTCGAAGGTGATTTCGTACACTTTTGCGCCCAAAATTGCTGTGCTGAATTTATCTCTCTGTCTCTCTCTCTCTCTCTCTCTTTATATGATCTCTCTTTCTCGCAATTTCGCAAATCAGCTTACCGGGCACACTCACACAAGATTTTTCTCGACATCTCGACCTTCCCGTTTCCCCCTACCAAAGTGGAAAATTTTGGTCTTACGCATCAGTTTTCTCGCATTGATTGGTGCGTTCGAGCAGGGTTGGAATTTGCGCCCCACAACCTCCCCACCCATGTGTGCTTGCTCGCAACACCTTCACCTTCATCGAGCGCACGAACACGACGAAACCCGGGTTGCGTACGCTAATAGACGCGAGCAAAACGAAAAGAAACCCCCCCCCCCCTCTTCCCTCCTCCCCCCTCCCCCCTCGAATGCTTGGACAAACAGTCTCGCCCTCCCCCCCCCCCCTCCCTTCGGACAAGCTATATCCCGAGCGCTGCCAAGATTATCTTTCATCTCGTCTTGATAATCACGTCGGTGTGTTCGGTCGGTCGATGCGGATGACGTGACACGGTCCGTTTTTATTTTTCGCCATCGCCAATGTATATATATACATACATACATACATGCATGTGGCTGCTATCGCGCTCGCCGTGTCGGGTCGGGTCCCACTCGTAGAATGTTGCTGTTGCTACGTCAGCGGCCCCAGCGACGCAGCGAAGCACGGTTGCTTACGTACGGTTGTGAGAGGTTATGTATAAACAAACAGCCCCAGTACACGCAAACATCTACACAGACACACACACATACACACAGACAGTAGAAGGCGCAACAGTGTCGGACAATTTTCTTTCGGCTTCGAACGTTGCGCGGAACGGGGAGGCTCTTCGTCGCTTGGCTCAGCTATTGATTCTTCTATTTGATCAATTTTTGGGGAACGAACCTGCTTACGCTCATTTTACATGTTGAGTCATGTTGGCCAGGATTGTAATGCAAATGAGCGTATTTTCTCCCCCTTTTTCTTTCTCTCTCTCTCTCTCTCTCTCTCTCTCTTTCTCTCTCAAGCAACTCTTCCACAGCATGCCCAGCCCCAGGGTCAGCTGCTCGTAGCAGAAGCTGTTTAATTATACAGCAGCAGGGCGGATGACTAACTGGCTGAGAGAAAGTGCAGATGATGATTTTGCTCGCCCCCAATCCCCTTCCGAATGTCCTTGAAGGCCGGGGCACGCTTACCACACCCTGCTCCTCTCCTCCTCTTTCCCTCTTCTGCTCGAACAGAGACAGATAGTGGAGGGTACCAAGGAGGGGTGTCAGCCTTGAAAACATATGGGATCAACGCCATACACACGCACAGCGCACGCCACCACCAAGCAAGAGCTGATGTTAGTCACACATACAAACATAGAGACAGAGAGAGAGAGAGAAAGAGAGAGACAGATACACGGTGAACTCAGAAGAAAGCAGCACTGCTTCACAAGACCATTTTGCACAAGACGAGCAAAAGTTTTCCCCCTTTCTTTCTTTTCCGCTTGGTGTCCCGGGTGCTCCTGCCTCACTGCTCCCGCTTTACAAGCTGGAGCGTTTTCTAATGTTTTGTTTTTGTATGAGTCACTAAGTACGGCTTGTAACTCTGGTGTGTGTGTGTGTGTGCGTGCCGTGGTGTGTAGCATACTTTTCGGGATTTTTGGTAGAATAGCGCAGGACAACGGCATCACACGCCCTGACGGGTCTGTGGGTGGGGTTTGAAAAGGTTGGTTCCGTTTTTTTTTTTTTGAGTTCGACTAGTCGGAGTAGCTCAGAGCAAGGCTCTACGCGGCACCGTCACCTGAAAGGGGGAACAAAATCGAGAGCTCCGCTGTGTTGATGAGAGGTGACCGTGAATCGATGCGAACGATTAGCATATACAGCGGAAGAGACTACTCGCGCAGACTGTGGCGTATCAACAGTTTGGGACGGTAGAATGGAACGGTAAAACAAATCCGCTGACGAAGCAGCGAAGGCTGTGTGAGATTTTGATCAGGCCGATTTTAGACACTATTGCTCCAACCAATCAGGTGTGTAAAGGTTTCGGGTTTGGAGCATGGACCTCGAGAGTAGGCACTGGCTGTTGGGATCTCAGTTTTGTATACATTGTCGGAAGGATCTTGTATGGAGGATTGAATTCTTCCACCTTCGAGTGGCAAGAAGGTTCTAGAAGACGGGAAGACACAAAAATACGCAACGATGCTCTAAGTCAGCGTGGCTTCACAATTTAGCGCCAGCACGCTTCGCGCTAAGGTGTAAATTAACTCTTGCGGATCGTACCGTGTGCTTGCTAACTTGCCTGTCCTGTCCCACCAGCCGGTATCTTTCTCGTTCATTCATTGGAATCGCACACACACACACACTCACGCGTTAGGTTGCAATTAGTTGGAATCGGTCCAGAAAATGCACCGCTCAGTGAAACCCCATCTTAGGCCATGGAAACTTATTTATAATCATTGTATCCTCACCCCTCCCCCCCCATGTCATACAATGGAATGTTGACGGTGTAATGCGCCCATATGTGCGGAAATTCTTCTAACAGCGCGTTGTGGTTCTGGGACCAAATAGTGGGCAGGACCAAATTCCAATCAAGTGCACTGTTGGCTAGTAGTAGCGCGCGAGGCATCGCCGGACATCAATGTTTCCCCTGTCTTATTCCTCGCACTATGTCCAGAGAGGTCAAATTGCCGCCCTCGAGGTCTTTCGAGGTGCGGACTGCGAAATGAGTTTGACATCGCTAATCTCTTGTTGTACCTGGACGCAGCTTGGTTCGGACGTAATCGCTAATGAGTCCCATATATCGCCCATGCTCCCCGAGAGCGGCTCCGTAGCCCCAACGGTTACGGCCTGTGGGACTGTGTCACGCAACCTTTGGTGGAATAATTTACTTCCAGCGCCCCCGAAAGCTCTTGTGCCCTTTCGCCCCCAAGCAACACGCGGGAGCATTAGTTGCAGGGTGGGATGGGGCTGGAGTACACGCCATCTCCAATTTAATGCCATGACCTTTTAATCTCATCGCTCGAAAGGTCTCACAGATGGGCAGGCATCTTGAAGCTCCAAAACAAGCATAGCACACTTGAAGGACACCGTCACACACACACACACACACACTCACTCGGGGGTCGGTGGGATGTTTTGTTTGCTTTCAAGGTTGGGATAGTTTTCCCACCCAACTCCAACCAGTCCAGGGGCATTGGACTCATCTGGCATTCTGCGCACTTTCCAACCACCACACAATATCAGTCCCCAAAATTCTGTACACAAAATCCTCACACAATGACATTCTGCTCCAGTAAAGATGTTTATTTAATAAGTTTCTGTCATTCTTGGAGTTGAGTTTGAGCGGGTGTGTTGCCAATTGTAGGCGCCGATAACCCGCCAGCGGGAGATGGGTTCCCTCAAGGTCAACACCCAGTGATACGGATAACTTTGTCGAGAGTGCATCATTCCTATCAGCCGTGCCTAGAGAACTGCCTTTCTCTCTCCTTTTCTATATCTCTTATATGACGAGAGTTTCGAGTGCAAATCGCGTCTAGGATCTGTTGTCTGAGTCTGTTTTATTACAAGAAGAGTATGCTCTAGTTATCCTGTATTTGGGACCAAAGAATAGAACCAAGAGCAACACGTACATCGAAGTAGTTGTATTTCTCTACTGTAGTTGATGAGTCGTAAGCTAGAATATGCAAACTAACATATTTTTGAAGTATGTATTAGTTCTATTCCCACAGTCGGTAACGCGATACATTCCACGCGCTCCAAGTTCCAGAATTGCCACGAATCTTCATGAATTTGCATATCACACTGCTGTCGGCGTGAATCGATGCTGGAATCGATTCCGATTCCGGAGCCGATTCCGGAGCCGATTTCGGAGCCGATTCCGGAGTCGATTCCGGAGTCGATTCCGGAGCCGATTCCGGAGTCGATCCCGGAGCCGATTCCGGAGCCGATTCCGGAGAAGATTCTCGAGCCGATTCCGGAGCCGATACCGAAGTTGGCTCCGGAGCTGATTCCGCAGTTGGCTCCGGAGCCGATTCCGGTGTTGACTCCGGAGCGAAATCAGTCCGGGAATCTCCATGAGAATGGATCTTTTACAAGTAAATTTGGATTTTTGCGGTTATCAATAAGTAGTATGATTGGACCCAAACGCCTTTTTTTATGGCGATGCCGAAACTGACTCCGTTTGGTAGCCGATTTTAATTTATGAGCCATTTTCGATTCGAGAGCCGACTTCGATTTCGAAACCGATTCCGGAGTCGATTCCGAAGTCGATTCCGGAACCGACTCCGATTCCGGAGTCGATTCCGGAACCGATTCCTATTCCGGAGCCGATTCCGAAGTTGATTCCGGAACCAATTCCTATTCCGGAGCCGATTCCGGAGTCGATTCCGGAACCAATTCCGGAATCATCTCTGGAGCCGATTCCGGAGTCGATTCCGATTCCGGAGCCGATTCCGGAAACTGATTCCGGACCTACTATCCGGAATCGATTCCAGAAAACTGCGGAGCTAGCCGGAATCGATTCCGACAAAAACTTCATTTTTCCCATCACTAGTATCAACCCCAACTCAACACCTTAATTTGCTGCCCGTCACCACTTTCGGTGCTTTCTTTCGTCTTTTTCATTCACTTTTCATTCCATCAACGATCAAAGTGTCTATCGAAACCAGGATTGGTCGCCAACGGGTTGGATTCTAACTACGTAGTGAAGTTTGTAAGCATCAGCACATTTTCCCACCCAAAACCAAAACGCTTCCAATGGTCGTGTCGCCCCTACGCGTGTCCTGCGAAATAAATAAACACCACGCTGCCATCTATTCTAATCTATGCATTTTTTTTCTTTGATTGCTATTACTTTCTAGCCCTTGGCAGTCGGCCGAAATGCTCACTAAGAGCCGATGAAACCATCGACGGTGGCACAGTAATGCAACAGCACCAGCAGCACCAGCAGCAGAAGCAGCAGCAGCAGCAGCAGCAGCGCGCTACGATCAGGACGCACCAGCAGCAGGATCATCCGGGACATGTGCCGCTGTGTATCGTGCACGGGCGCACCGTTGTGTAGTGTGTAGATGTGACCGTGCAAACCCGAACTGGAGTGTTGGTAGGCGAGTCGCGCCACACGCGGGTGCCTTGCCGTGCAGTGACAGTGCAGTCGCCCGAGTCCTTGCGCGGGCCAGTTTTGGTTTTGTTTGATTTTATTTTTTTTTTATTATTTTGTTGCGCCTCGGCCTTTGCTCGGTCCGCTCTGTAGCATTGTCGGCGGTGGTGAGACCATTCTCGGAAACGCGCGGAGCAGACGCAGCGTCACGAAGGGAAAAACGCTCGACGGCGTCCCATGATTTGCGTGCATCGCTAGAAAAAAAAAACGGTTTCCGTCCTGCCGGTGTCCGGTCCGGGTCCGGCCATGCTCTAGAGGTGTATTTTGTGCGAAGGTGTCTGTGTCTGTGTGTGTGTGTGTTTATTCAAACGGCAAAGAAGAAGAAGAAGAAGAAACCATGTAGCCCCCCGAACTGAGCGTCTCCAGTCTGGTCAGGTGAATAATAGAAAAAAAAAACGCAAAAACAAACAGTGTGTAAAACGGGCGGTACTTAAGAGCAGTGCGAATCTAGGTGAGCCAGGTGCGTCTCCACCTCGTCCTCCGTGGTGCTTGCGCCTAGGAGTGCATAGGGATAAATTTAAACAAAAAAAAAACATTGTTTGCCCTTCCGTGAGCCGGTGTAAGACATTGAAAGCCTTTTACTGGCCCAATTTTATTATTTTGCTAAATTTGATTTACCACTGTAGTTAGAGAAAAGTACGCACTAGCAACTAAACCTAAGCTAATCGAGAGCAACTCGTGTGTGTGTCTGCGTGTGCGCGCGCGTACTTGGTGCGAAAGTGAAAAAAGCGGCCTTTGCAACGGGGAAAGGGTAAGGGGGGTTTAACGCATTGCCGCACACCAGCCAGCCAGCCCGCGACCGGGAAAGCTTGGAGTGCGCGCACGAACCACCGCCGGTACCGGCACGGTGACGCCCCGGGGGGAGGCGCAACGCAGCGGGCGGATTATGGACAGTAGTATGGTCGAGGAGAACGGTTCCTCGGCGATAGGCGATCCGCTCGGTGGTGGTACCGGTCCGAACGCAACCGGTTCGACGGTCGGTGAGGCGGTGGTAACCGTCGGCGGTGGCGGTGGTGGTGGTGGTGGTCGTGGCCCCCCATCCGGTGTAGGAACGCAGCACCAAAGCGAGCTAATCAGTACCTCCAACAACGGCAGCGCCGACAGCAGCACGGCAGTAACGGTGGCAGCCTCTACCGGTGAAGGTGGTGGAGGGGGCGGAGGAGGAGGAGGAGGAGGTGGTGGTGGAGGAGGTGGAGGAGGAGGCGGTGTGAAGGGAGTGACGGGCTTGGTAGCGGGCAGTGCACCGGGCGGCCTGGGAGCGCTCGGGTCCGGGTCGGCCAACAACAGCTCGGTACCGGTCGGTGGTGCGGCCGGTCCGGAGGTAACGCTAGTGCCGGCGGCGGCCGCCGCAGTCACCGCGTCCGGTACCAACATCGTCCAGCTGCTGTCGACCCAATCGCCCGGCCAGGTAAGCTAGCAACGTTGTCGGCTGCGGTTTTCTTGTTTTTTTTTTTGGTCGTAACGCTCTCCATTCCTCCTTTCAGGCGCAGTCCGTCATACAGCAGAACCAGCAGTCGGTCATACAGACGGCAACAGGGAACGTGCCGCTCGCGCGCAGCGTACTATTAGTGTGTAACAAACCAAACTCCGTGATCCACACGACGACGGGCAATTTGCAAACCATACACGTAAGCTGCGCTCTTGCGCACGATCGTACAGCAGCGCCAGACGGACCGGCGGTGGTAATGGACATGTTTCTTCTGCATCTTTTTGTTTTGTTTTTCATGATTGTCCCGGAAGATCAAACCCGAACCGCACATCGTCACCGGTTCCGGCAGCATTATGACCGACACCAACAGCGACGACACGCTGTCGGACGAGGAGGCGTCCCCGAAGAAGCGGAGGGACCTGCTGACCCGGCGCCCATCCTATCGTAAGATATTGAGCGATCTCGGCGGAGCGGAAATCGGTACGTTCGGGCGTTCGTTCGCCTAGTGGACCTCCCCCCCCCCCCCAACCCCCCCGACCACGCACCCAACTCACGTGGTTGGTCGAGTGCCTTCGTCTGTTCCCACGCGCGTTCCGCCCAACTTCCCTAAGAGGGTCGGCTCCTGTTTTCTCCCTTTTTTTTGTTTGCTGTCGAGCTGCCGACGGTATGAGGCGTGTAGAACGAATGTCTCTCTGCCTGTGTGATTGAGCCTCGAGGACATGGTGGGGGGGTTTCTTTTTTACTCCAAACCCCTTCCCCGACGCAAAAGGTCAACCGGAAAGGGGCCAGCCCCACCGCAACGCGCGGGGGATTGCAACTTAACAAATCTGTTCCAATGTTTTCGTTTCTTAAATTTCCACAAAACCACCAACAAAACGGAGCTTGCATTCACTAATCAGCAAAAATCCCAACCAGACCCCGTTTTCACCTTTTTCTACTGTTATATTCATCTTTCTTTTAAGAGCACGATTGGCGGAAAACTGCGTCGATCGAAAAGAATTCTCATTTC
The DNA here is from genome assembly GCF_943734685.1 of Anopheles coluzzii. Taxonomy (NCBI): domain Eukaryota; kingdom Metazoa; phylum Arthropoda; class Insecta; order Diptera; family Culicidae; genus Anopheles; species Anopheles coluzzii. The sequence goes on along the minus strand of NC_064669.1, from coordinate 4,481,262 downwards.
TTATTAGAATCCTTGTAGTTTTTTTTTTTTTAGGTTAGAGTTTTTGGGTTTTGTTTTTTCCAGTTTTAATCGTTTATTTCAAATCTTGCAATCCATTGCGTTCGTTCTGTTTTATTTAACAACTCCTGTTTAGCTTATATTCTTTAGTACTTTCCTATCCCATCACTATCCTTTCAAGTCTCGTTGTTTTGTTTGAATTTATTTTTAAAATTAGTCTACCATTCTAATCTCTCACGAGGAGGTTCTGTCTGTGAACAGTATTCCTGTATTTTTTTTTTTTTTTTGGTTTTGTTAATTAGCGTTACGCATGGTTCCATCTTTACACTTTTCGTTTCTCTTTTTCATTGCTTTGCTGCGAGCTAATTAGACTAATTAAGTGTAGAACTAGTCATTGGGGGCAAGGGAGCTGTCTCGGCACGGAACTAGTTGTGTGTGCTTTTTTTTTGTTTGTTTGTTATGATACATGATGTCGATTCGGAAGCTCACGTGCTCGCTCTCTTTCACACTTTTTTCTCTCTTCAAAACCATTAGCCAGTTTCCCGGTAGCTTAGATAGCGCTTGTGGATTTTTTGTTTTTTTCGTTTTCTGTATTTACCCAAATTAGCCGGATTACTACGGCTCTCCGTTCACTTCAGAAATGTAATTCGATTTTGACTCTAGACCTATCCGTTCGTAGGGGGAATGCATTAGTTGTAATGGTAGCATTGTTTTACTCCTCACACACACACACGTGTTGAACTATTGCAGACGTAGACCATCGATTTTGGGTAGATCCATTTGTCCACTTCATCTCACCTATATCAAACCACCACCTCTCCTAGTCACCCGTGGACGATCCTGACCAATACCAAAACCTTTTTAACATTACATCAAACTTAACCTAGCTACTTATTTGGACGTGTAAGACATCCTGCGAGTAAAACAGAGTAAAAAAAGGAGTATTTAGACCATAAAAACCATTTTCTGACCATCCCCAACTGATGTGCCAAATTTCGCAAACAAAAACATTCAAAATCTTCCTCCCTAGTAGTGTTCAGTTTCATGAATCTTTCATTGAAATTTATTCATATGAATGTTCAGTGATGAGTGATTCGAATCTCGAATCGACTCTTCAATTATTAATGATTTTCTTAAGATTCATGAATCTCCAAGGATTCCAGGGAATCTCCTGAGTGGCATGGCCACGTAGGTTGTAACGCCAAGAAGAGAAATAATGGGAAGCTCAAGCTCTATAAATCTTTGGAGATGTATGAATCCCTTGAGATTCCGGAATCCTTAGATAATCATGAATGTTTAGAGATTCATGAATCTTTGGATATTCATGAATCTTTGAGAGATATATGAATCTTTGAAATTGATAAATCTTTCGAGATTCATGAATCTTTCGAAATTCACGAATCTTTAGATATTCACGTGTCTTCGGAGATTCATGAATCTCTTTGGAGATTACCTTTGAATCTTTCGAGACTCATGAGTCTTTCGAGATTCCCGAATCTTTACATATTCACGAGTCTTTGGAGATTCACGAATCTCTTTGGAGATGACCTTTGAATCTTTCGAAATTCATGAGTCTTTCGAGATTCACGAATCTTTAGATATTCACGAATCTTTGGAGATTCATAAATCTCTTTGGAGATGACCTTTGAATCTTTCGAGATTCATGAGTCTTTCGAGATTCACGAATCTTTAGATATTCACGAATCTTTGGAGATTCATGAATCTCTTTAAATATGACATTTGAACCTTTAAAGATTCACGATTCTTTCGAGATTCACGAACCATTGAAGATTCATGAATCTTTGGATATTCATAAATCTTTGAAATTCAAGAATATTTAGAGATTCATATCTTTGGAGATAAATGAATCTTTGCATCCGAGATTCAGATTCATTAAATTATTTCAAAGATTCATTCAGATTCATGAATCAGATTTACCTAACACTACTCCCAACCCCCTTCTTCCGCTTGCTACCTTCATCCATCCGTTTGTTCTCGAACTGGACGAAATCAATTTGCGCAAACACCGAAAACTGACCAAAATTGCAATACTACCAACCGACCAGTGTCAACTGTGCGATACATAAATATATATAAATATATATACTACCCCCTCCCCCCACTACCACAGCCAACACAACGAGCGATGGTTCCGGCCTGCACACGATAGCGGCACCTGGTGGTGGTGTGGTGCAATATTCCCAGCCGGAGGGCATTTACGTACCTCGTAAGTATACGACCGTGCCTCCAACCGTACCCTTTCTCCATTCTCCCACCGCCTTTCCCGCGCCCGTCAAACTTTAGCTCCAAAATTCCAAACCACCCTATCCCTGTTTCCTTCTAGACCTGTGTGTGTGTATGTGTAATCACTAGGAATAGTGCTGCAAGTTTTTACTTTTTTTTCTGTTTCGTTCTTTCTCGTATCGTAGTTTTGTCTCGTAGTAATGTTAATGCGTAATGGTGTAATATTTGATTTACACTTTTTTTTAGTAATGCCTGTTACTCAGTAGCCGTTTGTTTTTATCTTCCTTATGGCCGTCTTCCTCAGCCTGAGGTTACAGTAATTTTGTTCTGCGTTACTTTAGCAGCTAGCGTATGGCGAGATGCTTCCTGAACTAATGTAAACTTACACCTCTTCTTACTACACCCTAGCCAACAGAGTCCTTAGAACTGACGTTTGGAATAGTAAAAATTGCATGCCTTAAACTCTCTTCCCTCCTACCCCCCCTGCATCCGCTTCCTCCTCCTACTACTGCATCCCGATTGCGAAAGGCTTCTGGTCTTGCACAGCAGCCAGCGGATGATAGTGTTACTCGCCAGTAGTGCGTGTTTGTATAATGATGAGTTTTCTTTTCTTCTTTCTCTCTTTTTTTTCTCTTTTGTTTTTTTTTCTTTTGCTCCATTTTTTATTTTGGAATTTCATTTTCCCACACACGCTCGTTCTTCTTGCATTGTCTCCATTGTCTTCCCCTCATTTCGCACTATCGCACTCCGCAACTGTCACAACGGTTGCTACTACGGCGCCTACTACTAACCGCTAACTACTAACGAACCTGCGTGTCGTCCGGTGTTGCCGTGTTTCGCAAACACCCGCTCATTTGCTTTGCGCCTCCATCCACCATCTTTGTACCGTAACAAAACATCATCTCTCGCCACCCACTCTTCGCTCCTCTTCGTTCGAACCCCCCCCCCCCCTCCCCCGCTCCAAAAAACACTCGGACCCAAAACAAACTGGCTCGTCCGCTTCATCCTGCGCCATCTCATATGTGTATACGTGTTCCGCAAACCTCCTCATACACCCATACACCGCTGCGTCTGTGCTACGCGCCGTAACGCCGCGTTACGCCGTCCGGCGATACCGGAACCGCTCCACCGATGAACGTCTCCGCATAATAATATAATACTTGCATCTAAATGTGTTGTCCCACCTGCCATCCTGCTTCCCTCCACCCTTCAAACCCCCCCCCCCCCTGGCCGACCGGCCCTTCTATCACGGTCGTGATACACCCATCCAACCATACATCCATAACACCCCCATATCATGTTCGTCATGCATCGTTACTAACACGTGCAACGTCCTCATCCTGGAAAACAAAACAAAACAAAACAAAATTCATTCACACACAAAATCCCCACTCCTTCCCCTTGCACCAAAAACCTCTCCTCATCAACGCGCGCACACTTTTCTTCCGGAAAACACATCCACACACACACACACACATACACCCATCTGAGCAGATATTTTTCCCAACACAGTCATGGGCGGCAACGTGCAGCTGGAGGATCAGTCGCGCAAGCGCGAGATGCGGTTGCAGAAAAACCGGGAAGCGGCCCGGGAGTGCCGCCGGAAGAAGAAGGAGTACATCAAGTGCCTAGAGAACCGGGTGGCGGTGCTGGAGAACCAAAACAAGGCCCTGATCGAGGAGCTCAAGTCGCTGAAGGAGCTGTACTGTCAGCAGAAGAGCGACTAGAGAACGGCAGCAGCAGCAGCAGCAGCAGCAACAGGCGGTTAAACCACATACGAAACCACGGATCGCGATGCGCGCGTCACCGGAGGGAAGGGAAAAAGGGGGAGGGGGGGGGAGAAAGCAACTAGCAAAACCAGTACCAACTTCTCCCCACTCCCCAGTGTGCTGCTTTTGGGCCAACCGTGCCAGCTCTACCGCAAGGTGAGCTGTAAACGTTCATCAAGCGGCGATCGTGTAACGTTGCAGGCGAGCGGTAGTAACGCATAACGGATGAGCCGAGCCGAGGCGAAGATTTCAACAGCCGATAACAGCGCCTAGTGTGCACACCACATGTATCGGGCGCAGGAATTAGGGAAATCGTTTTTTTTTCTTTTTCTTTTTTTTTTGTTTGGTGGGTACTCACCTCATGTATTATATTTTCGGCTCGTTTTCGAAAACAAAAGAGCTTCCCTCTGCCGAGAGGGGAAGCTACCGTAATGTAGATATTGTGTAGCGGTAAGCGGGCACTACAGTTTCTTGGTCTACATTTTTGACTGTCACACACTCACACACATACACACTATAGGTCTATCACGCTGTATACTCCCTTTCTAACGCAAACCAGGGAAGAGCTGCGTAACGCGTAACGTAATTGTGCTCGTAACGCGCGTTACGCAGAGCCACACATACACACCTGTTGTTAGGGGCTCGTTTCTACTTACGGAAACGACAACTCACACCCACACACACACACACCCACCATCGCCTTTTGTTGGCTGGGATATTTGCTTACGTTTTGCCCTAGGGCTCTCGGAGCTGCCTGCCAAGTTACATAGTTGGTTTTTTTTGTATGTGTGTGTGTGTGTTTCTCGCTTTGTTATGCCATCTTACATAGAAGACAGATAGAGAGAGAGAGAGCGAGATTGCGATTGGTATTGTGACAATAGTATGTTTGTATTTTCTACTTTTCAATTTTACTTTTGCAAATATTAGTAAACTAACGAAACCAAACACACGCGCGTTTACACACATACACACATGAAGAATAGTATATACTTACAAAATCGGATACAAAACGACGACCATAGTGCCATTCTGGCGGTAGGTAAAATGCTCTCAAACAAACAGAAAAAAAGGAACTACTTTTGCAAACAAAAACACACACACACACACACACACACACACACACACACACACACACACACACACACACACACACACACACACACTGCTATTTGGCGTAACGTCCTTGCTACGGGGGTGCCGGTCCATTCTAGGCTTGAACCCATGACGGGCATCTTATTGAGTCGCTCGAGTTAAATGGCTGTACTACGGGACCGCCCCCATATGATTTGAATTGCTACAAGCAAAACAAAAACAAAAACAAAAACGAAACTAAGCAAAGCATAATACAAACCTTGCGTTGTAACGGTTGTACACAAACAAACGTCCTTAAAGGATGTAACACCTATAATAAACCCGCTCCAACGAAAAACAACCACACACACACCTTCGCATGCGTTACATGATAACGGCAACAAAAGGTACCAAAAAAAAAACAGGAATTTGAAGCTGCGTATTTCGTAACGGCCGTCAACAAGCGTGGAAATTGTGGAATTGAACGTTGAGTTCTGTTCGTTAGATGCTTCGCTCGCAGCAGACCCGATGTGTGTGCGTGCGTGTGTGTGTGTGTGTGTGTGTGTGTGGGTAGCCTGTCGTTTCCACTCGCCGAGCCCGAGAGTGTTGTGTAGCAGTGTACTTGTCTATTTGTTTCTGTGCGTTGCTGTGTAGCGTTATGCAAAAGGAATGCCCCTGTACAGGGGGGCGAACAAGCGTTACGCGTGGGTACGGTGAGAGCATCTCAAAGAGAGAAAGAGAGCATGGCGAGGCGCAAGAAAGGAGAGATAGTAGAGGAGTTATTTTTAACGAAAACAAAAACAAAACAAACAAACAAACAAACAAAAATACAAAAACCGTTTAACTAAGAAGTATATTATGTATTAAATGCTGTGCAACGCCGCATGTTATGCTGTTTTCTGTGTAAAAAGTGCGCCAATCGTTTGTTTGTAAGCCTCTCAAATTTACAAACGTTACTTTATCCCTCCCACCACTTCATGGCCCATTCAAGCGTTGTTTTCTCTGCTCTAAAATCTAAAAATGGTGCTGCCCTTCTCAAACAAACGAAAACAAATAGTGTCACACCGGTGAGCGGTGAAGCCAGCAAACAAACCTACCGTACAGTAATGCGTGGGAAAATGGGAAAATATGCAGGAAGAGAATTGCCGTTTATTTCAACAACAAAAAAAAAAACAAAACAAAACTCCCCGAGCCTGGGTGCGCGAGAGAGCCATAGGCGGTATGCTGCGTGTGGTGTGAGGCAAGACGTGTCCGTCATCCAAATCGGGCTTAATTCGTTAGTGATCAAGTTTTAGCGTTACGTATTTTTTTTTTTTTGGCTAGTTGTTGCTTACCATATTAGTCTGTAATGAAAAGAAGAAGAAGAAAAAACAATCTTATTTCCCACAACGGGGTAGGCGTGTTAGTTATATTAAACTTATTATTTCGTTTAATTACGTTTAATGCAGAGCCCGGTTTGGTGGGCGGTTTTCGCGGTACCGTATAACGTTAAATATATGTATAGCGTTAGGATTTGTTTTCGTCCGCCCTGTGCATATATGCCTGCTCCCATACCAATGCCCATCGTCCGACACAACGCAAGTGCAAGCGCAAGCCTACAGTTGATTGTGAAAATGTTACATAAAATCCCGCAACAAAAACAAAAAAAACAAACAAACAAACAAAGTTTTGGTTTGCTCTCCCATTTTCGGTAGCGTTTTTCTTTTTTTCATTTCGGCAGGGACATGGGAAATGCAAAACAAAAAGGAAACAAAAGCCCGGAGCGAGGATTTTTCTTTTAAAAGGAAGTAGAATAAAGCTGACATTACAATATATACAACTGGTCCAACATTATTCGTGGAAATGAAAAGAAAAAAAAAGAGCACCGGACGTTAAGTTATCATGCAAGCGTTGAAAGAATTTGCAACATCAACGAGAAACACCACAAGGTGTGAAGGAGGAGGTAAAAGTGTCGAATTTGATTTGAAACAACAACAAACAAAGAAACACACACAAAAAGTGATTGAAAACGAATGGAACCAAACTGGCTTGATTGAACGTAAAATCAAAACAAACAAAAGCATGAAACAAGACAAAACGAAACAAACAAGTCGTGCGCACGTGCACGCTAGAACGAGAGAAGAAGAAACCCCGTGAAAGGGTCACAAA